>NC_064808.1:75313442-75648493 GCF_023721935.1 Panthera uncia
GGGAAAATTAAGAAACCCTGACCTTCCTTTTTCTAAGATGAAGCAGAGTCTACATAGATTTAAACCCAGAAATAGCAGCATCTAAACAGTTTCCCCATCTGCTTCTCTCTTCATTTTCTAGACTAGTTCAGCCATTGAGTGAGTGAGAGAAAATAGGACAGGGATGCACAAACCCTGTATCATGTTGCCAGTTACCACATTGTTGAGTTAATCTGACCAGTGAGATAGGGTGGAACTCCTTAAAAATACAGATTTTACTAAATAAATTATTCAGCCCCTCTGGACTCTATTGGTTTCACACTCCTATGCACTTCTTATTAGCTCTGAATAATTTTCACTCTATAAAATAATAAAAAATATCCCATATTTTATACCACCATGTAGTTTTCAAAATGTTTTAACATTTCTTATTTCATGGGATCCTAGCAAAAACCTGACAAGATTATATTTTATGATGCTTTATCAAAGAGGAAAGGGAGGTTCAGAAAGGGTAACTAACAGAACAATTCTCTATATGACCCAAATGCTACAAAATTTAGAATCACCTTTTTCCTCATTCCAAGTACCAATAATTTAATAGTGCTTATTTGTGGGTAAGGGTTGTGTTTTAAACTTCTTTTATGTCACATAACACTAGCATATGCTCAAATTGGGCTGTTCCACTTGTCAATTCACTTGGGTGTTGATGTATTTTTATTGCCTTTTGTGCTTAATTTGACAATGATATAGAAACAAGTGACCATTTTCTTTTTCTTGGATACTTGACTAAAAACTTCTTAAGTTCACTGGAATAATACTCTTTTCTTTTCTTTTTAAAAGCCATACAAGCATTTTTATTTTATTTATTTATTTTTAAATTTTATTTTGTATTTTTTAAAATTTACATTCAAATTAGTTAGCATATAGTGCAACAATGATTTCAGGAGTAGATTCCTTAGTGCCCCTTACCCATTCAGCCCATAACCCTTCCAGTAACCCTCAGTTTGTTCTCCATATTTATGAGTCTCTTCTGTTTTGCCCTCTTCCCTGTTATTATTATTTTTGGTTCCCTTCCCTTATGTTCACCTGTTTTGCCTCTTAAAGTCCTCATATGAGTGAAATCATATGATTTTTGTCTTTCTCTGACTGACTAATTTCACTTAGCATAATACCCTCCAGTTCCATCCATGTAGTTGTAAATGGCAAGATTTCATTCTTTTTGATTGCCAAGTAATACTCCAGTGTGTGTGTGTGTGTGTGTGTGTGTGTGTGTATCATGTTTTCTAGTGCCTTTCATGGATACATAATTAACACAAATTCAGTAAGTGTTATAGATTTATTTCTCCCTGTGGATCTGAGCAAAGTAAACTTTCCTCTATTTAATTATACCGTATCATTTATCTTGAGCTGATTTGGGTAAATAGAAAAGAAAATTGATCATTTATGTCTTTCTATAGTTAGTTTTAAAATGTCACATTCTGTCCATAATTACTATACTTTTTATTTCACTCATGCAACTGTTTTGTGAATTTGTGTGAATTTTGATTTTGGAGTATGAAATACCACACCCCTCTATATTTATGGACATTACCTGCAATGGAAAAGGTTACATACAGAAACTAAGCTTCAAAAATTTTAAATAGTCATTTAAGTATCTGAAATTATTTGCAATTGCTTGCACTTTCCTTTGAGAATGTCTCATCATAATCATCAAAAACCCTAGTCTTCCAGGCACAGAAGGAGGACTCTAAGCTCACTTCATCCTATAGATACAACTAGATAAGACCTACATCAGTGTAAATCACCCAGAAAATGTTCCAAAGACTGGCAGAACAGACCCTCCACAGCTAAATATGAAGAAGAGGCCACATAAAACTAAGGTAGGAAGAGCAAAGACATGGTTGGGAACAAAAGGGGACTGCAAGACTCTCTGTGGGAGGGAGAGATGCCACTGGCAGGGAGAGAGGAGAGAAACACTCTCACATGAGGGATCCTGCATGGGGGAAAAGAATCTCCATAGCATTTGGCTTTGAAAATCAGAGGGGCCAAGTTTCATGAGTTCTTACAATCAGACGGGCTTAAAACCTGAAAGTTAAAAAATCATCAGCCTCATAGGAATGCCAAAGGATGAGAGGAAACTGAGTCCCCACCTTTAAAGAGACACCTCTGCAGAAATATAACATAGAAGCAGCAGTTTGAAAAATACTGTGGTATATAGGAGGGAGATTTTTTTTTCTAATTCCAGAGCCTGTACTTGAGGGGCAGAAATCATTGGAAGACTTCTCTAAGAACCAATACCCTGGCAAGTACCATTTCCCTCTGTAACCCACCTGCATAAACACAAGGACAGCTGCAAGAAATGCAAGGACAGCTGCAAGAATCAATGAGGTGTCAACAATAATTACCTAACTTGCTAACAGCATGCATGCCCTATCCCCGTGTTCTCCTGCCAGGTCTTGGCTCTAGGTCTCCTCCCACAGCTGACTCAGGTAAACCTTGTAACATCTGTGTCCATACCCTTCTTCCCCTCCTGACATGCTTCTGTGGATCACCTCCTTCCAAACCAGCCTGTCTCTGTCTGGTGGCCACAGGTCCCCTCCCACCAGTGGGGACTTTGTTGGTACCACATGCTCCACCTCCGAATTCTCCTGCAGTTTAGTGCTACTTCATCTCTGGCAAATGCCTGTTCTGACTCTATTCAAGGCCATGGCAGCTCTGGGCTGGCCCATTGACAATACAAGGACCAAACCCTGCCCACAAAAGGCAAAGAGCCACTGCAGATGACTGGCCTGAAGGCAAAAGTAGCTCAGCCACAACAGCAGGGCAAATGCAACTCACATACATCACCAATGAAGCACCAGGTTCTGCCATCTACAGGGCACTACAGGACCTCTTATTCATAAGACCACTACTTTCAAGAGCAGAAGATGTTGCTGACTTTCCTAACACATAGAAACAGACACAGAAAGTTAGACAAAATGAGGAGACAGAGGAATATGTCCCAAATGAAAGACTAAGATAAAATCACAGAAAGAGACCTAAATGAAATGGAGATAAACAATATGCCTTATATAGAATTTAAAGTACTGATCATAAAGATACTCACTGGACTTGAGAAAAGAGTGGAGGGCCTCAGTGTGACCTTCAACAAAAAGATGGAAAACATAAAACAAAATCAATCAGAGATGAAGAACTCAACAACTGAAATTTAAAAAATACACTAAATGAAATAACTAGTAGACTAGAGGAAGTACAAGAATGGATCAGTGACCTGGAGGACAGAGTAATAGAAAGCAATGAAGCTAAATAGGAGAGAAAGTGAAAAAATAATAAAACATGCAAACAGACTTAGAGAACTCAGCAACACCATCAACTGTAATAATATTCACATTATATGGATCCCAGAAGGAGAAGGGAGAGCAAAGGGGGCAGAAAATTTATTTGAAGAAATATTAACTGAAAACTTCATGGATCTGAGGAAGGAAACAAAAATCTAGATCTAGGAGACAAGAAAGGCCACAAAAAAAATCAACCCAAGAAAATCTACACCAAGACACATAGTAATTAAAATGACAAAAAATTAGTGATAAAGGGACAATTTTAAAAGCAGCAAAACATGAGAACATAGTTACATACAATGGAAACCTCATAAAATTATCAGTGGTTTTTCAGCATAAACTTTGCGGTCCAGAAGGGAGTGGCATGATATATTCAAAGTGCCAAAAGAAAAAAAAACCTGCAGTCAAGAATACTCTATCTAGAAAGGCTATCATTCAGGATAGAAGGAGAGATATAGAGTTTCCCAGACAAAAGTTAAAGGAGTTCATGACCACTAAACCAGCTCTACAAGAAACTTTAAAGGGGACTCTGAGGAGTGAAGGGAAAAAACCAGAAGTAGGAGTAAGAAAAGTAGGAAGTATAAAAACTGTAAAAATAAGTATATCTCTTATTAAAGAATAGGTTCAAACTTAAGCAAAAGTCAACTTAATATAGACTCCTTTATGCATAAGATGTTATATACAAACCTAATGGTAACCACAAATCACAAATCAAAAACCAGTAATAGATATACAAAAAATAAAGAGAAAAGAATCTAAGTATATCACTAAAGAAAGCCAACAGGAGAAAAGAAAGAAAGAGAAGAAAGGAATAGAAAAGAGCTACAAAAATAAACATAAAATAAATAACTAAGGGTAATAGTACATATCTATCATTAATTACTTTGAATATAAATGGAGTAAATGCTCCAATCAAAAGACATAGGGTGAAGGAATGGATTAAAAAGCAAAAGCCATCTACATACTGCCTATGGAGACTCATTTCAGACCTAAAGACATGTGCAGATTGAAAGTGAAGGGATGGAAAAGTATTTATCATGAAAATGGAAGTGAAAAGAAAGCTGAGGGTAGCAGTACTTATATTGGACAAAATAAACTTTAAAACAAAGATTGTAACAAGAGGTAAAGAAGGACACTATCTAATCATAAAGGGAATAATCCAAAAAGAAGATATAAAAATTGTAAACATTTATGCACACAACATGAGAGCTCCCAAATACAGAAATCAGCTAATAACAAACATAAAGGAAGTAATCAATAGTAATACAATAATAGTAGGGGACCATACACCCTACTTACATTAATGGATAGATTATCCAAACACAAAATCAACAAGAAAACAGTAACTTCGAATGACACATGGGACCAGATGGATCTAACAGATATATTCAAGAACATTTCATCCCTAAACAGTAGAATGCACATTCTTGTACACATGGAGCACTCTCCAGAATAGATCACATATCAGACCACAAAACAAACCTCAGTAAATTCAAAAAGACTATAGCCATACCATACATCTTTTCTGAACACCATGGTATGAAACTAGAAATCAACCACAATAACAAATTTGGAAAGAACACATATACATGGAAGTTAAATCACACACTACTAAACAATGAGTGGGTCATCCAAGAAATAAAAGAGAAAATTTTTGAAAAGTGCATGGAGACAAATGAAAATGAAAATACAATGGTCCAAAAATCTTTGGGTTGCAGCAAAAGCTGTTCTAAGAGGGAAGTTTATAGCAATAAAGGTCTACCTCAAGAGGCAAGAAAAATCTGAAATAAACAACCTAACTTTACAACTAAAGAAGCTAGAAAAAGATGAACAAAGAAAACCCAAAAACAGTAGAAAGAAGGAAATAATAAAGATTAGAGCAGAGATAAATGAGATGAAACTAGAAATGGATTAAAGAGATCCATGAAACCAGGAGATGGTTCTTTGAATAGATCAACAAAATTGATAAAACTTTGGCCAGTCTCAACAACAACAAAAAAGAGAGAAAGAGAAGCAGAGAGAGAGAGTACACAAATAAACAAAATCAGAAATGAAAGGGGGAGTAATAGCCAACATCACAGAAATAATCAGGAATATAAGAGAATTTATGAAAAATTATATGCCAAAAAATTGGACAACCTAGAAGAAATGAATAAATTCCTACAAAGAGATGAACCACCAAAAATGAATCAGGAAGAAATAGGAAATTTGAACAGTTTTGGTTACCAGCAATGAAATTGAACCAGAAATCAAAAATTCCTAACAAACAAAAGTTCATGACCAGGTGTCTTCGCAGGTGAATTCGAACAAATATTTAAAGGAGGGTTAGTATATATTCTCAAAATATTCCAAAAAATAGAAGAGAAAGAAAGCTTCAAAATCCATTATATGAGACCCGCGTTACCCTGATAGCAAAACCAGATTAAAGACACTACAAAAAAAGAGAACTATAGGCCAATATCTTTGATAAACATAGATGCAAACACCCTCAACAAAATGTTCCCAAACTGAATAGAACAATATAGGAAATACAAATTGTTCACCACAATCAAGGGAATTTTATTCCTGGGATGCAAGTGTGGCTCAATATTCCCGAGTCAATCAATGTGATATATGACATAAGAAGAGAAAGGATAAAAAACATATCATTTCAATAGATGAAGAAAAAGTATTTGAAAAGCACAACATCTATTCATGACAAAGACCCTCAACAAAATAGGTTAAGAGTGAATGCCATATATGAAAACCCCACAGCTATTGTCATAGTCAATGGGGAAAAACAGATTTTCCCCTAAGGTCAGGAACAAAACAAGGATATCCACCAGCAATAATTTTATTCAACAGAGTACTGGAATTCCTAACCACAGCAATCAGACAACAAGAAGAAATCAAAGCCAACCAAACTGGTAAGGAAGAAGTAAAACTTCCACTATTTGCTGATGACATAATACTATGTAAAGAAAATCCTGAAGACTTCACCAATAAACTTCTAGAACTGATTAATGAATTCAGTAAGGTCACAGGACACAGATCAATATACAGGAATCCATTGCATTTCTATACACTAATAATGAGGTAGCAGAAAGAGAAATTAAAGATAATACCCACAAATGGAAAGATATTCCATGCTCATGGATTAAAAGAACAAATGTTGTTAAAATGTCCATACTACCTAAAGCAATCTACAGATTTAATGCAGTACCTATCAAAATACTAAAAGCACTTTTCACAAAATTAGAACAAATAATCTTAAAATTTGTATGGAACCATAAAAGACACCAAATAGCCAACATAATCTTGAAAAAGAATTGATAGTATGGCAATCCTAGATTTCAAGATATACTACAAAGCTGTAGTAATCAAAATAGGATGGTACTGTCCCAAAAATAGACACATAGATCAATGGAACAGAATAGACAACCCAGAATAAACCCACACCTACATGGCCAATTAATCTTGGACAAAGAGGGCAAGAATATCCAATGGAAAAGACAGTGTCTTCAACATACTGTGTTGGGAAAACTGGCCAGCTACATGCAAAAACATGAAACAGGACCACTTTCTTACACCATACACAAAAATAAACTCAAAATGGATTAAGAACCTAAATCCTGAGATCTGAAACAATAAATATCTTAGAAGAGAACACGAGCAGTAATTTCTCTGACATCAGCCATAGCAACATCTTTCTAGATATGTCTTCTGAGGCAAGGGAAATAAAAGCAAAAATAAATGATTGGGGCTACTTCAAAATAAAAAGCTTCTGCACAGTGAAGGAAACAATCAACAAAACTAAAAGACAACCTGCAGAATGAGAGAAGATATTTGCAAATGGCATATCCAATAAGGGTTAGTTTCCAGAATATATAAAAAACCTTACACAATTCAATACCTAAAAAACAAATAATCTAGTTAAAAATGGACAGAAGGCATGAACAGAAACTTTTCCAAAGAAGACCTACAGATGGCCAACAGACACATGAGAAAATGTTCAACATCACTCATAAGGAGGGAAATGCAAATCAAAACTACAATATCACCTGTCAGAATGGCTAAAATCAACAACAGAAAAACAATAGGTGTTAGCGAGGATGTTCAAGAAAAAGGAACCCTGGTGCACTGTTAGTGGGAATGCAAACTGGTAGAGCCACTGTGGAAAATAGTATGAGTTTTGGAGGTTTGAGTTTGGCAGTTCCTCAAAAAAATTAAAAATAGAATTATGATATGATCCAGTAATTCCACTGGTATTTACCCAAAGAATATAAAACACTAATTAAAAAAGATATAATCACACCTATGTTTATTGCAGCATTATTTGCAATAGCCAAATTACGGAAGCAGTCCAAGTGTTTTTTGATAAGAATATGATTAAAGATTATGTGTATATATATATATATATATATATACACACACACCAGCACATACATATATGTATGTATGTATATATGTATGTATATTTATATATGTACGTATATATAATATATATACATATAATGGAATAGTAGTCATCCATAAAAAAGAACAAAACCTTGCCATTTGCAACAATGTGGATGGATCTAGAGAGCATAATGCTACACCAATCAGAGAAATACAAATACCATATGATTTCACTCATATGTGGAATTTAAAAACCAAAACCAATGAACAAAATAAAAAGGGGACAGAAAAAACCAGTCCCTTAACTGTAAAGAATAGATGATTACCAGAGAAAATATGAGTAGGGAGATGAGTAAAATTGATGATGGAGATTAAAGAGTACACTTATCATGATGAGCACAGAGTAGTGTATAGAATTGTTGAATCATTATATTGTACACCTGAAACTAATATAACACTATATATAACTATCCTGGAATTACAATTAAAAAAATACCACTTCTGTAATTATTTTTATGTGGAGTAGAATTTATAATGCATTTAAAAGATTTATTCATATATATACACATTATACATATATCCATATATATAATTCATATATATATATAATTATACATACATATATATCCACATATATAATTCATATATATATATAATTATACATACATATATGTGTATATATATGATTATGTAGAAAGGATACATCCCTAACAGCCTTAGCATTATGATGTAACTATAATCTATCATCTGTTTCCTATCTATCATCTACCTGTGTATCTAACTACCTGGATATCTATGTATCTATCTATCATCCTTCTCTTCCCAGCATCTGAAATGTGTTTGTGTATATACATATTCTTCAGTAGACTCTCTGTATTACTAACAGGAAGCTTCATGGAGCTATCTGTTGCTCAGGTGAGAGGTGATTTGAACCTAAACTTAAACCTTAGCTCTATTAATTTCAATAGCTATACAATTAAAAATTTAACTTCTCTTATTTTAGCCTCCTTATCTGTGAAGTGGGAAATAATAATACTTCATGGTTTTTTAAGGACTAAAGGAGATTTGTGCATATGTGTGTGTATGTGTGTGTGTGTGTGCATACATATATATATATATACACACATGTATATATATATGTATATATATATATATACACATGTATACACACACACACACACACACACACACATATATATATATACACACATGCACACACACACTATGTAGTATATACTATATATACTATAATATAGTAGTACAATGCCTGTCACATATGGATACTCACTAGATTTTTTAGATTTTTTTTATGTTTATTTATTTTTGAGAAGAGAGAGACAGAGCATGAGCAGGGGAGGAGAGAGAAAGAGGGAGACACAGAATCTGAAACAGGCTCCAGGCTCTGAGCTGTCAGCACAGAGCCCAACACAGGGTTTGAACTCATGGACTGTGAGATCATGACCTGAGCAAACGGATATTTAACCGACTGAGCCACCCAGGAGCCCCCTCACTAGATTTTTTTTTTCACACATCCTTTATATATGAAGAGTTGACAACTATATGTAAAGAAAGAAGACTAAATCATTGGCTAATGTAGTATTCCAAAACATGCTCTTGAGTTCCTAGTACCTCTGTTCTTATCAGATAAACCTGTCAACCAGAGAGTCTTTCAAATAATTAACTTTAATTACACATCAATTTTGTTTTCACTGAATCCACCAGTTTCCCAGAGTTGGATAAAGCAATTGGTGGTTTTTGTACTGGAAATAGAGTTATGACTTCCATTTGAAGCTATTTCTAACTGATTACAGAGATCCAGGAAACACAGATTGTGGTAACTCAGAAAGGAACCAGAAAATTGTTATTTCACAAATATGAATGTTACAGTTTGAAGACTAGAAGCACCTGTGTTATTCCCTTTACACATAGATGCCAACAAAATTAAGAATCCACAGAAAGAATGATCACATCATGAAACATGGAGAAACAGTGGGAAAGAGAACAATCTGAATTTTTAGAGTTAGTCAACTATGTTATATATATTTTACCAGATTGCATTTTATCTTCTTTATTTTTAAAAATATCCATGTGTTTTCTAAAAACATCAGGCTTCCTCTTGTGCCCAGGTTAGAGTTTCTCCCCTGCCAATAGTTCTGATTGAAAAATCTCCATGTGGTACTTTCATTAAGGCAGATGACAAGGATCAGTGTGCTGCGGTCTGTTACATTTTGATTCTATGAAATATTTCAAGTAAGTACTAACATGATTCTTATATTTGATAACAAACTGATAAGTTTGTTCAATTCTATTTATCTTTTCTTCAGATAAGTGATACTAAAGACCTCCTAGGCAGTGGGTGTTGATAAGTATCTTCATTTTATTTTGTTACCACTATGCATAACTGTTGACATAGATTATTTTTAAAAGAAAGAGTATTTCTTTTGAGGTAGAAATGGCAAAGTAACACATTTTTTATTGTGTTCCACTGCTCAGAGCTTCCCATTCGCCCACCCAAATCTGTGTTTGCCCTTCTTCTTGTGTGTATCTATTGTCTCTCATAGAAGTTCCTGCACCATATTATTATATACTTTTCCTACCTTACTTTATTATTATAATAGTATATTCTTAATGGAAGTAATGTGTGTCATCCATCTTTTTTTTCACCCCAGAATCAAACACAGCAGCTGGTGCATAAAGGATGGCACTGAACACATGTTTATTGACTCAATGAATGGTCTGCAACTCAGCAAAAATTCTTCCCTAAGAGGGGAAAAACTGTGATACTGGCTACTTCACTCTTGTATATATTTGCCAGCCCTTAGCTTTAAAGTTTCCATTTTCATCAATCAATCCCTCCCAGTTAATCATCTTGAGATGAAAAGATAACTAGAAAATAGCTTCATAGTACTTAGAATCAATATTCACATATATTCCCTGACTTCTTAATTAATATTTTAGTTTTTAATTGTGGAATTGGGCCAGAACTGTCTTCATAGCTTTACTATAGATGACAGGTAAATAGATGATAGATGATAGAAAGATGATAGATAGATAGATGGATAGATAGATATTATCATTAAAGAAAATATTATATCAGAAATTTGGGTACAATTTGGTGTCAAGGATTGACTTTTCTTAACATTCCAGGATAAGAATTTTCATCTCATTTTTTATGAAGGTTAATAGTTAAAATTTTTTTAATGTTTATTTTTGAGACTGGGGGAGAGAGAAAGAGTGTAAGTATGGGTCAGGGAGGGGCAGAGAGAGAGGGAGACGCAGAATCTGAAGCAGGCTTCAGGCTCCACACTGTCAGCACAGAGCCCAATGCGGGGCTCCAACTCACGAACTGTGAGATCATGACCTGAGCCAAAGTCAGACGCTTAACCGACTGAGCCACGCAGGAGCTCCTATGAAGGTTAATAGTTAAATTAATGGTTCATTTAGTAAGAGCTATAACAAAATATCTGATTGTTATATCATGGTCAAATGAATCTGTGCACTTACTCTGTTTCAAGGACACTAGTTAGCAAGCAGTGTAGGCAAACCTGGAAGAGGTCTTGGACATCCCATGTGGCTTCCCAGGCCTCTGTTTTTGTATCAGACACTTTCTCTTGCCCACAGTAATAGAAAAGGTCTCTAAGTGAGGGATGTATGTGTGAGCATTTGTTATGAAAAATTTCTATTTTATACCCATCTTATTACAGACCTTTCATGACATTTTCCAAGGGTGTGTGCTATGTAATTTCATAGATTCTAGATTTCTTTACCATGAGAAATCTTAAATTAAAGCACATCCTTCTAAGAGTATTCCATAAAAAAGCATTCTTCTTGTAGCAAATATTATTAGTCTATTACCCTATGTTGAGTTGTTAGCATATTTGCAAAGAAATTCGACTGGAACACCTGCCTTTCCCCCTCCCCCCGGGAATGTTTCTTCATTATTGGTAAGTAAACAAATCCCAGGCGAGTTGCTGTAATTCCTTCCCCTCTGTCTACCCTCAGACCTTAGTCAATATTTCTTTCCTGAATATTACTCAGTTATTTTTTCATTATTTTTCCTATAAAATTTTCTATAAAATAAAATACAGAAGATTGAGCATACTACTACTCTTAAAGCTACCAGAATTTGAACCATCCAAAGAGGGTAGATTTTGCCTCTATAAACCATATTAATTATGTACTATTCCTTCAGGGATTGTCTTATTTTTTTTTTTTTTACCCACTTGGTTACTCTTTTTCTCCAGCATTCACAGTGATTTGAAACTTTTAATATGTGTTGATATAGGGGCTCATTTGATGTTTAATTTTTTAATTCACTTTTTTTGTGATCAGTATTCATAAGTATTACCTCAATAGAAAGCTTCAAATCAGTTTCCCCAAATATTCTTTTACATTGGAGTTATCATCTACCCAAATATTCTTGCACATTGGGAGTCATCATGTACATAAGTTTGATTCGTATTTAAATTTATGAATCATTTTACAAACTTTTGTGAATCCATATGGTTGAGGCAGATATTAAAGCATGTTTTAAACACCAAATGTCAGTTAAAATTTAACCATTCTCCTTTACTTCCCAACAGAAACAACTTCTCCAGTGTACTACATATTCTCAGGGACTAAGATGATGACTGGAGTAAATTTCAGATCCCATCAGGTTCGTGAGCATAACCATATTCCAGGTATCATAGTGCAGGGTTTTACTTACCCCAGCATCCAAACATCATAATGTAATACCAACCATCCCCAATAGGGGCAACATGAACTATACAAAGTTTACTAAGCAGATAACATAGATAACAACATAGAGACAGCTAGAAATTACTTTCTTTTTATTCATTACTCATTCTGAGTTGATCCACTTCTAAAAACCATTTGATGTAAATTTATGCAACTTCAATCCAGTTTATACCTAACAATTTCTCCTTATATCAAAGATAATCAACTAATTGTACACATTTTCAGTCTATTTGTCAAAGTTCAGCCTTTAAATTAGACAATTACAAATCAGATAGCTCTACCTCTACCTATTTTTGGTTCTTTTGTTTCTGATTGTCATCCGGATTATACTTTCCTCATTCCTTAAAAAGTCTTTTCTGTTTGCCTCTTATATTTGCTATTTTGCCTTGCTTATTGACTTTGATAAAAAATGTTCATTTCTAGGGGCACCTGGGTGGCTCAGTTGGTTAAGTGACTGACTTTGGCTCAGGTCATGATGTCATGGTTCATGAGTTGGAGCCCCGTGTCAGGCTCTGTGCTGACAGCTCAGGGCCCGGAGCCTGCTTCAGATTCTGTGTCTCCCTCCCTCCACCTCCATGCCCTTGCTTTGTCTCTGTCTCTCAAAGATGAATAAATGCTAAAAAATATTTTTAAAAATGTTCATTTATAGTCTGGTGACATTTTTGTTGTTTTTTTTCATGACATTAAGTGTATCATATATATATATATGCATATATATATATATATATTGCATGAAGTATTATAATATGGATAGTATTTCATTTTCTGATGACTTCATTTAAAGTTGAATCATAAGCATCAACTTGTTGTTACATAGTATGTGTTACTATACTTTTTAATTATAGAGTATTAAAATTTTTGGAAAGCAGGCATAATAATTTATATAATGATTTCTCTATTGACTAATATATAGGTTGTTCTGAGCACTGGGTGTTGTATGGAAACCAATTTGACAGTAAATTTCATATATTAAAAAAAAATTAAAAAAATTAAAAAAAAAATAAAAAAAGAAAAAAACAGTAAAAAAAAAAAATACATATGGGATACCTGGATGGTTTATTTGGTTAAGTGTCCGACTCTTGATCTCAGCTCAGGTAATGATCACACTGTTCATGTGACTGAGCCCCAAGTCGGTCTCTGCCCTGACCACACAGAGAACACCTGCTTGGTATTCTCTTTCTCAATCTCTCTTTGGAACAAATCAGGGAGAGAGGGAAGATGGCGGCGTAGGAGGACACTGGGCTCACCGCGCGTCCTGCTGATCACTTAGATTCCACCTACACCTGCCTAAATAACCCAGAAAACTGCCAGAGGATTAGCAGAACAGAGTCTCCGGAGTCAAGCGCAGACCAGAGGCCCATGGAAGAGGGGCCCCTCCTGAAGTGGATCACCTAAGGAGAAGCGAGCTAAGCCTGCCCCTCCTGCCCCCGTGCACCTTGCCTACCCACCCCAACTAATACGCCAGATCCCCAGCACCACAAGCCTGGCAGTGTGCAAGTAGCCCAGATGGGCCACGCCACCCCACAGTGAATCCTGCCCCTAGGAGAGGGGAAGAGAAGGCACACACCAGTCTGACTGTGGCCCCAGCTGTGGGCTGGGGGCAGACATCAGGTCGGACTGCGGCCCTGCCCACCAACTCCAGTTATACACCACAGCACAGGGGAAGTGCCCTGCAGGTCCGTACCACTCCAGGGACTATCCAAAAAGACCAAACGGAAGAATTCCCCTCAGAAGAATCTCCAGGAAATAACAACAGCTAATGAACTGATGAAAAAGGATTTAAATAATATAACAGAAAGTGAATTTAGAATAATAGTCATCAAATTAATTGCTGGGCTTGAAAACAGTATAGAGGACAGCAGAGAATCTCTTGCTACAGAGATCAAGGGACTAAGGAACAGTCACGAGGAGCTGAAAAACACTTTAAACGAAATGCAAAACAAAATGGAAACGACGACAGCTCGGATTGAAGAGGCAGAGGAGAAAATAGGTGAACTAGAAGATAAAGTTATGGAAAAAGAGGAAGCTGAGAAAAAGAGAGATAAAAAAATCCAGGAGTATGAGGGGAAAATTAGAGAACTAAGCAATACACTAAGAAGAAATAATATACCCATAATTGGTATCCCAGAGGAGGAAGAGAGAGGGAAAGGTGCTGAAGGGGTACTTGAAGAAATTATAGCTGAGAACTTTCCTGAACTGGGGAAAGAAAAAGGCATTGAAATCCAAGAGGCACAGAGAACTCCCTTCAGACGTAACTTGAATCGATCTTCTGCACGACATATCATAGTGAAACTGGCAAAATACAAGGATAAAGAGAAAATTCTGAAAGCAGCAAGGGATAAACGTGCCCTCACATATAAAGGGAGACCTATAAGACTCGTGACTGATCTCTCTTTTGAAACTTGGCAGGCCAGAAAGGATTGGCACGATATCTTCAGTGTGCTAAACAGAAAAAATATGCAGCCGAGAATCCTTTATCCAGCAAGTCTGTCATTTAGAATAGAAGGAATTTTGTTTGTTTCCCAAACAAACAAAAACTGAAGGAATTTGTCACCACTAAACCAGCCCTACAAGAGATCGTAAGGGGAATCCTGTGAGACAAAGTACCAGAGACATCACTACAAGCATAAAACATACAGACATCACAATGACTCTCTTTATCCCTCTCCCGCTCATATGGGTATGTGTGCAACACACTTTCGCTATCAAAATAAATAAATAAACTTAGAAATAAATAAATAAATAAATAACCCGCAATTTCACTTTTAGATAGATAACCTGAAGAGAAATAAGTGTTGCCTAAACACCAAAAGACATGTACCTTTCACAGTTGTTTCATTCATAACATCTAAAAGTTGGAAATAATCTTAAGGTCCTTTAGAGAACAATGTACATGTAGTATATTACAGTGGAATGCCGCAAACACAAACAACACACAAAAACTCCTACTACATGAAACAGATCTTGCAGACATTATATAGAAACAGATTTTACAGACATGGTATAGAGTAAAAGAAATATGCACATAAAATATATATATTATTCAATTTGTATGAAGTTTGGAAACACACAAAGCTAATCTATGCTACTAGGAGTAAGAAAAGTGGACACCTAGGTTTGGGGAGTGTAGCTGGCAGCATCACTGCTACTGACATTGAAGACAAAGGAGCCTGCTGGGGTGCTGGGAATGCTCTACATCTCGATCTGAGTGTGATTACACCATATACATAATATTCACTGAAGTGAATACTTAAGATATGTATCCTTCGTGGGGTGTCTGGGTGGCTCAGTCAGTTGAGCTCCAACTTCAGCTCAGGTCATGATCTCACGGTCCAGTCCATGTGTTCAAGCCCCACATTGGGCTCTGTGCTAATAGTTCAGATGGAGCCTGGAGCCTGCTTCAGATTCTGTGTCTCCCTCTCTCTGCCTTTTCCCCACTCATGCTCTGTCTCTTTCTCTCCCTCTCTCAAAAATGAATAAACATTAAAAAAATGAAAAAAATAAAAGATACATATCCTTTGTGGTGTATACATTATACTTCATACAAAAATTAACATAATACATTGTTGCAATAAGCACTTTAGTCCATAATTTTTTTTACCTCCTATTTCTGGGTTATTCCTCAATCTAAGTCAAAATAAATATTTTTGTGTTTTTTTAAATTATTTGGGATTATTAGGCAAATTGACCACATCTAATGCACAGTCTTTTATTTATTTGAATTATTTCAATACAGATTCTCTCACTGATCTATAATCTTTCTGGGGGAAAAAAAGCCCTATTCTATAAGTGCAGGCATGGATTGTTTTTGATGGGTATCGTTTTAACAGTTTTTGTCTGATAAAAGCTGCTTAAAATATATAGACATCTGGCTCCCTGCTTTTACCTATATATTGCCATGTTTTCAAAGTATTCCTGATTATCTTTTCCTCACCTCCATAAATGTAAGAGGAGAGAGTAAAGTATTTCTAATTACCTACGAAGATGATTGAATAGTAAAATCAACTCTCAGCACACAGGAGTGATGTTTCAGATGTTCCCACTGATTCTTGACTGAAAGATTTTAAGTTTGTACAATTTTATCTCTTTTTTTAAATAACACATTTGTCGATTTTTTAAAATCCACATTGTTATTTTAAACCTGTGACTATGAGTTTCTTGAATTATTTCCCTGTGTCATCCATCATTTGTACTAATCCCATTAATTTAACTGATATGTTACAAGGCAGCATTGATATATGTCATGATTATCTTTTGTTTTCTTTTGAAGTTTTCTCTCTGCATTACAAAGACTTTATTTTAAAGTTTTCTAACTTAAGGAAGTAATGCAATTTTGTAAAAAGTGGCGACTGGGGGTCAACATATCTGAGTTCTGTCACTGGCTCTATCATGAAGTTCAGAATCAGATAGTTGATAAATACATTTTCTTGACAACAGTGAGAAATTTAAAAGGAATTGGACCAGGTGGATTTACTTTTTGTTCCAATTTGGATCAGCAAGTAAATAGCTTCCAAATTGAGATTAGTAGAAAAGACTCTTGTAAATAGAATGATGAAACTTGCTGGCTATAGCTGCATGCTTGGTTACAGCAAAGATCATGTGAAATATCATTGATAACAAATGTTCATATGAGACCCTTCTTTCCATTGCATTAATCTTGACACCCAGGTAGGAGTTACAGGGACATCAATCCCTTTCTGCAACTGCTGGCACTATTTCTAATGCTAATGTTGATTCCATTTATAGGAAATCTCCCTCTTGTCTTATCTCTGTCTCTGACAACCTGAACATATCCATTGAAAAGAAAGGTGATAGGAGACAAAGAACAAGTTATAGTTTAGGGAAAAGGGAAAGATTTTTACTTTGTGTTAGAAGCAGATCATCTGAAACTGAGTTTCATACAGAAACTCATCTTTCTAAGATTAAATAAACTGAGTTCAAACTGTCCTCAGCACTTACCCTTTTCAAGAAAGATATTTTTGACCGAAATATATTTTTGGCTTTTATTCTCTCTCCATCTTGAAAAATAATGGAATTATTGCCCATATGCACTGGTTTGAATAAAATGTTCAGTGATCTGGAATTCATGCACAGGAAGTACAGCTGATGTGGGGAAAGCACTGTGAGATGACAGAATTCACTATTCTAAATGCATTCCCAAGAGAATTGAGAGGTACTAATATTACACATTGCACACCCTCTGTGCTAGGTGCCTGCATAATCACAACATTGAAATTGACATATTTGTCACACACAATCACATTGGAAACTTTCAGAAGCCATAAATAATGGCTAGGGCACCTATAATATTTTCTAGATGCAGAGACAAGGCACTTAATCTTGATGCAATCTGCACAAGGTAGAGCCCAGGGGCATTCAGTGCTCATGCCTGGGTTATTACATGACATCCAGAGTTCCCCAAGTTTAACGAGCCTCTTTGGGGGAGATGAAATCTTACAAGAATATCTGGTACAGCTTCACTGCCTTAGAGATAAATAGTCCTAGTGAGATGATTATATATACTTCTTTAAAAGATTTCCTGAGATAAATATTCATGTATTCACAAATATTTACTATTAAGAATTAATACTTGTTGGCCACATATCCTACATGCCTGACACTGATCCAAGAATATATATATATATATATATATATATATATATACACATATATATACGTATATATATATAACTTTAATTAATACTTAAAACATCTCTGTTAGAGAGAAACTAATTTTTACCCTTATTTTATGGATGAGAAAATTGTGCACAAGAAATTTAAGGGCTGGTGTTAATATTCCATAAAAAAGCAGTGGATTTTAATGATTGAAGGTGTGGCTTCTGAGGCTCTGCTTTTTAAAAAGTAAAATCCCATCTCTTCTACTATTACTTCCGTGACATTAAGAAATATATTTAAATTTTCTCCGCATCAGTATTTTCGTTGGTAAAATGTGGATAGTAATTATGGCTACCCCAAGGGTTATGAGCATTACATGAATTGAGGTTAACCTATTAAGAGTAGTATCTGACCCATAATAGAAGCTTAGTAAGTGTTAATACTAAACTATTCTGTTTCTTACATGAAAGGTGTTTTATATTCTGGCCCTGTATTAAAATGAAAAACTTTTTATGTCTCTCTCCCCTATTAGGCTGTGTGCTCCTCAATTATAGGGACATGGATGAACTCATGCTAAGGACCTAACAAGATAAATGTTACACATAACTTCACTGAATTAATACGTGAATAAGGCATGGTAACTCTTTCTTAAGGGTGGCATGATACAGTAGAGGAACCAGAACATTGCAATCACTAGAATACAAGGCACTGTTTGCAACATGATGAAAGCAGACCTAGTCATGCTTCCTGGTTCCTATGGCATTTTTTGAAATCATTGTTTTATAGTATTCAGATCAGTGTCTTCACTAAACAGACCTTCTGAACTACTTAGAGGCAGCACATCAGCCACCCTATCATCTTTCAAGCTGCAGTGCCTGACTGAATGACTGTGTGTATGTCATGAGTTTTTGTGTGTGTGTCGGTGTGGGTGTGGGTGTGGGTGTAGGTGGGTGGGTGTGTGAGCTTACGTACGTGTAAGCGAGGTGCAATGGCAGCCTCAACACTGCTAAAGCAGCTGTTTTGTGTTCATACTGCGCCATCAGTAAATCTGATTGAAGGCTCCTGTTCTGCCCCTTACTTATTGGTTGGTTTTTTTTTTTTAATTTTTTTTTTAACGTTTTTATTTATTTTTGAGACAGAGAGAGACAGAGCATGAACGGGAGACAGAGCATGAACGGGGGAGGGGCAGAGAGAGAGGGAGACACAGAATCGGAAACAGGCTCCAGGCTTTGAGCCATCAACCCAGAGCCTGACGCGGGGCTCGAACTCGCAGACCGCGAGATAGTGACCTGAGCCGAAGTCGGACGCTTAACTGACTGAGCCACCCAGGCGCCCCACTTATTGGTTGGTTTTGTGCAAAGCACTTGGCATGAGTTGCTGTGGAAGTTAGAGCCACTATGCCTTTTAGCCCACTTCTTGCTAGTTCCTTAGAAATTGCATCCCTTAGTGGGATCTAGTGTAAACAATGGTGTGACTCCTATGTTTTTCCCAGGACAATTCATAAACTAAGTTTTTAGGTACATATAGTGATGTATCCTGGATTGAAGGGACTCCAGTATATTGCCAGTAAGGCTTCTGACTTCAGGAAGCTGTATTTCTGCAAGGAAGAACAAAAGGTAATCTTGAACAAATGTTGGGATTCTTCTGCTAGGTAATCTCATTTGCAGATTCTCTTGGCGTACAAGGACAACACAAGGTCAGGGCTTTGCATGTCTCTTTTGGAATACAGGCAAGGTATCGTGAACTTACATTCAACAGGAACTCTTCCCCATTGCCTCCCCCCAACTCTGCCTCTTTCTAGACGTGAAAAGACAGTATCCACCTATTGCCAAAATAAGAGAAGAGGAGAAAAAGGCATTCAGATATTAATTAGCACAATGTGACACAGAGGATACTGCTACACGGCCTGTTTTCTACCACTTCTCTTTACTGTGCAATCTGTATTTTGAATGTATTTCTTCTCTAGTGCAGTGGGTGGAAACTTTCAACTTGAGATCAGTGAGGTTAAAAGAGTTGTCATTTTGACAACTGCCAAACTCTCCATTCAGAGGAACTCAAAGCCTTTTTAGTTATTTTATCAAAGGAAAAACTCATTTTCGGAAGAGCTTAAGGTGAGAGACTATTTTCAAATACAGTGTCTTGTAATCAGCAGATATCTGTTGGAATTTAAACATGTTTTAAATGGTTCTGTTTTCTAAGACTTCTTAATCAAAGAACCACCATTTCATAGTAAGTCAGAATCCCTGGCAATAGAAAACAGCAGAGAAGTACCAAAGTACATATCAACATATACTCTGAGGATCCAAAAATCGCTTTAAGGAAGGAGAGGTCACAGACATAAGTTGCTTTCAGTTGCTTGCTATTATTCAAGAATTGTGGTAATACTGAAAAGATTCTAGTAAGAGTTTATTTTTTGTTTAGGAGCCTAAAGAGTGTTAGTATTTGAGTGGTCAGTGGGGGAACCTAAAACAAAGAAATAGAGCTGTGATTAAAAAAAATATAGTGGCTATATTTCTTATTCTTGTGGTGTTTAAAGACAGAAGGTAAAGGACAGACAAGCACATAGAAAATAAAAACAAATAAATAGAAAAACCTCAAACATTTAATCTATTCATTAGACCACATAGGTTGTCCTGAACTCAAGTAGAGGAATTTAGCTATATAGCTTACTATTATAACTACAGTTACTATCATACTCCAACATGGCAGTCTAGCTTTCCATAAGCTCATTTGCCAGAGGTTTTGATTTATGTCTTTAAAAGTAGGGTCTGTTTCCTAGTCTTTTTCACATGCCTGTGTCTAGCATCATATCTATCACATAGTAGATGTTTGATACATTTGATTAGAAGTCTATTTATAGAATGAGACAATTGCTTATATGCAAGATGCTCCTTTTCTCCTGATGTATCCTCTCAGGTAATCTGTTTTTCATGTTCCATTGAGAGAAAATTTCTGCAGGACAGATGGATCCCCCTAAACTCTGGCTCTATTTTGCATAAAGTCTCCAAATTGTAGGGGAAAAGGCTTCTGCCCCATTCCTCATCTTATCTCTCTCCTGCATGCTTATAATTCTTGATTTGCATTCTAAAGCTATTATTCTTTGTTCTGTTTTGAGTTAAGGTTAGTTTATGTATTTCTCATTACTTATTATTAAGTTGTTGAAGCCAGACACATGTCTTTATTGTGTGTCCTCCATAGCACTTAGCACAGTGCCTCAGAGATATGAGAAAGCTTGTTAAATTAAATTACATTGATAGTGATCACAAGGTTTGGAAAATGGAATACTTTAGAAAAGATTAAAAGAACACAGATTGTTTATCTTAAACAAAAGATCCAATGCTATTCTAAGAGTCTACAAATCAATAAAGATTTTTATATCCCCAGGGGGGAAATGGGAGGTGGTAGTAGAGTGAAGTGGTTCCTGACTTCTTCCAAATATTTCTGTATGGTTTTGGACAGAATGGTCAAGGACATATGTCCTTTCGGTGCTTTCTTGGTTATATGGGCTCTGTATTTTTGGAAGATCATATCTCATCAGCTCTACTAGGCTCTAAAGAATTCATTCTTAACTTCTTCTGCCTGTATTTATAATTGTGGAGCTATGACTGTTTTGCAAACAGAATCACATATTACTTATGATTGTTCTTCTTTTCCAGCCAGATTATCCTTATGATCTTAACTCACTTACTTTCACTGAAACATATGTATTTTATCAATCTTACCTTATTCAACAAATATTTATTGAGACCAACTCTGAGTCATGTCATCAACTATACAAATCTAAAAGTGAATAAAATACAGGTCCTGCCCTTGAAGGGCTAATAATCTGGTAAGGGAATATCAAAGTAAAGCAAAATTATATAGCAATATAATATGTAATGATAGAGAAATGGCCATTAAGTTCTGTGGGAACACATGGATGGCAAGGAAATGATTTGTGTAGGTCAGCACTCCCCAACAGAATTATAATACAAGGCATATGTAATTTAATTTTCTAGTAGCTATGTTAAAAAGTTCAATTGACCCTTGAACAGTATGGGTTTGAACAGCAAGAGTCTACTTATACATGGATTTTTAAAAATTTTTTAATGTTTATTTATTTTGGAACATGGGAGGGGCAGATAGAGGGAGACACAGAATCTGAAGCAGGCTCCAGGCTCCCAGCTGTCAACACAGAGCACGATGCAGGCTCGAACTCACAAACCATGAAATTATGACATGAGCCAAAGCCAGATGCTTAACTGACTGAGCCACCCGGACGCCCCCACTTACACATGTATTTTTAATAAGATTTCTGGTCGAGGCGCCTGGGTGGCTCGGTCGGTTAAGCGTCCGACTTCGGCTCAGGTCATGATCTCACCCTCCGTGAGTTCGAGCCCTGCGTCGGGCTCTGTGCTGACAGCTCAGAGCCTGGAGCCTGTTTCAGATTCTCTGTCTCCCTCTCTCTGCCCCTCCCCTGTTCACGCTCTGTCTCTCTCTGTCTCAAAAATAAATAAACGTTAAAAAAAAAAATTAAAAAAAAAAAAAAGAAGATTTCTGGTCAACAGCAGGCTATTAGTGGTTAACTTTTTGAGGGATTCAAAAGTTCTACATAGATTTTTGATGATATGGGGGTCAACACCCCTAACCTTCATTTTTGTTCAATGATCAACTGTAAAAAGGTATGGGTGAAAATGGTCTTCACAATGCATTTTATTTAGCCCAATATAAAAGTCATTAATGAGATATTTTGAGATATTTTATATTCTCTCTCTCTCTTTTTTTTAAACAAAGCCTTGAAATCCAGGATGCGTTTTATACTTCTAAGCAAATCTATATTTGGATTAGCTACCTTTCAGGAGCTCAATAACAGCATACAGCTAGTGGCTGTCACACTGGAAAACACAAATCCAGAATTTAAAGGAATATTAGATAATTTGATAGTGAGTTGGATCTCAGAGTTTGAAGACTTCCCAGATCTAAGAGACAGAGTATCAATGACTTGGGAACAACATATGCAAAAGCACAGAGGCATCCAGGGTTTTGGCAGAAGTTCCACATATGAGGCCACAGCCTTACAATTGTCATTGAAGATCAAATAAGACTAGTTTTAATAGCTAAGCACGTATTATAATATTATTAGGTCTAATAACAAGTAATACCATTTTGTTGCTTTATGCAAATATGTAAAAATGGTTCTTACATGTCAGGAAGGTCTCTAAACACTTTTTATATAATAATTTGTTTAATCCTTGCAACAGCAGAATGAGGTAGCTATCTTTATTGCCTACCCTACTTTACAGATGATAACATTGAAACATAAGGAGGCCACATAACTTGCCCAATGGCATTACAACCACTAAGTGGAACAAACAGAATTTGACTCCAGAATCTGTGTTCTAAATTGTTATGCTATATTAATTCTACAAATCACTACCCCCTCTATAATATACAGACCTAGTGCCGGCTTTAATGTTCTATACAGATCAGGCCAAATATTTAAGAACTATTAAAGTTGTAAAATGAACTAATGAAACAAATTTGTTTTTAAAAATAAAAACTGATTGAAGACTAAATAAAATTCAAAGTTGTAAAAACAAGTATGGTAAATAGTTCATTATGTTTTAGGAATGTGGTGCATGTGATATAAATAGTTCCTGATGTTATTTTACTAATAAATATGATGAATAAATATGAAAAATTCATTTTGCCCAAGTAGTTTCTATCAATTTTGCAGAATATAAAAGAACAATACATTTATATTGCATATAAGAAACACACTTAAAATAATAAGTTTGGAAGTAAAAAGATGAAAAAGTTATACCATACAAACACTTACCAAAGGAAAGCTGGTGTTGTACCATTATCAGAAACATTTAGACTTTCAAGCAAAAAGCATACTAGGGATAAAGGGGAACACATCATAATGATCATTAACTAAATTCACCAGGAAGATATAATATTCAAAAGTTTTACTTATCTAATTGCATATCCTCAAAATATATGAAGTAAAATTTGACAGAATTAAAAGAAAAATAGAAAAATCTATAATTATTCTTGGTGAATTTAACCATATATCAGGAACTGATTGAAAAATGCAGACGTGAAAGCTGTAAGACTATAGGAGGCTGATGATCACATTTAACAAACTTGATATAATTGACTTATATAGAATGTTGTTCCCCTGAACTGCATACTACCATTACTTTAAGTTCACACACAAGTTTTATAAACATGATTGTATTCTGGATTAGAAAGCAAGTCTCAATAAAATGCAAGTGATTTAAATTATAAGTACATATTCTTTAACCGTAGTAGACTTAAGCTAGAAGTCAAAGATGTCTAAAATCTCCTTATGTTTAGGGCACCTGGGTGGCTCAGTTTGTTGAGCGTCTGACTCTTGATTTCAGCTCAGGTCATGATCTCAGTTGTGAGATCAAGCTCCAAGCCCCAAGGCTCAGCATGGAGCCTGCTTAAGACTCTCTCTCTTTCTCTCTCTCTCTCTCTCTCCCTGTCTCCCCCTCCCCTCTCCCCACTTGCTCTCTCTCTCTCAAATAAAATTAAAAAAAAAGAAAAACATAAAACCTCTGTATGTTTAAAAATAAATAACACTATGTTAAAGAGAAAACGGCAGTTGAAATTAGAAAACAATTTTGAATTGGATATATCAAAAATTCAATGTATCAAAACTTGTGAAATAGAGATAAAATGTTCATAGAGTGGAATTTATACCACTATATGTATATTTTAGAAAAAAGAAAATGTTTAAAATCAATAAGCTCAACATCCATCTCAGGAAACAAGAACAATTAACAGCCAATTAAACATAAATGAATAGTGGAAAGAATAAAAATGAAAGTAACATAATAAAATTGATGAAAATATTAAATAATGATTATTTGAAAAGATCAATGAAATCAAGGCAAAAAGTCATCATATTAAAACTTCATAAATGGCATTTTCTCTCCCTGTAACGGATAAGATTAATTTTCAAAGTTGAACTTTTTTTGCATCATAAACATGCAAAAAAAAGGGAGGGGAGGCCTGAGTTGAGCCATGAAAAATAACACTTTATTTTATTTCCTGTCATAAAATTAATTTTGCACATATTTGATGTATTACACATTGCTACTGCTATTGTTTTGTTCCTCCAGTATCCTCTCTGCCTCTTCCACTAGGGTCTTTAGAGTACTATAGTCAAAGTAAAGAAAAGTTCGACTCAAAGAATCCTAGGAAACTTTATAGTCCTTGTGATATTCTCTAGTATTATGAGAGCTTATGACGCAATACCTCAAACTCAGCCTAAAAAATGGATAAAGCCCTTTATCAAGTATCAACATTATCATGTTCTTCTTTCAGATCAGCACTCTCCTGAGACAAAACCAATCTATATAATCATAATCAGTAATGAGTAGGAGAGTTTCCAATTCAAGGATGCCAATGTGAGCATCACTCCTAATTTGAAGTTGATTTTCCTTAGCAATCCCAAGGAATATCATATTTTTGAAAGTCCTGGACATGTTTTGGTACATTTGGCTCAATTATTAGTAATTGAAAACCCTCCTATTGATTCTATATACTTTAACCCCTAACAGCAAAGATATGCTTAAGTCCATGCATAGCCTCTGCCTTGGCATACATCATAGATAACACAGATACATAATTTAAACAAATCCAATATGACTGATATGGGAATGCTAAAAGAAGGTCTCAGCTATAAGAGGGGTCTTAATCAACTCTAGATGTTCTCTAATCACAAAAAGAGACTAAAAATAGTTTAAGATAAAAGGAATGTCATCAGATAGCACAAATCATAGATAAGAAACTGCAGTCTGTTGGAGCCTTAAAAGTACTTCTGAGGCAAAGATAAGGAAAAGGAACACAGGCCAAGTCAAGCATAAAGTGTCTACTGAAGGGTATCTTAACTATTTTTGTAGTATTATGTAAGACTAATTCTTAAATTTTTTCAGAAAAGCAAAAGAATTGCCAAGACACATCTGACAAAAATTAACAAGGTTAGCAACCTGTCTGCCAAATATCTAGACTTACTGTAAAGCTGAACTAAGACAATTCAAGGATGGATGCATGACACAATGGATGAAAATAGAGATCCCAGAAACAAAAATCAAACCCACACATGACAAGATGTCTAGGAGAAAGATATTTCTTTGCTAAATTGTATTGGGCAGTTGATTATATTGAATCATACCAAAGATTCTAGGCAGATGAAAGACTTTTTTAAATATAAATGTAAGACTGTAAATTTTAGAATATAGCATAGAAGAACTTCTTTATTATGTCATGATAGGAAGGTGTTTTTAATAACCCTGAAATAGCACAAACTGATACATTATATTACATTAAAAATAATAACACCTGCCCATCAAAATACAGTATTAAGAAGGAGATAGGACAGTACAAAATTTGAAGAAGAGATTTCCAATGCATATAACTCACAGATGATAGCATCTACAATACATATATTTGGGCAAATAGTACTATATACTTTTTTTTCTCCAAATTATAAATAAAGATTGATAACCCCAATAAAAAATAAAGCAAAATTATGAACAGGCTTTCCAATGTCAAATGTCCAGTAAACAAATATAAATATATATATATATATATTTTTTTTTGGTCTAGCTAGCAATTGAGGAAATCACAAGGAAACACCATTTTACACATATCTTACTGGCAGAAATTTTCTGTAATTATAACAATATTGGCAAAAACATTTGACAAAGTGAACTTCTTATAATACTTCTAAAACACTTCAAAAAACAATTTGCTATCACCTACCAAAGTTGAAAAGAGTCTAGCATACAATGCTATAATTGCTTTCATAAGTATGGAGTTAACTGAAAGTTTTGCACATACGCAATGAAAACTGGAAAAGAGAGTTCATAATAATCGTGACTAGGAAGGAAAAATATATCATAGGGGGAAATATCCATTGGCAGGAGATTGGATTAAAAAAAATTGTGGTACAATTATGCAATGGAATATGACCCACTAGTGCAAATAAATGTACTGCTGTATGGACTAAGAATGATTTATCTCAGAAACATAATATTATATAAAATGAAGCTAGTTGCAAACAATATAGAGTAAGGTAAAATTTATAATGTATAAATGGAAAAAAATCAATGTATTGATCATATGTATATATGTATATATACATCAGTATAATTATTAAAATAAATTAATAAGAAACACAACATTTAAGCTAGTAGTTTCTTCTGTGAGGAGAAAAGGGATCTGTTTGGCAAGTGGTATACAGTGATTTTCAAAATTGTTACATTTTTAGTTTCTTATACTGGTTAGTGACCTCTTATTTTTATTATTATTCTTTATACTTTACATATGTGGTTTTTTTTATACGGCATTTACAAAACAAACTTTTTTAAAAAATTAAAAGAGGGAACACTGAATCATCAATTTGACAGATTTGCAACATTGAGCAAACATAGATTGTCTTTATTTAATAAAGCAAAAACAAACAAACAAACAAACAAAACTAAGAACAAAGTAGTACAAAACCACAGCCTGGCTACATATTTTCTTTATGCCAATTAGTAGATTACACTCCATCCTCTAGGATATACAAGACCAAGACTGGATGCAAAGGTTGGCTGAATTCTCACAACATTTTGCATTCTTAGCCAGGCACCCTGCACATCTTTAAAGTGCACAATCAGATGTCGTTTTCAGAGTGTAATTCTAAAAAAACAAATCTTTGTTTTCTTTATTTTTTGATGAAGAACATAGACAATGCACAAGAAAACAGTATATCTTCAGTAGATTAACTGTTTAGCAAGCATAACTTGGGAAACACAGAAGTCTAGCAGATATTAGACAACACCAGCCTAAATGAGAAGTGGACTGCTTTAATCAACACTTAACTAGGAAGAAACTGGTTTTACTTGACTTCCACACACATGATTCATAAGTTGTTCTGTATAGGGGAACCTGGCTGACTCAGTCAGTTAAGCGTCTGTTTGGTTCAGGTCAAGATCTCACGGTTTGTGGGTTCAAGTCCAACGTTGGGGCTCTGTGCTGACAGCTCAGAGCCTGGAGCCTGCTTCAGATTCCATGTCTCTCTCTCTCTGTATGCCTCTCTCCTTCTTGTGCTCAGGCTCTCTCTCTCTCAAAAATAAATAAACATTAAAAAGAAAAAGGGTTGTGCTGTATAAGTTTACAGCATAGTACATCTTGTTCTTATCCCGTATTACTTTTTAGTCATTTTTGCTAATCACTTTGTGCTTATAAATATTTATTTAAGGTAATATTTTTATTTAGAACAGCTCTAGGCTATAGAAAATAGTTTTACAATACAGAAAAATTGCAAAATTCATATAAATAATTCCTATGTACCCCAATTCCAGCGTCGCTATTGTTAACATCTGATACATTTAACTCGTATAGGGAACCACAAAATAGAAACCACCCCGGTGGCCTAGCCCACATCAGAAATCTAAACCTAAGACAGTCAGCACTGATGGGAAACACCTATTAAGGAAACTAAACAAACACCATTCATAATCCTTCACCACAGCCTTAGCTAGCTTAAAGAAAATAGGTTCTGCTGGCCTTATGAGGAAATTCTCAACCTCCTAGCCAAGCATGCCCTGTTTCCATGTTGCCCCTTCTAACACACTATAAAACTTGCTCTTGCCCCGAATGTGGTAAATTGTATAGAAGTCTTGTGGAAGCCAAAATCCAGCTCTGAAACCCTTACACAGTTATGCAGATATTTGGCACAATCCATTTCTCTTTGTGATTCAGAGGCTGAGAGAAAACTTGCATTTGCAGCTAGAGGTCACCGTCAGATGTACATTCCACATTTACCATCTGCAAAGTACAACTCTTACACTGAATTCAAAAGGAGGTCTTAATATAGTTCTTGATTCCTTACTTCTGTTTTACACTTTGGATACCAAACCACAAAAAAAGAAAAAAAGGAAAAGAAAAAAAGATATTCTCAGCAGAAAATCATACTTTAGGATCCTTGGAAAATAGTGATGTCAAAATGAACTGTGACTAATAAAATATGTTGAGAACAGAATTGAGGGGGCGGGCAAAATTAGAAGTGACAAACGGGCCAGTAAAATTGTCAAAAACTGCTTCCTACTGTTTAAATTTTCTACTCTTCTTGAATGTATGGACATTCACATGGTCATTGTAAAGTTATTGGGTTGTTTTTGTTTTTATTTGAATACTCTGAGGACTGAGCTTTTGGTGGTATCTGATATGTGGTGGTAGACCAGGTAAACAGACCTGGTCACTTCGAATTCTGAAACTCATGTGTGCGTTTTTGTTTCCTTTCGTATCTCAGATTATCTAACTTAAATAAAATTATAAATATGCTAATACTAGCTTTTTCCAATAAAATGACAAATGTTACAACAAACAAATACACAAAAACAACCTCATTCTTTCCCCAAATTCCTCTGGAAGAGTGCTCCACTGCTTCTGAGGCACTGTACTACTCCAATCCGTGGATTGTCTTCCCTTGAATAAAGAATATCTAACTCAATACCAAATTGCCATAATTTTGTCCTTTCATGGTTTTGGTCATGAGATGGCATCTGAGGATGGCTGCTGAAGATTCTGTGGCCCGCTTCTAGATGCAGGTGAGGCTAACTGCAGAGCCCTTTTGGGTGCTGTCTCTTTGGCCACAAAGAAGATCTCTGATAAGTTTCTCTCAAGTTGAGTTCTGTTTATTTTGCATTCTGAGCTCTTCAAGTTTGTTTGTCCTAATCATTCTGGGTGGAAAGTTGGAGTGCGAGAGACTCCAGGTTTTTTATGGTGAGACTTACCAGAACACAACATTTGAGTTCGCGGCCAATCTCACGTACAAGGTGAACACCCTTTGGAAGTCCTGACAGGTCTTAGGTATTGTGCACAGGCAGACAAAAACAGTAAATTTGGTTGAGTGTGGAAGGATTGTTTCAACAAGGAAAAGTAACAAGAACCCCTCAATCTAGAGAAAGAGGTAAGCCTACCACATAAACCACAGGCAGCTGGGGGGAAATGAATTAAAACAAACAAACAAAAAATGAATCTTTATGACCAATGACACATCAAAATCTAAGTAAGCACAAGTTCAAAATCTTCTCATGAAAGGAATAATAGGTTGATTGTGAGTAGGAATCTTGGAAGTCAAAGCTGCAAAATTGGTGGGCGCAAGTTAAACACTTAAAAGCTGTTAGATGCTCACCTCCTTAGTCTAAGACTCCCATGCTAAGATAAGTTGGTCACAGAACAAGTTAGATTGGCATTAGGTCACCTAGCAACCTGAAAAAAAATTCTGTATAATGAGGTACACTCTAAAGCACCACAAAATGCCAAACTCAGTGTCATACTCCTCCCAGTTACTAATTTGGCTCTAAGAGACCCAAGGCTTAGCTAATGAAGTGGGATCCTCAAATTGCAAAGAATCAAGCATGTTATTTTCTGGAACACCTAATTTTTTATGTCTAAGAGCTATCATCCTGGCAACCGAAGATATCTATAAAAATGGCAAAAATCTTACCAAACAACCAAGAATTACAATGACCATTATGCAGAATGTTTCAACTAGACAAGATTATTTATTTAAAAAGTGCACTTTAGAGTGAGGCTTCCAAAATTAAAGAAACAGAATAAGATACCCATTTTAACTGGAATGCAGAAGCCTCCAAAAGGCTTTAAGATTCTAAAATAGCTTCATTAAAAGATTCATTACAAAAGGCTAGTACAAGGGGCGCCTGGGTGGCTCAGTCGGTTGAGTGTCCGACTTCAGCTCAGGTCATGATCTCGCAGTCTATGAGTTGGAGCCCTGTGTCAGGCTCTGTTCTGACAGCTCAGAGCCTGGAGGCTGATTCGGATTCTGTGTCTCCCTCTCTCTTTGCCCCTCTTCCGCTCATGCTCTGTCTCTCTCTCTGTCAAAAATAAATAAACATTAAAAAAAAAGCTAGTGCAAAATTAAAGACAAGAGGTACACAAGACTATAAGATTGACATGACACCTACTAACCCCTCTATCCTAGTTTACCTGAGTATTTAGCCTACTAAACCACTGTCTGACTTGACTTTCTACTCTGAATGGACACCAAGACTGTAAACAAAAGTCAAATATTCCCACACCAACTTGAAAGACTATATGTCTGCTCTCAAAGGAAGGCCTCTATATGGGCCTTTCCCAGGGTTGAGAGTACTTGGAGTGATTCTCTGGTAAACTGCTACTAGTTTTTCCCTTAAACAGCCAAGGGGAAACTAAAATTAAAATGAATAAAAAACCTTGCCAAATTCTGGCACATACTGGAGCTATATACTCTCTTCATAAACCACTCATGCTGGAGCCAACAGGTGGGATCCTGGGAAAACTGGCTGAAGCTGGTGAAGGGTGAGGCTTCTTACCAGACTCAACTCTCCTGGATCTCTGTATTGCCCGGTTGAGAGAGGAAAATAAAATTTCACACTGCCTTTCCTCTCAAAATTCAGACTTCTATGAATTTGGTTTTGGGAAACCCATTGGTTGTTAACCCTTCCTTTCCCATAAATGACTGTTGCCTTCTTATTTGTCTCCTATATGTCCTAAGAACTTGACTTGGAAACCATCAGGTTGGGGGCCCTCAAAATAGGGCCAGACAGAAATGTGGGTTGAGTCTTATTTGCAGCTGAGATCCTGCAGAATTTGCCAGCATTCAGGGGAATTGTCTAAATCTTTCTGTCTCCTTTTGCTAACTTAGAAAGTGGCTCTGAATCTTTGGAGGGTAATATTTTTTGAAACTTCTTTGAGGATATCTTCTGGATCCATGAGGTTGTTCAGTACTGCCAGGAGTATTTACTGTTTGTCCTGGCTGAAAATGGATAAAATATGTGAAAGAAACATTTTAAGGTATTTAAATTGGAGCACCTGGCTGGCTCAGTTGGTTAAGCGTCCGACTTTGGCTCAGGTCATGATCTGGTGGTTTGTGAGTTCAAGCCCTGTGTTGGGTTCTGTGTTGACAGATCAGAGCCTGGAACCTGCTTCAGATTCAGTGTCTCCCTCTCTCTCTGCCCCTCCTGGGCTTGTTCTCTCTCTCTCTCTCTCTCTCTCTCTCTCTCTCTCTCTCTCTCTCAAAAATAAATAAACATTAAAAAAAAGAATTTAAAGTATTTAAAGCATTTAAAGTATTTAAAATGTTTGAAAGAATTATTTTTTAAAAGTTGGTCTAGTTGGAAGCTGATATTCAGAACCTGATGAGGACTTTTTTAAAAAGCCTTTTTCACTAGGTTGGGTGGCAATGAAACTATGTACCAAGAGGGAAAGAAAAACATACCCCAACAAATAGCTATAAATTTAGAACAAGGAATCTTTTTTAAAAAAATATGGTTATTCATTTATTCTGAGAGAAAGAGAGAGTACGACTGAGGGGAGGGGCAAAGAAAGAAAAAGAGAATCCCAAGCAGGTTCTGTGCACTGTCAGCTTAGAACCCCACATGGGTCTCAATCCCACAAACCATGAGATCATTACATGAACCAAAATCAAAAGCCAGACACTTAAAAGGCTGAGCCACCCCAGCATCCCAGAACAAGGAATCTTTTGATTTCTATTTTAGTTGAAGATATTATCCATGATATAAAGAGGCAAAGTGAAGATAATGGAGTTGAATGGGTGGGTCAACCCTTCCATATCATTCAGGTTGCAAACCAAAGGTTCTTTTAGTAATTAAAAACTCCATGTCTTATAAATTTAATCTTTATAGAGCATAAGTGCAGCTCTAGAAGCAAATCAAAGCCTACCTATACTTTTTCTTAATCTTTAATTCCAATATAGCTTACAGTGTAATATTAGATTCAGGTACACAATGTAGTGTTTCAACAATTCCATACATACACTGGTGCTTATCACAAGTGGCATTTCTTAATCCCCATCACTTATTTCACCCATCCCCCCCTCCCCCCCCCCCCCCCCCCGATAACCAACAGTTTGTCCTCTATAGTTAAGAGTCTGTTTCTTGCTTGTCTCCTTCTCTCTTTTCTTCTCTTTATTTCTTATATGAAATATATGAATGAAATCATATGATATGTGTCTTTCTTTGGCTAACTTATTCTGCTTAACATTATACTCTCTAACTCCATCCATGTCACTGCAAATGGTAAGATTTCATTATGGATGAATAACATTCCATTGTGTGTGTGTGTGTGTGTGTGTGTGTGTGTTTGTGTACACACACACACACACACACACACACATATCTTCTGTATCCATTCATCTGTCAATGGACACTTGGGCTCCTTCCATAATTTGGCTATTATAAATGATACTGCTATAAACACAGGGGTGTATGTATCCTTTGAATTAGTGTTTTTATATTTTGGAGTAAATACCCAGTAGTGTGATTACTGGATTGTAGGGTAGTTCTATTTTTAAATTTTTGAGGAAAATCCATACTGTTTTCCACAGTGGCTGCATCAGTTTGAACAATAGTGCAAGAGGGTCCTCCTTTCTCCACATCCTCACCAACACTTGTTTCTTAGGTTTTTGATTTTAGCCATTCTGACAGGTGTGAAGTAATATCTCTTTGTGTATTGACTTATATTTCCCTGATGATGAGTGATGTTGAGCATCTTTTCATGTGTCTGCTTGCCATCTGTATTTCTTCTTTGAAGGAATATCTGTTCATGTGTTCTGTCCATTTTTTTAATTGGATTATCTGGTTTTTAGGTGTTGAGTTGCATAAATTCTTTACATATTTTGGATACTAACCCTTTATCATAGATATACTTTGCCAATATCTTCTACCATTCACTAGCTTGCCTTGTAGTTTTGTTGATGGTTTCCATCACTGTGCAGAAGCTTTTTATTTTGATGTAGTCCCAATACTTCATTTTGCTTTTATTTTTCTTGCCTCAGGAGACATATTTAGAAAAATGTTGCTATGGCTGATGACAGAGACAGTACTGCCTGTACTCTCTTCTAGGATTTCTATTGTTTCAGGTTGCATATTTGGGTCTTTAATCCATTTTGAGTTTATTTTTGGGTATTGTATAAGAATGTGGTATAGTTTCATTCTTTTTCATGCTGCGGGATCCCAGCACCATTTTTGAAGAGATTGTTTTTTTTTCCCATTGTACATTCTTTCCTCCTTTGTTGAAGATTTATTGACCACATAATTGTGGGTTTTCTATTCTGTTATTTTGATCTATGTACCTATCTGTGTGCCAGTACCATACTGTTTTGATCACTACAGCTTTGTAACATAACTTAAAGATTGTAATTGTGATGCCTCCAGCTCTGCTTTTCTTCTTCAAGATTGCTTTGGCTATTCAACATCTTTTGTGGTTCCATACAAATTTTAAGATTGTTTGTTCTAGTTCTATAAAAAATGGTGTTGGTATGATTCTGTTATTTTAAAAAATTTTTAAATTTATTCAAATTCAAGTTAGTTAATATATAGTGTAATAATGATTTCAGGAATAGAATTTCATGCTTCATCACTTACATGTAACAGCCAGTGCTCATCCTGAAAGGTGCCCTCCTTAATGCCCATTACCCACTTAACCTATCTTCCCCTCCTCTCCAGCAACCCCAGTTTGTTTTCTGTATTCAAGAGTCACTTACAGTTTGTCTCCCTCTCTGTTTTTATCTTATTTTTGCTTCCCTGCCTCTATGTTCATCTGCTAAGTTTCTTAAATTTCAAATATGAGTGAAATCATATGATATTTGTCTTTCTCTGACTTATTTCACTTAGCATAATATATTTTAGTTCTATCCACGTTGTAGCAAATGTCAAGATTTCATTCTTTTTGGTTGCCAGGTAATAATATTCACATCTTTATCCATTTGTCAGTTGATGGCATTTGGACTCTTTCCATAATTTGACTATTGTTGACAGTGCTGCTATAAACATTGGGGTGCATGTGTCCCTTCAAATCAGAGTTATTGTATCCTTTGGATAAATTCCTAGTAGTGCAATTGCTGGTTCACTGGGTGGTTCTATTTTTAATTTTTGAGGAAGCTCCATACTGTTTTCCAGAGTGGTGGCAACAGTTTGCATTCTCTCCAGCACTGCAAAAGTGTTCCCCTTTCTTAAAAAAATTTTTTTAATGTTTATTTTATTTTTTGGAGAGAGACAGAGAGACAGAGCTCAAGCAGGGGAAGGGCAGAGAAAATAGGGAGACACAGAATTCAAAGCAGTTTCCAGGCTCTGAGCTGTCAGCGCAGAGTCCAATGCAGAGCTTGAACTCACGAACCATGAGATCATGACCTGAGCTGAAGTTGACATTTAACCAACCAAGCCACCCAGGCACCCCAAAAGTGTTCCCTTTTCTCCACATCCTTGCCAACATCTGTTGTTTCCTAAGTTGTTAATTTTAGCCATTCTGACAGGTCTTAAGTGGTATCTCATTCTGGTGGTGTTATTTTGGTAGAGATTTCATTAAATCTGTAGATTGCTTTGAATAGTATAGAAATTGTAATGATATTTGTTTTACCAATCCATGAGCATGGAATGTGTTTCCATTTCTTTGGGTCATCTTCAATCTCTTTCATCAATGTTTTGTAGTTTTTAAAGTAGAGCTTTTTACTCGTTTGTTTGGTGTAGTCTTAGGCTTGTATTATTTTTTGTGCAATTGTAAATGATATACATACACACACACACACACACATTAGTTTTTTTTCTGCTGCTTCATTATTGGTGTATAGAAATGCAACAGATTTCTGTACATTGATTTTGTATCCTGTGACTTTATTTAATTCATTTACGAGTTCTAGTACTTTTTTGGGTGGAGTCTTAGGGTTTTTTACATACTGTATCATATCATCTATGGATAATGGAAGTTTTACTTTTTCCTTACTAATTTGTATGCCCTTTATTTCTTTCTGTTGTCTGATTGTTGTGACTAGGGCTTCCAGTACTGTGTTGAGCACAAGTGGTGAGAGTGGACAACCTTGTCTTGTTCCCGGCCTTAAGGGGAAAGCTTTTAGTTTTTCCTAATTGAGTATGATGATAAGTGTGGGTTTTTCATATATGGACTTCATTATGTTGAGGTATGTTGCCTTTAAGCCTACTTTGTTGAGGCATTTTTTTTTTTATCATGAATGGATGTTGTACTTTGTTAAATGCTTTTTCCATATCTATTGAAATGATCATATGGCTTTTATCTTTTCTTTATTGCTGTGATATATTATGCTGAATGAATTGTGAATAATAAACTATCCTTGCATTCTGGGAATAAATCCCACTTGATTGTGGTGAATGATTTTTTAATGTATTGTTAGATTCAGTTTGCTAGTATTGTGGTGAGGATTTTTGCACCTATGTTCATCAGAAATATTGACCTATAGTAACTTTTTGTCAAAGCCCACCTATCCTTTTAACAAATCCCAAACTTTCCCTATCTATCTTTGCATGCAAAAGCGGCTCCCTGCACTTCGCAGCTTCTCTCTCCTCAAGTTCACCTCTCCGTGCCACGTACCTGCTGAATTCTGTGGTTCAGGTTGTGCAGATTGTTGTGTTAATCCTCAGATCAGTTTTCTAGGTGTGCAGAATGGCTTAGAGTTGGTCTGGCTGTATTTCATGGACCTGAGACACACAAAAAGCTTCCATGCTATTCCGCCATCTTGGCTCCTCTCTCTCTATGTATCTTAAAAGGCTTGTAACTATTGCGAAAATCTGAATTTAGGAAACAAAAGTAATTTTTGGAGGAACTTGCGTTTTTTCTCTGTGACTTTGAGATTAAATGTTCTACCTGGTCTTCTCTAGAAACTCTTTGTTTTTTTTTTTTTCTTTTAAGAGAAAAAGAGAGACAGAGATACATAGATAGATATATAGATAGATAGATGAATGATAGATATCAAGCATGAGCAGTGGAAGCAGAGGGAGAGAAAGAGAGGGAATTGCAGGCAGGTTCCATGCCCAGTGTGAAGCCTGATGCAGGGCTCAATCTCAGAACAATGAGATCAGGACCTGAGCCAAATCAAGATTTGGATGCTTAATTGACTGAGCCACCCAGGAGCCTCTAGAAACTTTTATCCAGACATCTCTTTGAAATTCACACTTCAGGGAAGTAATTTTCAGGGAAAAAAAGAAAGTCTATTTGGAAACTAGACAAAAGAAAAGAAAATTAAAGTCTTGTCCACAAATATTGGTAAAACATTAAGCAATCTGAGCAGGTAACCCTAACTTATTCCATCTCCCAGAAACACAATTTGTATCCAACTCTTCTTTTACAAATTAGTGAGTTTTGCATTATTATAATGTCTCATGGTTAAATTTTTAAAATAAAAGCTATAAGATCTGTTCGTATGTTTGTGTATGCGTATGTATGTATGTTATAAATGTGTGATTTTTCTACTTCCAGACTGTATTGCCAAAATTAATTTATAATGAACCTTATTTAGTTTGCTTAAAGAAAATTAAATGCTTATATAAATCAAGTACATTTTCAGAAATACAGAAACTAACCAAAATGTTTTTCAGGTTCACATGATCTAAGATAATCTTTGATAAACAAAACGTAGTTTTCTAACTGATTTAACAGTCCTATCTTTAGAGTTACCAGAATTAAATATAATGCTGACATAAACTTTTATTCTCCATAGGCTTATGAAAAGTCAAATAAGATCATGCTTTCTCCATTACAGAGTTTGTCAGAAAGACAGATAGGATGATGGTTAGCCACAAAATGTCTTATGAAACTCTCATGAGTAATCTAATCATAAGTATTAAAATCAAGTAAATTAAACAAATGTAAGATTGATGTTTATAGATAAACTTTTCAATAATAATAATGCTTTATGGTATGTCTAATTACAAATAATTTCCAAAAAAAGTTTCTAAAATCTTTTTGCTAACTTGAAATCTTAGAGTTATAATAAGTTAAATGATGAATACTCATTGAATATCTAGATTATTTCCAAATAAATTAAAATACTGTGGCATTAATTACAGAACACAGGTTTATACACTTTTGTCTTCCTTTCATAGAAGAACAAAATATATATGGGTCAATTAGTAAACATGTTTTGTGCTACATTAAAAAATTAACTAAAAGGAAGTATATGTTTCTAGAAATTGTAAAGTGTATTTAAAATTTTGCCAGTGCACAGAATGTTAGTGTGGCAGTCCATAGTTGTTTGCTTCTTAGTTTCCACCAGGAATAAAGAACTCTAAGGGTTAAGAATTTTAACCAATAGGAGCACCTGGGTGGCTCAGTTGGTTTGACCAAACTTTACTTTAAAATAAAATAAGAACAAAAATTATGTATTTTTTATTGAAAAAGATCTAACCTGAAAAATCTACACCAATCTCTTAAAATATTTTAATATAATGTAGCATAAAGTGACTGATCTTTAGTGACTATTTTCAGTGAAATGCCTTGCATAAAAAAGCATGTGGATGCAATTTCTCATCTTCCCCCCCCCCCACTCTGAGGTTGAGGAGAGGAGGAATTATTAATAAGTTCATGTAGGACATTCTGCTTTTTCATTGTTGATGTAGGTTGCAGTCAAGTTACTCCAACCAAGGGAAAAAACTACACAGCTCTTCTAGAAGTTTAAATTATAAAAACAAAACAAAACAATGAAATCAGTAAGACTTAAACTTGTTTTCTGCTACATACATAGTGTGATATTTTTCAAACTTAAATTCCTCAGAAAACAGCTCTGTAAATATTTTTGGTCTCTTTTCATTTTTCCTTTTAACATGTTTTTATAATTTGTGAAAATAAGAAATTTTGGATACATATACTTAAGAAATTACATTGTACAGTTTCTATTCTGGGTTAAGTCATCATATTTTTTGAGTGTTTTAAAGTTTCCATCAGGATCCCATTTAATAAAGCATATAGGTTACTTCTACTAATTAGGAAGTCGTTGATTGGCAAAATACTGTGAGATCTATTTTCCATTTGTAATTAAACAATGCCATAGATCTTTTATTTATTGTATACTAATGATCTCTAACTTATTAGCAACCTTGTTTGACCCATCATTAACAATATTTATTCTTCTTTACATCATGCATGGATTACTTCTGCTCACAGCTCAGATCTTGTATGATTTCCCCAGAGATGTGGCAATAGTTTCTAGAATGTAAGCCATTTCTTTCATGAAAAACAAGGGCTCACAACTGTAGTAACTCAGGCCAATATGCTGTATATTCAGTGACAGATCTATAGCAATACACGTGAAATGAATTGGAGTAATAGATCAAGTCTTATAGCTGATTATTCCCTGGGATTTGGTAGCTGAAACTTTATTATTCATGTCTAGTTCTCAAGGACTTAAATTTAGGTCTTCCATCCTATTTTGAAGGCCCAGTGGTGTGGTACTTTATACTTTTCAAATTACTTCCACGTACTTTGAACCATTAGCTTCCACATACTTTGAACCATTAGCAATATGCATGTTAGAAAGATGTATAAATTAGTTTGGACTCATAACTTAGATTGTAACCCTATGATTATGAACCAGAACTCTAAAATATAAAGGAATTATTCTTATATACTATATGGAAATAAATATTTGATGTGTTTCTAATACTGATATAGGGAAAATAGTTCACATACTGAATATTTGTAGTTTCAGCTGACGAACACTTTATTTTTATTTATTTTTTAGGATGAATACTTTAAATATAAGAGAAAAAAATTTGCCCTCGTCATGAGCAGACACCTCGGTTTTCTGCATGTTGGTCTAGTTGCATCATTACACTGCCACTTGAAATTAATTTTTTGTTAAAGTTAATTATGAGAACAAGTTTTTAAAAAATCTGTGTCTTAGGATCATGTACAAGCTGATATTTTCTTATGTGGAATTGGAAAAAATAAAGCATTTTCTAGGAATTCTGCTACATTATGAGTTCTGATAGGTGATATATAGATTTTTTGTTGAATTTAATGAATTCTAGATGCTGAATGAGGCTCTGGATATACAAAATTGACTAATACTGATTTTTATACTTAAAGAGTTGAGCACCTATCTAGAAGGGAAGGTAAAATGGTAAATTACTAATCACACAGCATTAAAAATGCCTTTAAAGAAGCTTGAGAAGAGTGCTAAGGAAGCCCCAAAAAGGGAGAACTAACAGTGAGTAGGGGCATTTGGAAAGACTTCCTGAACAGTGATGTTTGGATTGGAGCTCCCCCTGCCCCCTTTCCTTTAAATGTCTTCAGAAAGCCAGTTACTTCACACCTAAAGAATATCGAATGCCGAAATTTCATTCTAATATCCCTTCATTTTGGCATTATAAAAGGATGTTCACAACCTGGGAGCATTGCCAAAAGGCAAATGACTATAGAATAGCTCCCTTGGAAAATTTATGGTTACTTTGCAGTCACGTTTTTTAAGCCTTTTTATCTTGCCAACTTTTTCCCATTTTAACAATTTCTATTGTTTAGGAAACTATTTTGGGTACAAAATTGCACTTACTCATAGCTGCTGTAGTCACTAAACTCTTAAGGCTTACTTTTCTAACTTACTTTCTATTATTAGCTGGGGCGGTTATAGTGCAGGCATTTTTATTTTTTTTTATTTTTTTCAACGTTTTTTATTTATTTTTGGGACAGAGAGAGACAGAGCATGATCGGGGGAGGGGCAGAGAGAGAGGGAGACACAGAATCGGAAACAGGCTCCAGGCTCCCAGCCATCAGCCCAGAGCCTGACGTGGGGCTCGAACTCACGGACAGCGAGATTGTGACCTGGCTGAAGTCGGACGCTTAACCGACTGCGCCACCCAGGCGCCCCAGTGCAGGCATTTTTAGAACCACCTGGAATAGAATATGTCCCATGAAACATTGCTCTTTTGAATGAGCAGTACCTGATTAGAATAATCTATTTTCTTTGAAAAAGTCAGATAATCTTAGTAGTAATAAAGCGCTAATGGTAACATTCCAGTTTGAGCATCTGTTTAGGGTATGTTCTGCTTCCCACACAAGTAGAAAGAACAAAACCAACTTTCATTTTCCAGGTGACGTTATTAAGAATGGAAGCATAACTGAGGAGGATTTTAAGACAACCAAAATAAATGAACTGAACCGAACCAAGAAACATTGGTGATTATTTCTGAGTATTTTGTATCTCTTCTAAGGAAACAGAAGGTAAAGGATTATGTTTTGAATGATCTACATTGGTCATCTAAGTGCCCACAGTGTCGTGACCCAACTGCAGGAAGGTTCATGATGGCAAGAGAGTTTAATTGTTCTTTCTGAGTGTATTGGTTTGTGGCACCCAAACGGAAATAAAGTGAAAAAAAAAAAGAAAGGTGTATACAAGAGCTAAAACCTGATTATTAATTTCAAACTGTGAAATTCCTATAAGCTTCTTTTCTTCTTTTCAGTGACTTTATAGTGGTTCACGGTTTTCCTGTGTGGGACCGGTATTTCTGCTTTGCTCACCTAATTTAAACAGCACCATTTGACATTTTGGGGTTATCTAATAATGGAGTCAGCCAGGCAATCAGCTTTAGTATTATGCATTGCATGACTGAAAGGAAAAAAAAAAAATTTAAAAGACAGCTTGGCTTGGTTTAATTTTATTGGGTATTAGCATTTTTCAAATGCAAAGCAGTATTAGTGATGGAAAGTAGGCTAAAACATGGCTGGTTTGCTAATAAGGAAGAGTATATATTTTTCCAAAAATGACAATGTGATTGAATGAAACTTCAATATATGCAAAGTAGCAAAATTCTTAGTCTTTATGAGTCTCCTGATTTCTGAGTAATAGATTCATTAGGGGATGAGAGAAGCATAAAAAGATTATGGATATTAAAATAGGTGATTTGTAAAAGAGTAAATAGCAATAGCTTAAAAGGGGCAAAAAGAGGTGGTATTCATATTCTCTTTGGGGAGGGAACGGGAAGGAGAGGAAGTGAGTCTCAGCACAGTTTAAATGGGTAATAGGGCATGTTGAAAAGTGCTGTGCAGTGGCATTTAATGAAATTCTAAACTCTACCTCCTCTCATTAAGTTGATTCATGGAGTCAGTAACAGGGGAATAACTGGCAAGTGCGGCCTGCTGTGAAAATGACCACATGTCCCACATCCGTCAGTTTAACCTCTGAAAACAAGGGGCCTAGAAAATGCAGTCTCTTACACATCTTCCTCGTCTCCTTTCATGCTATTATTGCCCCAAGCTTCTCTGTGAGTTTAGTACTTGCTTGTTACCGTCATTACCTGGGGGTGTACTACATAAAGGCAGACATTCTTCCTGAATGAGCCAAAATTCTCCTATTACTTTCTTTATCATATCTTTCATGGAGTCAAAACTGAACATCAGTTCACAAAGAAAGATATGACACCAGCTTTCCTCTGGTGAAGTTGGGGGAGTGGTAATAAATTAGTGGCAGAAGAAAACTTGTAAACTGAAATTATTTTATCTTATATCACAATTGCTTAAATAATATCCGAAATAAGAGATTTAATGAAGCTGATATTTAGCCTCTGAAATTCATTTTTTTAAAATTTACCACCTTTTATTATTAAGCTTAGCTATTTTCATCTAACAGTAACTAAATGACACTATCCTCAGAAAATTACAAATTTATATGGTCAAGATCTTTTCAGTGAAGTAACCATGAATCCTAATCTCCTCCCCATTTTTTTTCCCCTGGCCTTAGAAAGAGATTAAGTGCCCATTCACTTAACTGATTTATTTCCCTTCTTCAGGGCCGCAAAAAAGGAACTCTCTGAAGAAGAAAATGTAATGATCCAAGGTCCCTGTCTAAAAGAACATGGGGATTTATGAGATTGAACAGAAAGGATTTTTCTCTCATCCAATGATCTGTTCTTGTTTCCAATGGCATTTCTTCCCAGGAAGAGATGCATTACTTTCCTTGCTATCTCTTCATAACAACTTTCGGGAATATGCTTCTGGCATAATTCATAAACAACAAAATTTCCTGGGTATATTTTTATGAGATTTTTAAAAAATAAGGTATTTAGAAGTATATTAATGGAAAGAATAAAACAGCATAAAATTGTAGAGATATAGATTTTTCTGAAGTTGTTCCCCTGAAATGGTTAAAACAGTGAGGAGGGTACAAAGCAAATGTAGTCCCCATATTGGCACAGACACTCATACTCACATGTATTTTCCATATCAGTATGAAGCAGGGAGGCAGGCTAAAGTCCAAGACCATATCCCAGGATGGATAGCATAATGGCTATCCTAACTCAAGCAAAACTTTTATTAGATATCTGTGGCAATGTTTTCCCAAATATTAGCAGCTTAAACCAAAACATTTATATCTCATAGTTTCTATGGATCAGGAATTTGGGAATGGATTAATTTGGTGGCTTGAGCCCATAATTTCTTATGAAATCACAGTCAAGATGTCGGTTGGGGGCTCTAGTCATCTGACGGCTTGAGTGGGGCTGGAGGATTCACTTTCAAAGTGACTCACTCACACACCTGGCAAGTTAACACTAGCTGTTTTCAGGACACCATAGTTCTTTGCCATAAGAACACCTTTATAGGGATATTTGAGTGTTCTGCAGGTATGGAAGCTTGTTTTCTCCAAAACAAGTGAGCTAAGAAGAGAGCTAGGTAGATAGATGTCATGATATCTAAGTCTTATTTTAGAAGCTGAATACTAATGAAACTATTTTCTTTATTTAAGAACTAGCAGTTACTAATTGGTGAGGGTAAGAGCAAATCTGTGCCGTAGTGAACAAACAGAAGAGAAAATTCAAATTTCTGTAAACAATTCGGCCTGTATCTAAATACTAAATATGTACTTCCTTTCCTATGTTACCATATGAACTTACTTCCATATTATCTCCTTAAGGGAAAATCAGTAGCACTAGTAATCCAAAATCAATTAAAAATACATTATATATTGGAGGGAGGGTAGGGAGTAATTGCCATTTTAATTATGTCTGGTCAAATTGCAATTAGTTTGTGTTCCCTGAGAACACACCTGTTAAAAGAGGTGGCCCAAATGAAGCAGTCAGAAGGTGGGAGCATATACTGAATTTTCAGTTTCTTTAGGGTAAGTACAAAGATTTTAATACCTATATAGTAATCAAGGTTAAATCCTCTCTGATTGTGATTAACTTATAGGCAAAATTTTAACACACTATATGTGGTTTTACATCTTTATGCTTTTTCTATAATGTTGGTAAGTATAATTTCAGCAATGGTTAATTTTGAGTCGTAGTGTTGGAATATTAAAGAAGAAGCTGATAAATTGGATTAGACAAGGGAGATAAAACAAAGGCAAGGTATGGCTAAAGATTTTGGAAATGAAACCTTTGGAGAGATAAGGGAAACAGAGGGAAAGTCAAGATGCCCTTTAGAACTACACTCCTGTCTATTAGGAGTGAAGGAGATGAACCTTGTAACAGGGGATCTGCTGATCTGAACTTTGTTTCAGTATGTGCTTCTGGGAAGCAGTTACAGTCTTTGAGCTATAGACTCAAAATAGCATTTTGCATCCGAATGGAGGCTCATTCATTAATTTCACTCAGCCAATATTTATGGGACATCTGTTGTGTGTCAAATGACTGTTATTATTTTTGATCTCTCACATTCATAATAACTACGACCAATTTATAAAATTATCTTGCTCTTTCTAAAAAAGATGAGGTGACAAATAAAAATTAGTTGCATATTGCCAATTAGTGCTAATTAAGATATGTATAATATAAATGTTCTATTTGTAATGAGTATGTCTTTATTTTAGTTTTATGAAAATGGAATGTATTTATAAGGTTTTCACATTAGTTCTTGTGATCTCCAGTTCTCCAATTCTATTCCTATAAGGTCTTCGATGTGAACTATATTACAGAAAGGTTTAGAGGAGCCAATTATAGGTTGATCAAGTGATGCCACTTACAAAAATATTCTTTCTTCTTCATCAACTTTATTTTTCCATATAGGCAAATATCTTCCTGAAATCTAGATCAAAATACTAGGTACACTCTATATGAGCCTGAGCTATTCACTGGCAACACAACTGCAGAGATTTCAGGATATTTTGAAAAGTTAGAAGCAAGGGTTTACAAACTAGGTGAGGGTGTGAATGTAGTGTGAAAAGATTATTAATTTCTTCAGGTACCAAATTTCTTCTTTTTTTTTTTTTTTGAATGATATCCAAAATGAAAAAAAAAAAAGTCTCTAGTTGTAAAACTAAATTTTCCTCCTTTTCATCCATCATAAGGGCTCACTTAGGCTGATGTGACTTAAAGAGACTTAATGAGATCACACTTCCTCTTGCTGTCTCTCTGAATTTTCTGAGTAAGGCAAAAATAAATCGTCAATTTTACAAACTTCATTAATTAATTTCTACATCTTCTTTGGTAAGCATAATCAGGAAACCACCTGAGCATTGGATTTCTGTTGAAGCCATTCAAACGAAAAAAATGTTTTAATGATTAAAAGTACTCTAAGCTATTAAAAAAAAAATGCTTGCGTCCTTAAGTCAAATGCCTAAAAAACAATTGCTGCACATCTGGTCAATATATAATTTGTCTTTAAAGTCTATAGAAAAGGGGGAATTGAACTCTTACCTGGAGGAAGAGAATCGGATTCTTTTGGGAAATCTTAGAACAGATTTCATATAAGCTTAATACTCTTTGTAAACCTATTGTAAATTATGTGGAAAATTGGGGAAGAGAAGTAAAAATAAAGTAATTTTAAATTAGAAACCAATTTAATATATTCCCAAATTAATTTTGAATTCCCTGGAAGGCTAATGCACTATTGATTTGCAGGAAAAAATGAAAGCTATACAAACAGTCATCCTTTCTCTTCTCCAGGATGAAGTATATTTGATGGTAAATCAATATATTTTGTATTGAAAATTATTAGAATGTCTCTCTCTCAAAATGTTTCAGCATGAAGAACAAAAAATTATATGAACTGTTAAGCAAAGTTTATACCTGTTAAAATTGGTGATCATGTTTCATTCAGATGTGGTTCCGTTTGAAGTAAAACATGTCAAAATATCATAGATCAAATATGTGAAAAATTAAGCTCATGGATATGGTTCTTCTTGTGTTTCTGTCATATGTTATCATCTATGAATACATTAAAAGACGTAGACTGGGAGTCAGGCTTTCTCTCAGGTGGGTCATATTTTGTTAAAAATTGCTGGATTCCTTTTTTATTAAGTAATTTGAAACGAAAATCTATCTTTGTTTTGAAATTTTTCAGAGACCCATTTTAATTTTTGGATGTGAGAAGTAAAAAATGAGAGCGAAATTCTTAGTTTAGAAATCTTTAGTATTTTTCCTTTCCGTTTTGTTTACACACTCACATGTTCCATTTATTTTTTTTTATTTTTTATTTTTTTAATTTTTTTTTAACGTTTTATTTATTTTTGAGACAGAGACAGAGCATGAACGGGGGAGGGGCAGAGAGAGAGGGAGACACAGAATTGGAAGCAGGCTCCAGGCTCTGAGCCATCAGCCCAGAGCCCCACGTGGGGCTCGAACTCACGGACCACGAGATTGTGACCTGAGCTGAAGTCGGGCGCTTACCCGACTGGGCCACCCAGGCGCCCCTCACATGTTCCATTTAAATACAAGAGAAAAAGCATATCACAAGTTCTTTTGTATCAAAACAGGTTAAAAAAAAACCAAAAAAACTCTGTTAGTGTATCTTGTCAGATAGCCCAGTTACTTAACACTTTCACTGTGGGCATGAGAATCTTCTTTTCAGATAACAGTCGTGTCCATTCTGTACAAAATTTTTCCTTTAATTGCCTGTAGGGACCACCTCACTGTGCTCCAGCCACAGTGGCTCCCCTTGTGTCATTGAAAGGTTCCTGGGATATTCTTGTCTCTGGGTCTTTGCCCTTGTTATTTTCACTGGTAACTCTTTTTCAACAAAAATCATCTTGGTTAATTCCTCCACATTCCTCAGGTATTTTTACTAATGTCACAGTGGACATAGGGGCTTCTTCGACTTCCCAATTAAAAACGTTAGCCTCCCCCAGGACTCCATACCTTTTCTCCCTGCTTTAATTTTCTCTACTTCACTTCTTCCCATTTATTTTAATGTACCTCGTATTTATTAATTCATGGATTTTCTTTTTTCACTAAAATGTAAGCTTTATTTAGGAAAATAACCTTTGGCTGTTTGCTTATTGACTTATTCCCAGGATTTAGAATAGAGCTTATTACATAGTAAGGGCCCCAAAATATCTGCTGAATATTGTTGAATGAATAGTATCAAAATACTTGAACTATTTGTTTAATTTTGTGCGTTATAAAGGCAACAAATGCAATTTTTGTTTGGACCACTTTAAGCAGCAGAAAAATTAGTAGTTTTCTGGTAAATTAACTTACAAATACACAGTGAGTTCATTGACTATGCCAACAGTTCCTCCTGTCTGAGGAATTGGAGAAACCAATTTTTAGATGAAAATAAGGAAAATGTATCTTATCTAGGTTTTAATTTGCTTTTTCTTAAATAGCCTAGGCTCTGCATTTTCTTTCGAGGTGTATTCATACAGTCTATGCCACTCACTTTATTTAGGTTGCGCTGTATTACTACTTTGTTGTTTCAGGATATGTGATGCTAATTGCAGCGAATTCACACCCCCTCTCCACTCCATTCCTCACTTAGTCTGATTACATTTTAATTACCTTTGCCAGACAAAGTTGCACAGTGTCTTGATAGAAGGAAATCCCTAGAACCTCCTCCTGACCCCTCAGAGTTTCAAGTTTAAGTATTGAAATTCCAGGCTTAGTCCACCCACACATTATGTCTGTCACAGCTTGATGCTTTCAACCTGTAGTGATTCCTCCATCAGCTCACCTTCCATACCGGACTTCTCCCTGCTCAGGTTCTATCTCAGTCTCCAGATTTGGCTCTATCTGGGCTGTTGATATAACTATTTTCTCTTTGAAAGCTTATCTTCCTTTCCTTTCTTCAAAATATATATACATGATTTCAAAGCAGAAACCTCCTGGCCCGATCCAGGTCCCAGGATATTTCTTCCAGAAAAGTGCTCTCATGGGTAGCCTCTCTTGCTTGGATTATTTAATCCTTACAGGTGAGAATTTTATATTCTTTTCCTGAAACTCTTCAAAGTTCAGATTTAAATACAAAATCTGAATTGATTTTATTCCTGTCACACTTATTCCTGTAAACAGTTATGACTGTTTTAATGGATGTAACTTAAATCATCACACAAAACCATTGCTGCTTCTTAGGGGCTAGAAATATCAATCTCAGTTGTAGCATTCCTTTTGATTTGTCTGTGCACCCTCTATATCTAAAACCTTCATGTGTAACTTCCTATTCACTCTTTATGGATCTTTTTATTGTTCAGATTCCTTTGAGGCATATGACAGTGACAGGAAGGTTTTCTAGGCTTCTAGCTTTCTGGTGAGGAAAGAGCTGCCCATGTTGCCCATAGTTATAGGGACTGTTGAACTCTATGATTCTTTCACCATCACATATGCTTTCTGCCTCTGGCTCCTCAGATTTATGATTTCACCATTTAATATTCACTATTTTAAAGTCCATTTACCCAGTCATTTTACATGTATTATTTACTACCTAATCATTTTAACTCATTTGGGAAAACTTGTATTCGTAGGCATGCCACTGAAGTCAAAGACTTGAGTCTGACTTTGAATAAACTATACATGGTTCCTTCTCATCAGCTTTGGCACTTCTAAAATTGTTAATTGTTAAGGAGAATAAACTTGTTTTCTGTGCAAGGGATGTTGTCAATTGTAGTTTTCTCAATTTTAATCTAAAAATATTTTCTATTTGGGGCGCCTGGGTGGCTCAGTTGGTTAAGCATCCGACTTCCGCTCAGATCATGATCTCACAGTCCGTGAATTCGAGCCCCACATCGGGCTCTGTGCTGACAGCTCAGAGCCTGGAACCTGCTTCAGATTCTGTGTCTCCCACTCTCTGAGCCTCCCCCATTCATGCTCTGTCTCTCTGTGTCTCAAAAATAAAGAAACATTAAAAAAATCTTTTTAAATAAAAATAGTTTCTATTTTAAAATTAACTACAACTTAACTTATGACAACTCAGGTAAAAATTTTTCAATAAGTTGGCCTTGAGATAGAACTGAAACATTCAAGGAAAATTGAAATATTGAAATGCATTTGAAGTTATAATAGAACTGCTATTATATTAGCTTAACTTTAAAGCATAGAAGCTAAAAATTTACTAACAGATGTTAGTACCGGATAAGGGTCAAATAGGACAAGTGTGGCTAGCATACAGCATAAATGAGAACAGACATTTCTTAATTTATTTATGATTCTCATAAGATTCCCAAAATATGCTTGCATCATGAAAATTTGCAACTCATTTTGAATTTTTATGCCAATACAAAAAAATGAGTCATATATATTTTGTATACCATATAATTATTGATGTATTCTTTGTGTTCCAGTTTTAAGTATTTGAAGTCCATCCTTTACCTAGGATTGTCCATTTGTCATTTTTTCCACTTTCCAGGTTTAGAAGAAAGAAAGAAAGAAAGAAAGAAAGAAAGAAAGAAAGAAAAGAAGGGAGGGAGGAAGGAAGGGAGGAAGGGAAAGAAGCGATATGTCTTAAGTGTGTTAAGATGTAATTTGGAAAATGTTTAATTTATTGGCAAGATTCTTAACAACACCCAGTTCATGCAAGCATCAAGAGTAAAGGTGACTGGAATTAGGCATAGGATTCCATGTAAATGCAAAGAGAGCTGAAATTTTGATTTTTGGTAAATATAATTCATAAACATATAGCTAATTTTCAGTGTATTCATATTAGTTCTTCAGTGAAACATTCTTTTTGAGAGATTGATTTGAATCTTTTGTCATCTTGAGACAAAGGTGTAGCAGAACTAGATTGTTTAGACAAATAACCAATAATCAAAGTGATTTGATATCTTATACCATTATTTTATTCTTCCTTTTTGCTCATGAGTTCCCATGCTTATCCCATCATTCAAATAGATTTTGCTTTAGCCAATCTTCTGTCTTCTACAAAACAACCTCTCATTCTTTTGTAAAGCAAAGTCAAAATTTATCTTGCCAAGAGGATTGGATATGTTCTAATTTGGGCTACTTCTTTTAGGTGTGTCTATAAATAGCTCTTTCATTTGTGAAAGATTTGACTAGTCTCTAAAGTCATTGAATGATTAAATCAAATTAGTTCAATCTATAAATGTAGTGGTATAATGAAAAGAAAATGTTCTTTGTTAATCAGTAATTTAAGATTAAAATTCAGACTCTGCTCCTTGCTGGCTTTTTAACTTTGGCCAAATTACTTAAACTCTCTGAGCTACAGTTTCATCATGTATAAAAAGGGAATTATAATACTTAACAGCTGTGTTAGGAGTACAAAATGAGATAAAATATGTGAGAGGGGTCTATAACACTGTTAGGTACTTATTATATATAAAACAGATGTTAGTTTTCCCTTTGCTTTATACTAGAATCCATTCTCCAACACACATGTACACACACGCATGAACACACACACACACACACACACACACACACACAATCTAGTTATTTGACTAAACTTCCATTTAATTAATTTATTGGTTAAGTAAGTCAAAATTGTCAAACTAGTTGTGTTGTAGTAAAATTCTCACACAGAAAGTTGTGACACTGAGGCTTTTCTTTCAAGGAAGCAACTTTATTGGTGCCAGCACTGCTCAGTGGGTTCAAAGAATGGAGTCCCGAACACCACGTGGCATGGTTTTTTATACATTTTCTATTTCTTTGTCTCCCATATGTGGTAACACACACAAACATGCAGTCTGATTAAGGGGTCTCATGTTGCAAGGTCATGAGAGATGTTGTCATGTACACGTATAGCCAGGTTGCCTTGAGGTTGTTTTTTTTTCTCCCTCTCCTTAGGGAGGGCACCCTACCCCAATGTATGTGAACAAGCTAAGTAATTTTTCTCTGTGTGGACATGACTCAATTGTACTGATATCCAATGCATTTAATATTGTTTAATGTAAAATTATTTAATGATAACACATGCAATTAATACTATATATTGCATCATTAAATTACACCATACCATGAACTCCTACTTTAAAAATAACTTTTATCGGTTCAATTCAGAAGCTATCCTTCCTAAAAGGAAGTCTTACAAAAATTCTGGGAAATTTTTTAACTTTCTGTTTTGGGAAACTTTCTGTAAATTCTAATAAATCCAAAAATTTTTGTAGAATTCTGAATAGCAGCAAAGCCACAATAAAAGCTGTGAGCAATGCCTGCCCATGATTATGTCTTCCTATTTTGTTTTTCCTTGTTAGCTTTCAGGGGGATGTTCTTAGTTTTTCAATAATAATAATAATAACAATAATAATAATAAACCTTTTGTTTTTAGATAATAAAGATATTTAAAACAACTTATGTAGTACAATAAAACAGTATGTCAAAAATTACCATCTCTAATGGTAACCATTACCAGCATTTTTGTGAACAACATTTTAGTACTTGCTGTTGGTAATAATGGTAATGGGACAGAGTGTTATTTGAAAAGTCTCTGTGAATGTTCCTGTGTTGAATTTTGCTAGGATCAAGATATTGCTTAACATCCAGGATATTGTTAATGCATGTCTTATTGTAGCTGAGAGAATATCCTGAGATTGTGAGTGCCAATAATTCCTGCTTCTATTTATATTCATTTTCATTGTTCCCATAGCCATAGGAAGCTGCAGCTCTTGGTGGGATATATCCTCTTAGTCATAAAAGCATAAAGTAAATAAACGTTTAAAATAATAAAAACTCCTCTATATCTGTGATTTTTCTCTTAGGTCCTGACTAACTTTAGGTATTTATGCTTTTCTTTTTTCTTTATTAAAATGACTTTTGATATATCTTTCTTATTTATATATTTTCTTAGTCAAGGGATTTGTTCCTGAATTTATTTATCAGTTTTATTAATTTTCTTTTTACTGATACACGAATTTCAGCTTTTCTTATTTAGCAATAGCATTTTTAACCTATGGGTATTTTTCAGTTTAGCTGTGGCCCTTGGATTTAAACCTGTAGCATTTTCATCCCAATGTTGCAGTTTATTTCTGTATTTGTTAAATGGTTTTTCATTTTATGTAATAGTTCCATTAAAAATATTCCTAATTAATTGTTGTTTTTATACTTTGTAATTTATTCTTTCAATCCCCATCGCCTGTTTCCCACATACCCCTATGCATCTCCCTTCTGGTAACCATCAGTATGTTCTGTACAGTTAGCAGTCTGTTTTTGGTTTCTCTCTCTCTCTCTCTCTCTCTCTGTCTCTCTCTTTTCCTTTGCTCATTTGTTTTGTTTCTTGAATTCCACCTATTTGAAATCATATGGTATTTGTCTTTCTCTGACTGACTTATTTCATTTAGCATTTTACTCTCCAGATCCATTTGGTGTTGCAAATGGTAAGATTCATTTTTTTTAATGACTGAATAAAATTTCATTGTGTATATAGAACATCTTCTTAATCCATTCATCTGCTGATGGACATTTGTGCTAGGTTGGCTATTGTAAATAATACTGCTAAAGGGCGCCTGGATGGCTCAGTTCAAGAAGTGCCCACCATTTGATTTCAGTTCAGGTCTTGATATCGTGGTTCATTAGATCAAACCCAGTGTCAGGCTCTGAGCTGACAGCATGGAGCCTGCTTGGGATTCTCTCTCTTCTCTCTCTCTTCCCCTTCTCCACTTATTCTCTCTCTCTCTGTCTCTGTCTCTCTCTCTCTCTCAAAATAAATAATAATAATGCTATAAACATAGCGGTGCATGTATCCCAATAGAACACAAGCATTCCTTTTTCTCCACATCCTCACCAACACTCGTCGTTTCTTGTGTTAATTTTATCCATTCTGACTGGTGTGAGGGAATATCTCATTGCAGTTTTTATTTGCATTTCCTTGGTGATAAGTGATGTTGAGCATTTTTTCATGTGTTTGTTGGCCATCTGTATTCTTCTTTGGAGAAATGTCTCCTATCTATTTTTACCTGGATAATTTATTTGATTAATTGACCAATTTATTACTATGTGGCTAGTAAAATCTTTGTGTTATTTCCAGATCTTTTATATTTTTGAGAATTTTTTTTAGAGGTTAATACGTTTGCAGTTTTAAAAATATTTGGGGAACTACTCAAAATAAAGAACATTCTATTTGCTGCATAAATTATATTGAACCTCCCAATACCTTCACAATGCTATGATTTTCATTCTTACAAGTTTTCTATAGTTTTTGCTGTGGACATTTAGATAATGTTATCTATCACCAAACATTTACATTTCATATATTATATGGCAGGCATTTTTGTAGGTGCTTCACAAAACACCTATAAAATAGACACCATTGTTATATTCATTTTACAAAAGAAAAATTTGGGATATATAAAGATAAAATGATTTGCCAAAGCTATGACAAAGGAAAATCTGTATTTGGACCTTGGTTGTGGTCATCTAACTGTATAATTTGCTCACTTAAAGACATTATTGTAGATTATATCTTTCATCATTAGAGGACTCATTCTTTATTTAACTCAATATTCACATTAGATTAAATGTCATCTGTTATTAATACTGAATATATTTCTTATTTTCCCATTTATTTCATACCCTTTAATCTAATATTTCATTGACAAGATTTCTCGATTTCTTTGTTTTCATTCAATCTGGGTTTTTCAATTTTATAAATAAAGGACTTGTTTTGTTCACTGCTGTAACCCAGAATGTACATCAGTGCTTAACCTCTTAGGTGCAATGTATATAAAAATGTTGACAAAAATACATTCTAAATGTTATTCACATATTTGAATTTATTTCTTTAGTGACATTTTATAATATTGATCTTATTTTCCTTTTCTGCCATTTGTTGAGTTTTGACCTCTATTTGTTTTTAATTCTTCTACCCTTCCTATTCTTGTCCCAAGTAAATTAGAGAACACACAATTTGGTTTTATTTATATTTGTAGATAATTTTAGGAACATTAATAACATTTTCATTTCATTGATATTATTTGCATCCTATGCGAGGCTTGAAAATTAGCCTAAGTAAACTTATTTGACTCTTTTTCTGTCTCTTTCTAGGTTATGGCTAATAGATAGTAATAGTCATATACCATTAATTATTACAATGTTGGTTGATGTTGAATGTTGTTTTTCCTTGGGATTTCCTCTGTTTAGATGGGATTGCACATACCATTGAGAGAGTTCAGATGGCATGAGGACTCTTGGCTTTCATCATTCTTATGAATCAGTAGCTCATTTTGGTTCCCCAGGTTCTTGTTTTGCGTTTCTCATCTCAATAAGGCTCATCTCCAGGTCTTTCCTTTTTCAAGTTAGAAGTTATAGGAGAATAATGGAAAATCTTTGGATTCATTCAGACATTTTAGTCCACAGAGCCCCAACCAAGTAAAGGATTTTGCTGCGTGTTCTTGTTTCCACCTATATTTTGAGCCATCATTCGCCTAAACAGAATTTCATTTTCTTTGGTTTGTTTGAGTTTTGAAAGGTCATTTTGAATTTCTTCCTCTTAATTTCTGCCCATTATCCTGTAATCTCAAAGAAAAGGAATGTATGCTACTTTCCACCAATTTCCCTTCATTTGTTACTATATGCCATAGTTAGTATTATTATTATAAATGAGTTACCCATAGGTTTGGAGCAATAGGTTTGGAAGTGTTCCATAGTTTCACTATTTTTTCTCTTGTTTTTTTCTTTGTATTTGTTTATTTCTCATCTCAAAAAGTTTTAGAGAAGGGAATTATAAAAATTGTTACTTTGAGTTATTTTGTGCAAGCTCTTTGCCTATTTTATATTATAGTCTATGTTAGTATTTGTAAACAACTAAATTTTGGGTACTGATGTTATCAAGTATGAAATCAACTCTTGTCCGTATTAATTTTTAAAGACCTCAAACGTCAAGAAGTAGAGGAGCCTTAACAAAGTGGAAATAATTTATAATTTATCAGGTTGTTACTTCATTAGGCTAGCCATTAGCTGACATTAGGAATGCATATATGGCAACGATCTAATTATGTCTCATAGTGTGCATAGAGAAGCACCACGCAAAGATATTTAGATCACAATGCCTGTGCACCCTGTTACTGTTCTCCAACTCCATTTTAAGTGACTCATGGATAAACCTTTAATTATTTCTTGTGGAAGATTTGTTTAGAATATGCAAGTTAAGACCCAATTACTTTCTCCTTCCGCCCACAGTATTCAATTACGTTTTAATTTACCTCTTTGTTTATTGAGCCAGTAACAGAATGATAACCAATAGTGACTTCTAAGAGTACTTACTAGATTATTGATGGTGATAGAACAGGTGGTGGTAGAGGACTGGCATAAAGAAGGGGCAGTTTGTACTATCTCCTTTCCCAATGGTCTGGCAAATTCTACAATCTGGCATTCCTATTGTGCCTTGTAGTTAAAAACTTAAGTACAAAATAACAAAAACACAAAAGAAACAAAAACAAGTTTTATATGGCCTGAGGTATGTATAAGTAAAAGTTATCAGAATACTCAAGCTATGTTGATCTGGGGACAATTTTTCTTTCATGGTGTTGTGGGTACTCTCAAATATGTGGACTTTATAAATTTTATTATCAGTTCATTTATTGAATTACACACACATACAAAAAGAAGAGAAGAGAGAAGAGAAGAGGAGAGAAGAGGAGAGAAAAGAAACAATTTTTTAATCTTCTGGCCTCAGAATTCTCGAAAGATATTATATTAAATGTGGACATTCAAATATTAATATAATTCTGAAGTCTTATTTGTGGAAATATAAGAACATTTCATTAGTGAATTTTGTGCTATAGGATTTAGGGTAAGTACTGGCCTTTATCACCGCAATGAAAGAAATAACTATCTTAATGTCTGAGTACTATTTTTAAACATTACCTATAATTTTTTCACTAAGAAAGTTCTTGCGTCTTTCTTGATTATCACAAAGATAATACATATAATAAAATTGTTGGAGAGTGGTTAGTGGAACATCCTCAATCTTCCTATCAGCACAATAGAACAAAAGGCATTAAGTAGAAGTCCCAACTCATTTTGCCTTTTGCGTCTTGTTTAAGAGCAACTAATCAGCAGAATTTTTTTTTAATTTTTAATGTTTGTTTATTTTTGAGAGAGAGAATGAGACAGAGTGCAAGCAGGGGAAGAACAGAGAGAGAGGGAGACACAGAATCCAAAGCAGGCTCCAGGCTTCAAGCTGTCAGCATAGAGCCCCATGCAGGGCTTGGACTCAGGAACCCTAAGATCATGACCTGAGCCGAAGTTGGATGCTTAACCCATTGAGCCACCCAGGCACCCGAACGGAAATGTTTATATAAAACATTCATGACTAAATAATACACTAAGTAATGTAGGGATTATAAAGAAGACAAAATTATTTGTGCTCGTGGTAACTATACCATTGAATAAAAAATAAAAATACACATTTCACTAAAATACAATTCAGAGAAGAAAAGAAGAAACCTATCTGATTAGGTGATTTGCATCTTGAGGTTGCTTTGAAATTTAGTAATTATAAAGGGAGTGTGAGACATGTTCAAGGAACAGGGAATTTATTTTAGATCTGTCACTCTAACTATAGAACTTTATGTAAGTTATTTTCTGTGCTTTATTTTCTGCATATTTAATATGGAAATAATCATAATAATTATCTAATGGGTTATGGAAGGTGTAATATAAAAGCTATAAAGATGTTTGGGGCGCCCAGGTGGCTCGGTCAGTTGAGCATCCGACTTCGGCTTAGGTCATGATCTCAAGGTTCATGAGTTCAAGCCCCGCATCGGGCTCTATGCTGACAGCTCAGAGCCTGGAGCCTGCTTCCGATTCTGTGTCTCCCTCTCTCTCTGCCCCTCCCTCGCTCATGCTCTGTCTCTCTCTCTCTCTCTGTCAAAAATAAACATTAAAAAGAAAAAAAATTTAAATAAAAAAAAAAGATGTTGCTTTAGCATTTCCCCTCCTACAATTTTAACTAGAACCCAGAATCCATATAGAAGTTGGGTGGGTTTCACACATAAGCTACACTCCTTATATGTACAAAAAATATCTCATTTTGTGAATTCATACCTATCTCCCTAAGTTCAGTTCTTTAAAAACAGTGCAATATCAGCAAATATTTGAAATAATTATTCTGTGGTCTTCTTTCCCCTAAATCAAATGTTTGAGTAGCATTAATTAACCTCTTGAATAGCTGGAATAATAGCATTAGCAGCAGCAACAATAAATAAAATTAATTAAATGCATACTATATGGCAGGTATTGTGTATGGGTTCTATGCACTTTGCATGTATCATGTGAATGAGTATTCACTGATACTTTGAAAAGGAGAGGTACTATTAGTTAAGTTACTTCTGTTATGCATTCATTGCCTTGTTTTTTCATTAAAATTATCTTTTTGAAGTTCATCCATATAGAGGCCTGTAGTTATAGTACATTCATTTTCAAATGCCAATTTGTTTTCCAAACTGTTTTTTGACTTACATTTTCACCACTAATAAACAAGATCCCTTTGTTCCATACGCCTATGGTATTTGGGTTATCGGACTTTTATTTTTGCCAATTTAGAGCTTGTAAAATTTCTAATGGTGGTTTTATTCTTTTAAATTTTCCTAACTAATGAAACTGAACACATTTTTAAAATTTTATTTGGCAATTCATATTTCCTCTTCTATGAAGTGCCCATTTGTTTCTTCTTAATAGATATTCTTTTGGGGTGCCTGGGTGGCTCAGTTGGTTAAGCATCTACCTTCAGCCCAAGTCATGATCTTGCCTCTTCTGAGTATGAGTCCCATGTGGGGCTCTGTGCTGACAGCTCAGAGCCTGGAGCTTGTTTCAGATTCTGTGTATCCCTCTCTTTCTCTGCCCCTCCCTTGCTCATGCTCTGTCTCTCTCAAAAATAAATAAACATTAAATTTTTTAAATAAAAATAAAAAATAAGTCTTCTTTTAATATTTGAGATTTTATGTATTCTAAATATTTAATGTCAGTTATCATTGCAAATATTTTTTCTGGTTTATAGATGGACTTTCACTGTTTAAGGTGTCCTTTGAATAGACTTGAAATTTCTTAATATGGTTGAACTTACATTTTCTCCTCTTTGGTTTGTACATTTTGTGTCTTTTTTATTTTTATTTTTTGAAAGAGACGGAGACAGAATACGAGTGGGTTGAGGCAGAGAGAGAGGGAGGCACTGAATCTGAAGCAGGCTGCAGGCTCCAGGCTCCGAGCTGTCAGCACAGAGCCTGACGCCGGGCTCAAACTCACGAGCTGTGAGATCATGACCTGAGCTGAAGTCTGACGCTCAAGGACTGAGCCACCCAGGCACCCTGTACATTTTGTGTCTTTTTAATGCATTCTTAACTCATGGAGGCCATAGAGATGTTTCTCTACATTTTTTGCTTTTTTTTTACATATATGTTAATTTCAGTAAAAATAAACCTGATATTAATGTTTGTGACTATTGTCAAGTAAGAAAACAATTTAATTCTTTTCCCATATGAAACCATTTTCCCAGTACTATTTAATAACCATCATTTCCCCACATATCTCCAATGCCACCTTTTGAGATATCAAGTTGTCATATATGCTTGGTTCTGTTTCTGCTATCTCTCTCTTTTCTGTAGGGTTATTTCTCTTAGTGCCTCTTTGTCTCTAACCTAATTTCTATCAGCTTATGAAAATCTTTGGAGACTTTTGTAGTTCCTCATGATATCATTCTTAAAATTTTTCTTGGCCTTTAGCTTTTCTGTCTAAAGTTTTCTTTTTTAATTTTTTAAAAAAGTTTATTTATTTTTGAGAGAGAGAAAGTATGGGTGGAGGAGGCACAGAGAGAGAGAGGGAGAGAATCCTAAGCAGGCTCCACACTGTCAGCACAAAGCCAGATGTGGGACTCACACCCATGAACCCTGAGATCATGACCTGAGCTGAAGTCAGATGCTTAACCAGCTGAGCCACTTCAAGCACCTCTCTGTATAAACTTTAAATCAACTTGTTAGTTTTCTAAAGAATATTTAAATATTGCTTTCAGTAATAACATTGAATCTATAGGATACTGTGGAGATAATGAAGAATTTTATAATGCTATGATTCCTTTCAATGATCACAATACATCTTTCCATTTGAATAGGTCAACTTGTGGCCTTCCAACAAAGCTTAAATTTTTCTCTGTAAAGTTTTGTCCATCTTTTACTAGAGTCATTACTAAATACCATATACACATACATATATATACACACATACACATAAAAAGAATATGTGTTTTTTTCTAAAATTAAACTGTATTAACGTTTGTTGCTGCTGTGTGAAAATACATTCAATTTTTTTCATTATTAGTCGTTCACTTAGCCACCTTGCCAAACTCTTTCAATAACTGTAATAATGAGATAGTAGATTTTTCTCTCTCCTTCTCTCCCTATATATTATAGATGGATAGATGATAGATGATAGGTAGAGGTATATATAAATAAAGTCTTATAAAATTAACATATTTACTGGACTCTGGACTAGCAAAGACTTTCCATACATTATTGAAAAAGTGGGTATCTTTGCCTTTTTTAAAGTAAATATTATAAATTTAAGTAAAATATTATACTGTTTCACCACAAATTTGGTGAAAGGTTTTTTTTAATCCTCCTTTTTTTAAGGGAAAATGCTAACCTCTGTTACATAATTTTCATCTTAGATTTTCTTTCTGCATGGGTTTTACAAATTTATTTCTCAGATCCATATAAATGCAGCCTTATGACTATAAATTTTCGGAGGAGATATTATTATGATTATTGTTATTAAATGTTCCCTTCCTCGACCTGTGGTAAAGCTACTTTGCCCTGCAATTTCATGTAGCTGACTGACATATTTCTTTCTAGTTCACTGTTTCACTGAAGCTGTAGTCCCTTCAGGAATCCCACCTTTTTTCAGATATCTCAGATTTAGCTCCAGAACTGCGTGCAGGCTCAAAGCCCAAAAACCAATATTTCAGACTACTGCCAGCCTCTCAAATTCTATTTTCCCAGTTACACATTGTTTCTCCCAGGATAACTTTTGACATCTAGTTGCTTTCACATTTTGACTTAAACTCTTGGTGGCTAAAATTTTGGATTATGCTGATTTACCCTATTTTCTTGAAGGTTCAATGATGTGTTTGATATTGGTTTTATTTATTTATTTATTTATTGGAAGGATTCCTTTTTTTACATACAGTGTTATATTAGTTTCAGGCATACAATAAAGTGAGCCAACTATTTCATACATCATCTCATGCTCATCACAAGTGAACTCCTTAATCTTCATCACTTAATCTCACCCATCCCCCCACTCACCTCTCCTCTGGTAACAATCAGTTCTCTATAGTCAAAAGTCTGTTTCTTGGTTTCTCTCTCTCTGTCTCTTTCTCTCTCTTTTTTTTTTTACTTGTTTATTTCCTAAATTCCATATGGTGAGTAAAATCATATTGTATTTGTCTTTCTCTGGCTAACTTATTTCACCTAATATTATACTCTCTAGCTCTATCCCTTTCATTGCAAATGACAAGATTTCATTCTTTTTATGACTGAATGATATATATATATATATATATATATATATATATATATGTATATCACATCTTTATCCATTCATCAATCAATCGGCACTTGGGCTGCTTCCATAATTTGTCAATTGTAAATACTACTGCTATAAATAAAAGGGTGCATGTACTCCTTTGAATTAGTGTTTCTGAATTTTGGGATAAAGACCCAGTAGTGTGATAACTGGATCACAGGGTAGTTCTACTTTTACATTTCTGAGGAAATTCCATACTGTTTTCCAGACAGGCTGTACCAATTTGCATTCTCACAAATGATGCACAAGGGTCCCTTTTCTCCAGATCTTTGTCAACACTGTTTTGTTTTTTTTTAAATGTTTTTGATTTTAGCCATTCTGACATGTGTGAGGTGATACCTCTTTGCGTTTTCATTTGTATTTCCCTGATGATGAATGATGTTGAATATCTTTTCGGGTGTTTGTTGGCCATCTGTCTGTATTCTTGGGGGAATGTATTTCATGACTTCTGTCCTTTTTTTTTTAATTAAAATTTTTTTAATGTTTATTTATTTTTGTGAGAGAGAGAGACAAAGCATGAGTGGGGGAGGGGCAGAGAGAGAGAGAGGGACACAGAATCTGAAGCAGCCTCCAGGCTCTGAGCTGTCAGCAGAGTCTGATGTGGGGCTCGAACCCACAAACCATGAGATCATGACCTGAGTCGAAGTCGGATGCTTAACCAACTGAGCCACCCAGGCACCTGACCTCTGCCCATTTTTAATTGAATTATTTGTTTTTAGGATGTTGAGTTGTATAAATTTTTTATATATTTTGAATGCTGATAATTTTTATTAGAGATGCCCTTTGTAAATATCTTCTCCCATTCACTAGGTTTCTTTTTAGTTTTAGTTTTCTTAATTGTTTCCTAGTTTTCTTAATTGTTTCCTTAGTTATGCAGAAGTTTTTTTTATTTTGCTGTATTCCCAATAGTTTATTTTGCTGTTGTTTCCCTTACCCCCAAGGATATATCTAGAAAAATATTGCTATGGCCAATGTCAAAGAGGTTACTGCTTGTGTTCTTTTCTAGCATTTTAATGGTTTCATGTCTCACAGTTAGGCCTTTAATCCATTTTGAATTTATTACTGTGTATGGCATGAGAAGGTGGTTCAATTTCATTCTTTTGCATGTTGCTGTCCAGTTTTCTTAACACGATTTGCTGAAGAGACTGCTTTTTTCCAATTGGATATTGTTTCCTGCTTTGTCAAAGGTTAATTGATCATATAACTGTGAGTTCATTTCTGGGTTTTCTATTCTGCTCTGTTGAACTGTGTGTCTATTTTGGGGCGTTATCATACTGTTTTGATTACTGTAGCTTTATAATATAACTTGAAGTCTGGAATTGTGATGCCTCCGGCTTTGCTTTTCTTTTTTGAAATCGCATTGACAAAATTCAAGGTCATTGTGGTTCCATATATATTTTAGGATTTTTTTTTCTCGTTCTGTGAAAAATGCTGTTGGTATTTTGATAAAGATTACATTCAAGTGTAGACTGCTTTGGGTAGTACAGACATTTTAACAATATTTGTTCTTCCAACCCATAAGCATGGAATGTCTTTCCATTTCTTTGTGTTATCTTCAATTTCTTTTTTATCAGTGTTTTATTGTTTTCAGAGTATGGGTCTTTCACCTCTTTATTTAGGTATATTCCTAAGTATCTTGTTATTTTTTGTGTAATTGTAGATAGGATTGTTAGTTTCTCTTTCTGCTGCTTCAGTATTACTGTATAGATATCCAAAGGATTCCTGTACATTAGTTTCATATCTTGCCATTTGCTGAATTAATTTATCTTTTGGTGGAATCTTTAGGATTTTGTATGTACAGTATCATATCATCTGCAAATAGTGAAAATTTTACTTCTTTTTTACCAGTTTGGATGCCTCTTATTTCTTTTTATTTTCTGATTGCTGTGGCTAAGACTTCCAGTACTATACTGAATAAAGTGGTGAGAGAGGAGTCTTGTCCTGTCCTTAGGGGAAAAGCTCTCAGTTTTCCCCCATGGAATCTGATGTTTACTGTGGGTAAAATGTATTTTTCTTTTTAAAATTTATTCAACACTTAGTTTTGTTTGTTTATTTGAAGTGCAATAACTTCTTACATTAATTATTGGTCTACTGGTACAGGTATGATCTCACTACTTTAATGACATTTTTCACCCTATCCTTTTAGTCATGTTGAGTTCTTGATTGTCGTAGACTCTGGGTCTAAAGTTCTTTCTTGTCTAGTAGAAAGCGGTATGCAGGATTAAAATGCGAGACATGGCTAATGTCTGGGAGAAGACAAGAGCCTGGATTAAGGGTCCTTGCTCTGTATTTATTAGGATCAGAAGGCTTACAAGCGTGATGGACATGCACAAATAGACAATGAATCTGTGAACATTAATTCATGGGCGTGAGGGAAAGGAGGTTTTAAAGATATATGGTGTTAGGAGTTTAGGTGAATGTAAAACAAAATCCTGGCACCAGGCAGATGGTTGCTAATACAGACATGAGGCACCATGTCTGTTTATCCTAGCTAGCCTAGGGGATAAGACACATAGAGTCCACAAGGCACCTTTCTTTTGTTAATTAGCTCCCCTCTGGGTGACCTCATCTGGCAGGGATCTATAGCCCTATTTAACTGTTTACCTAATTTGGTCCTTCCTTCCTGGGAAGGCAGCTTTCTGCTATTATACTAAGTTGGGAGTCATTTCTACCCTGAATACCTAATCTTGTTTACCTCATATACCTTGTTCTATATTGGGGCCTTTGTCCCTCCCTCTCTACACTGGGGCTTTGCCCCACCCTCTCTATACTGGGACCTCTGCCCCACCCTCTCTCTACTTATTTACCTAATCTTGTTTACCCAAAGTTGGGTGTGAGCATCCTATGGCATTCTAATTCTTTATACCTTGTTAACCCACTGGTGCAAGCCCAGGGAATGCCTAAGCTTATTCCCCACACTTGATATGTGATCCCCCTTTATGTCTTCCATTAGAATCATTTTTATTACTAATTACACATTTAAAATAGCACATTCTTGGGGTGCCTGGGTGACTCAATCGGTTAAGCCTCCGACTTCAGCTCAGGTCATGATCTCACAGTTTGTCAGTTCGAGCCCCGTGTCAGGCTCTGTGGTGACAGCTCAGAGCCTGGAGCCTGCTTCAGATTCTGTGTCTCCTCCTCTCTCTGCCCCTCCATGCTCATGCTCTCTGTCTCTCAATAATGAATAAACGTTAAAAAAAATTAAAATTTCTTTAAAAATAAAATATCACATTCTCATAATGTATCTAAGAATATATATAAGAATATCCACCATAGCCTAACTTTTATTTCCTTCTTCAAAACTGCTCATTGTTGTGCAAGTCATCCAGCAAGTAACCATGCACATCTTTGTGACACCTCATCTGTTGTTTCCTTAAATTATAATTACACTTTTCTGACATTTAACTGCTCTGCGAGAGCAGTTAATCTGTGTTATAATTATATTTAGACTTCTTAAATGCTAATGTGGTGTTTTGTGCATGTTTTACTCTAGTTAGGATATGTAATATGTGAATTATAGTTAAATTCCTTGGACAGATATGTTCAAGTTCTTTACCATGTATTTTTCAATCTTCATATGGCTTTTACTTTCCTCTTGGTTTTTCACATGATTACCAAAGTTATTAACTAATATTGAATATACTGGTTCAATTAAACACAAGAAATGGCTTTATTTTTTTCTACAACCATATTGTCATTTATTTATCCATATAATAAAATTTTACAAGTTTTCATGTTTTCAGTCACTCAGATATAATAGTCTCTAATAATAGTCTCATTTAATAATACTGTTATATGACAACAATACATCATATTAAAAATATGATGAAATTTCACATGCACAAGTACAATTTTATTTACAATTTCAGTTTTATATTCAGTTAAAAGTATTTTTTTTTTTTTTGTCCTTTTAGCTCTACTTTGACTTATAGTTCAGGAACTTATAACATGGATAGAAAGATGTGATCTGTTCTTTAAGTCTCCTTGATACTTGCCCTGTTTTGCTTCCTAACCTCTAGATAAGACATAGGGTCAAAAATGGTAGATAAATAAAGACAATGCTTAAATGAGTGATATTGTTATAATTCAGCCCTAACTGCCCACTGCCACAGCCCGCTTTCAAATTCTTGCTCTTTCATGGGAAACCATGTGACTTTTAAGGTTTCTGTGTTGACTGATGCTCTCTGGCAAGTGCATTACTATGATAGCCTCTCAACCATTCCTTAGTGGCCCAGCCATAAACTTCTATTACTTCTTACCATAGTATACAAACCTTTTCGCCAAGGTACCTTCAAGATTATATGAGCCAGGCTAGCTTCTCATGAGAATTTCTTGCATTCTTATCCTGAGACAGGAGGAGGACAGTGCACCTTATCTGACTGCATCATAATTTATTATTTTTATTCACTCAACAAAGTAAGTACTTAGCACTTGCTTTATGTCAGTTACTGTCTCAGCCCTGGAACTATAGTTGAGGTTGCCATATTTAGCAAACAGATGCTCAGTTGAACTTGTGTTTCAGATAACCACAAATAATTTGTTAGTAGAAGTATACAATATCAGGTACATATTTGGATTAAAAATTATTTGGTGCCATCTGAAATTAAAGTTTAACTAAGTGTTCTGTACTTTATCTGGCAACCTTAGAAATGAGAGTGTAAAATTAGATTTAGCCCTGTCTTCTTGGAACTATATTCTAAACGGGCAAAATAATAAAATAAATAAATAAATAAATAAGTCAAATAGTGATAAAATCTATAGAAAAAAAAAAAAAAAGAAGAAGGCTAGAGAGTACCAGGGCCTATTATTATTTCATAAATATTGGCCATGACCCCAGTACAAAAGAGATTGTGAGCAGAAACTGGGAGAAAATTAAAAGAAAAAGAAGAAAAAGAGAGAGATAAATGAGGACTAGCTATATGTTATTAAACAAGGCTCTTTTCTGAACCTTAATTACTTCATTTGTGAAACACAAGAATTGGAATGCTCTCTAAAGTCCATTCCTGATGGAACATTTTGTGATTCTATGATTAAAATTTTCAGTCCAACCAGTCCCTGTATATTTTGGTTATCTATTTTCTTCAACTCTAGCACAAGTATAAAATATTTTTCTCATTTCATATTATGGAACCACTATTTGTGTGAATTAAGAACATTTTTCTTGTATAAAATAAATTTCAAGGTAGTTTTGTTAATTTGCAGGACTCACACTTCTATGATTTTTTTAAAATTAGAAACAAACAAATGTAGAATATTACATTAGAATAAAATCAGTATGTGTATAGGGTGTGTATAAGCTATCATTTCAAAATGAAGCTATATAGTGACTGGTGCCTGGCTATGTATATAAAGTATAGAACACTGAAAATATTCAATATTAGAAAATAATATTAGTTTACCAAATGCTATTTGATAATTAGAGACTGATTATCAGGTCACTATCTCACAGTTCATGAGCTCAAGCCCCACATAGAGATCTGTGCTGACAGCTCAGAGCCTGAAGCCTGCTTAAGATTATGTATGTCTCCCTCTTTCTGCATCTCCCCTGCTAGTGCTCTCTCTATCGCTCTCTCAGGAAAAAAAACAAAAACAAAAACAAAAACACACACATTAAAAAAAATTAAAAACACAAATATATCCAGTGAAAATAAAATAAATAGCATATTTATAATATCAAAAAATGGTTGGGCAATTTCTAAAATAACTGCTGCTTATGTCCTCAAATATACAAATAAAATAAACAAAAGGTAAATGCCACTCACAATCCTAATAGACTAGAGGCTGAGATGAAACCTATTTCCAACTTTCAAGGTGAAGAGATAAAAAATAAAACTAAACACTTTCTTATTTCATTAAAGTTCCTATGGGAATTACCTGATGCATGGTATTTCTTTAGAAGAAAAGGAGTAAGTCTTTTCAGTGAGCTAAAGATAGCCCTAAAAGTACAATGACATTCTTTCTATTTCTAGCCAGAGAAACTGACAAAACAATAAAACACAGAGCTCATTCTCTTGGCTTTGCTGACCCGTACACTTGCTTTTCTTCCTGATTAGCTAACCAGTAGAATAAATATTCTGAACTGAAGTGTGATTTAAAGTGAAAATAACACTTTGCTTCCTAAATATTTTTATTCCCTTTCTTAGTAGTTCAGATTTCATTTAAATATCATTGTTGATTTGGTATAAAACATTTTAAAAAACATTTTCAGAAGCAGAGAACAATATTTAAATTATAAAGGTAGGACTGTTTCCTAGATTTTTACCCCTCTTAAAAACTAAAAGAGGTCAACTTCCAGTAGGCCAATTTTCAACACTTTTATTGTGTAGAACTTTTTAAAGTCATGAAAAGATAAAATTTCTTATTATAGCAGTCATACCTAAAGGCTGTGATTAAATGAGGATTTATTCCAGGTGTATTTTATGATTAAATTTAAAGTATTCCTGCTTTTCTATACCATAATTCCATGCATTTTTAATGTTTCTCTTTGTATAACTTTCTGTAAGCTTCAGATTTTGAGCTCCTCACATGCAGGGATTCTGTCTGGGAATTCCTACAACCATAAATGTTACTAAATAAATACTTCCTAAATCAATTTATTGAAAGTGTATTCTGAAGGCATTTCTGCTTGTGATACTCTAACATTGTCATTTGGTAAAGTAGAAACGAGGGTGAACATATTTCAATGTTTTTTCAGCTCCTGAATGTTATTTGTTTTTCCTTCTTAGAAAACATCACACAAATTAATACTGTTACAGTGAGATTTCAGGTAGTAATCATTTTGATTCAAAATGTACCATAAAACAAAGGTAACCAGTAACTGTACTTTGGCTAGACCTATTTTCATACATAGTACTTCTAGATTTGTCTTTCTTAGCCATGTAGGTAATTAAACAATTACCTCTATGACTAGATTCTCCACCCCATTCTATTATATACACAGGCATACTGCCCTAACATGTTCGTAGGAGGAAACCGACCCACCAAAGATAAGTTGCCTTCTTCTCCTTTAACAGCTTTGGGGAAAAAAAATTAGTAAGAGGCTTTCAGTTTTCTAATGTAGCAATTCTCTAACTTTGAGATTTCGAGACTCTATATTCTTAAAGCCTATTGAAGATTTTAGAGTGTTTTTGTTTACACTGATTGTATCTATTTATATTCTCCATATTAAGATATTAAAATTGAGAAATTTGAAAAATCATGTATATATATTAATATATCTAAAACAAAGCTAAATTCCTTACATGTTAATCTAAATAACATACTTTTAGGAAAAATGAACTCTATTTTCCAATATGAACAAACAAAAAGTAGTAAGAAAAGTGGCATTTTATAATTTTGTCAACATTTTATACTTCTGGAAATTTAATATATTGCTATGTATACGGTTTTAATTGAAGTTATATATTAAAAACATGGTCTTACATGCATATGTTTTTGGAAAAGAGAAATGAATTTTAATTGCCTCCAGATAATTTTGGATATTCTTCTTTGAATGTAAAATATGATACCAGAGGAATTAATATTTCAGACTCTGCCGCCTAAAATCAGTCAGGCTATCTTGTAATCTGAATGGATATTTTGCATGATTTTTTTTTTTTAATTTTTTTTAACCTTTTATTTTTGAGACAGGAAGAGACAGAGCATGAACAGGGGAGGGTCAGAAAGAGGGAGACACAGAATCTGAAACAGGCTCCAGGCTCTGAGCTGTCAGCACAGAGCCCGACACGGGGCTCGAAATCACGGACCAGGAGATCATGACCTGAGCCGAAGTCGGCCGCTTAACTGACTGAGCCATCCAGGCGCCTCTTGCATGGTTTTGACACAACATGCTTTAGCCATTGAGAAAACATGGGTTTGCAGAGTTATGCAGATTTCCAAATGTTAAAGCACTGCATTATACAATATGAAAAAAAATCATATTTATTTTTATTTCCAGCCAAGCTGAATAGCATCCAGATTCACTCTTCTACTCCAAACAAATAAAAGTGCAAATAGAGGAACACCTGAGTGGCTCAGCCAGATAAGCTTCCGGCTCTTGACTTCAACTTAGGTCATGATCTCACATTCCATGGATTCAAGCCCCACATCAGACTTCATGCTGACAGTGTAGAGCCTGCTTGAGTTTCTCTCTTTCTCTCCATCTCTCCTCCTCCACAATTTGTGCTCTCTTTTTCTCTCTCTTTCAAAACAAAAAAGCAAAACAACAAAAAAAGAAGTCCACGTGAATATATAAATAGCAAATGTGAAGATATGGGTCACGAGGCAATGAAAATCAGTGGTCTCTAAAAACTAAAAAGGTAATAAGATTTTTCCATTGTCTAGCTTACTACTTGGAGAATTTCTAAGCCGTGGTACCAGGGGAGGACACTTAGGCAGGATCATAGGTCTTTTTTAGTTGAAGAGATGAAAGATCAAGGCGGGGGTCATAGTGGCTGAAGGGTTCAAAGCAGAGTACCAAAGTGAAGAAAACTTCAAAGGGAGAATTTTTCAGAGATTTGCAGAGGGTGACTCTCGTGTCTTAAATTGAGAACGAATCAGTGTATGCATGAGGAGAAATTTTTCAGAGCTGGACTAGATGTTTCTACCAGCTAGAGTATAAAACCTCATAATATACAAGACTCCAGTTTTGCCTCAGTAGTTGAGAATATCAACCTTAGACAAAACTAATTTAGTATCACTTAGCAAAATTTAAAAGCAAGATCTAAAAACTGCTTCCAAGTAATTTGGTTATGTCTAAGAATAAAGCTCAAGAATATCTATGCAATTACAAAAATGTCCAACACCTAACAAAGTAAAATTAAAGTTTCACTCAAATCCAATAAAAGAAATTACTAAGCATACAAAGTGGAAAAAAGAAAACCTATCATGGGAGGGGGGGGCGAGGAAACAGCCAACTGCAACTGACCCAGTAATGATGTAGTTAATGGAATTGGTAATTAAGAAAATTAGAACAGTTATTATAATTCTATATATTCATTAAACACATACAAAGTGAGCATAGCACGTAGAAATATAGATGATACTTTTTAAAAGACTTTATGTTAAACTAGTAAAGATAAAAACTATAATGTTTGAGGTGAAATTTATACTAGCTGGAATTACCAGCAGATTACACCCTACAGAGGACATGATGAGTGAACGTGAAGGATAGAATTAAAAGTAAATAATATGAAACATAGAAAAAAAGACTGAAAAAATAAACAAAGCTTCAGTGAGCTGTTGATTTAATATATGTATATTTGGATGCCTGAGGTCAAGAAGATAGAGGAAGCTTCAGAAAATTATTTAAGAAAATAATGGAGCAACAATTTTCAAAATTGATAAAATTACAAACCTACATATAGAAGAAGCTAAACCTCACACACACAGGCGCACACACACACACACACACACCCATTCAGACACACAAACAAAGGAAGACAATCAAATAAAAATACATCATAAGTAAACTGCCTAAAGTCAGGATAAAGAGAAAAAATGTAAAGCAGGCAGATATGAAAGATATATACTGAGACACAAATGAAAGATATATACTGAGACACAAATATAATTATAGCATACTTTTTGCTTGAAACAATAAAAGCCAGAAGGCAGCAGTACAACATTTTTAAAGTACTGAAAGTGGAAAAAAGTGAATCCAGAATTCTAAACCCTGAAAAACTCTTTTAAGAAAGAAGGAGAATTAAACTTTCTCAAATATAAAAGATGAGGTAATTCATTAACTTCAGTCCTACAGGAAATATTATCAGAAGTCTTTCAAGCAGAAGGAAAATAATACCAGATGAAAATCTGTATCAGTAAAGATATAAAGAGCTCTGGAAATGGTAACAAAATGGATACAAACTATATTTCTATTTAAATTTATATAAATTATAATTGACTTGTTAAATGGAAAATAAGGGATATAGTGTTATTAGAAGTACAGTGTATATAGAATTGCTATGTATGATAAAATGAGGGTAAAGTATCAAGAGGGGAGAAATGTACTGTTGTAAAGTTTTGTATTACATCTAAAATAGTGATCAGAGCAGAGGAAATGGTGGAATAGGCTTGTCTTGTCTCACAAACACAACTAGATAACTAACAAATTATCCTAAACACCCCAGAAATTGATGTAAAGACTGACAGAACAAACAGCACAAGTAAAGGGAGAGAAGAGACCACTGGTGGGAAAGTATGGAGACTTAGGGGAGAAACAGATGGAGGGTTCTGAAGAGGCAAGGGTACTGTGCTTGCAGAGAAGGGCAAGAGAGAGAAGTGGGCACAGAGAAATGAACAGGGAGAATGTTTTCCCAAAGCCACTGGTTTGGAAAACGAGAGGAGCTGAAGTTTGTGAATTCTTGCAATGAGCAGGGCTTAAAGCCTGAAATTTCAAATGTCACCAGGTTTGGCTGGGATAGAGCCAGGAGGGCACTGTGCTAATCCTGGAGAGAAGGCAGACAACAATCTGAGAGCAGATGTCATGGAATCTGTGATCTGAAAAATGCTTGGGACACATTGGGAGGAGATTATTCTCTATTCTAGGAATGCTTCCCTGAGAAGCAGCTTTCAGTGACCTGTCTCTGGGAACAAAGAAGCTGGTTGGTGCCATTTCCCTCCTTGCCCCTCAGCATAGAAACAAAGCCACCTGAGAGAAGCAGCTCAGTCAAGACAATGGCTGCCTAACTTGCTTACACCAAACCCCACGCCCTGTGGTCTGGTAGGACTGCTCTTCTCAGTCAGGCTTGCCTCAGTACCAGCATGGTGGGCCCCTCCCCCAAAGACCAGCACAAACCCCTGCCCACAACATGTCTACTGACCAGAGAGTTCTGCAGAGACACAGGTCTGGTGGATTTGGTGTCAGGTCTCACTTCACAAGCAGATAAGAACTCACCTAGATAAAACTCACCACATTCAGACTAGGGACAAAACACTGTCCAGAGTAGGCAATGAGAGCCATTGCTGATGATTGGTCTGAAGAATAGAGCAGCCACAACACAACAGCAGAGCACACACCTCAGAAACTCCCTCAAGCACCAGGCCCTGGGCACTACAAGACCTCTTCTTCATAAGACCATTATTTTCAGAAGTGGAAGACATTACTGGCTTTTCTAACACAGAGAAGGCAGAAACTTAGACAAAACGCCAAGATGGTGGAATTTGATCCGAATGAAAGAACAAGAGAAGGCCACAGCCAGATCTCTTAGTGAAACAGGTATAAGTAACATGCCTGATGGAGAAAGGATACTCCTTGGGGTTCAGAAAAGTATAGAAGAAATCACGAAGACTTTACCATAGAAATAAAGGAGTTAAAAAGAATCCATCAGAGATAAAGAATGCAATAAATAAGATTGGAAACAGGCTTGATGCAATGAACAGCAAACTGGAAAAAGCAATGAATGAATTAGTGATGTAGAAAACAAAAAATGATGGAAAATAATGAAGCTGAACAAAGGAGAGAGAAATAAGAATTATGCAATATGAGAATAGACTTAGGGACCTCAGTGACTCCATCAAATGTAATAACATTCATATTATGAGATATCCCAGAAGAAGAGAGAGAAAAGGGGGCAGAAAATTTATTTTAAGAAATAATAGGAGAAAACTTCCCTAATCTGGGGAAGGAAATAGAAATCCAGTTCTAAGAGACAAAGAGAACTCCCATCAAAATCAACAAAAGCAGGCCAGCACTAAGACATATTGTAATTAAAATTTCAAATTATAGTGATAAAAGAAAAATCTTAAAAGGAACAAGACAAAAGAAGTCCTTAACTTATAATGGAATACCCATATGGCTAGCTGGAGACTTCTCAACAGAAACTTGGCCAGCCAAAAGGGAGAGGCATGATATATTCAACATGCTGGACGGGAAAAATCTGCAACAAGAATACTCTACCCAGCAAAGCTATCATTCAGGATAGAAGGAGATATAAAGAGTTTCCCAAAGAAAAACTTAAGGGGTTTGTGACAACTAAACCAGCCCTGTGAGAAATATGAAAGGGGACTCTGAGTACAAAGAAGAGACCAAAACTGACAAAGATAAGAAAGGATCAGAGAAAATTTCCAGAAACAATGACAAAACAAGTAATAAAATGACAATAAATAAATATCTATCCATAACTACTTTGAATGTGAATAGACTACCTGCTCCAATCAAAAGACATAGGATATCAAAATAGATAAAATAAAAATAAATAAAAAACCCCACAGAACCATTTATTTGCTGCCTACAAGAGACTCATTTTAGACCTAATGACACCTGCAGATTGAAAGTGAGCAGGTGGAGAAAATTTATATCACAAATGTATGCCAAAAGAGCCAGAGTAACAATGCTTATATCAGACGAACTGGATTTTAAAACAGAAGTCTAAAAAGAGACAAAGGGGGTGCCTGAGTGGCTCAGTTGGTTAAGTATCCAACTCTTAATTTCGGCTCAGGTCATGATCTTTCACTGACAATGCAGAACCTGCTTGGGATTTTCTGTTTCTCTCTCTCTCTGCCCCTCCCCCACTTACACATATACACACATGCTCTCTCTCTCTCTCTCTCAAAAAAAAATAATAATTAAAAAAAAAGAGACAAAGAAGGGCACCATATAAATGAAGGGGACAATCCAATAAGAAGATGTGATAATTAGAAATATTTAGGCATCTAACATGGAACACCCAAATATGTAAAATAATAACAAACATAAAGGAACTAAATGATAATAACACAATAAGAGTAGGGGATTTTAACACCCCACTTACAACAAGGGACAGATCATATATACAGAAAATAACCAAGTAAACAATAGCTTTGAATGACACACTGGATGGGAAGGGCTTAACAGATATATTCAGAATATTCCATTCTAATACAGCAGAATATATTCTTTTGAAGTGTCCATGGAACATTCTCCAGAATAAATGTCATATTAGATCACAAAACAGGCCTCAACAAATATAAAAAGACTGAAATCAAACCATGCAACTTTTCTGACCACAACACTATGAAACTAGAAGTCAACCACAAGAAAAAAATTGCAAAGACCACAATACATGGAAGGTAAACAACATGCTTATAAACAATGAGTGGGTCAACAAGCAAATAAAAAAAATACATGGAAACAAATTAAAATGAAACCACGATGATTTAAAACCTTTGGGATACAGCAAAAGTGATCCTAAGAGGATGGTATATACCAATACAGGACTACCTCAAGAAGGAAGAAAATTCTCACATACACAACCTAACCTTCCACCTAAGTAAGCTAGAGAAAGAAAAAGAAATAAAACCTAAAGCCAGCAGAATGAAGGAAATAATAAAGATTAGAGCAGAGATACATGACCTAGAAAATAAAACCAAACACAAAACAAAACACAAACACACACACATGCATGCGTACACACACACACACACACACACACACACACACAGTAGAAAAGATCATTGAAACCATGAGCTGGTTCTTTGAAAAAATCAATAAAATTAATAAACCCCTAGCCAGACTTACAAAAAGAAAAGGGAAATGACCCAAATAAATAAAATCAGAAATGAGAGAAGAGAAATAAGTAATACCACAGAAATACAAACAATTAAAAGAGATTATTATGAAAAAACATATGCCAACACATTGGATAACTTGGAAGAAATGGTCAAATTACTATAAACATATAAAACATCAAAACAGAAACAGGAAGAAATAGAAAACTTGAAAAAGCAAAGCAAAGAAATTAAATCCATAATCAAAAAACTCCCAACAAATAAAAGCGCAGGGCCAGATGGCTTCACAGGTGAATTCTACCAAAAATTTAATGAAGTGTTAGTACCTATTCTTCTCAAGCTATTCCCAAAAATAGAAAAGGATGGGAGACTTCCAAATTTATTCTATGAGGCCAGCATTACTTGATATCAAATTTAGATAAAGACTCCATTATAAAAGAGAACTACAGGCCAATATCCCTGATGAACATGGATGCAAAAATTCTCAATAAAATGCTAGTAAGATGGATCCAACAATGCATTACAATGCAATATTACTCAACCATAAAAGAATGAAATCTTGCTAATTTGCAGTGACATGGATGGAGCTAGAGCATAGTATGCTAAGAAAAGTAAGTCAATCATAGAAAGACAAAAACTGCATGGTTTCACTCATATGTGGAATTTAAGAAACGAAACAAATGAACAAAGGAAAAGAGAGAGAGAGAGAGAGAGAGAGAGAAGGAGGCAAACTGAGAACCAGACCCTTAACCATAGAGAATAAACTGATGGTTACGAGATGAGAGGTGGGTGGGGGGATGGGTAAAATAACTGATGAGAATTAAACAGTGCACATGCTGTGTTGAGAACCAGGTGTTGTATGGAAGTATTGAATTACTATATTGTACACCTGGAACTAACATGGTAACTAAGGAGATTTTAAATAAAAACATAAAAAAAGAAAAAAAAAGAAAGTAGTATTATTTCACTTTAATATATCACTTTACCAGTTAAAGGTGTAAAGTAGAAATACTAAAATAATTGGTAAAATCACACAACAGTTATAGCATATAAGCCAACAAAGGAGATAAAATAGAATCATAAACCATATTTAGTACAAGAGACAGAAAAAGCTGAATGAGAGGGAAGAATTAGCAGGTGACATAAAGAAAGTGAACAGCAAATTTGTGGTTAAAACAAACATAACTATAACCACATTAAGTATAATGATCTAAATATACCAATTAAAAGGCATAGATTGCCAAAAGATTTTTTAAAACATTAATTACAAATCAGAAAATAGGATGCACTTAGAACTGAATGAAGATGAAGATTTGTTTAAAAATTATAGCATGCTGCTAAAGCAATGATTAGAAAAAAATTATAGCAGTTATTGCTAATATTAGAAAGGAAGATGGGCCCCTGCTAGCTCAGTTGATAGAGCAAGAGATTCTTGATATTGGTGTTATGAGTTCAAGCCCCATGTTGGGTGTAGAGATGACGTAAGTAAATAAATCTTTTTTTTTTTTCATGTTTACTTATTTCTGAGAAAAAGAAAGATAGTGAGGGAGGGATAGAGAGAGGGGAACAGAAGTTTCGAAGCAGGCTCCATGCTGACAGTGGTGAGCCCGATATGGGGCTTGAACCCATGAACTGTGAGATAATGAGCTGAGCCAAAGTAAAACGCTTAACCAACTGAGCCACCTGGCACCCTTAAATAAATAAATCTTAAATAAAGGAGAAAAGAAAAGAAGAAAACTTCAAAATAATGCCTACATTTCCAACTTAAGAAAACAGAAAAAAAAACCCACAAACTAAATCCAAATTAAGTAGAAACTAAAATCTGATTCATGTGGAAGATAAGTAAATATGATAAACATTACTCAGACTTAGTAGAGAAAAAAGGAGAAGACACAAATTACAAAAATGAAGAATGAGAGTGGTGACATTTAATATACATATATCTTAAAAGTATAATAGGAAAATATCACAAAAAGCTTTATACCAAAAATTTGAAAACTTAGATGAAATGAACAAGTTTCTAGAAAGACACAAACTATCAAAACTCACTCAAGAAAGAATAGATAATCTAAAGACTTCTTTATGTATTATACACATTTTATTTTTAGTTTAAAATCTTTCCTTCCCACTCCCACCAAAAAAATAAATAAATAAATAAAGCCATATGCAGAAAAATTCACTGGTAGTTTCTATGAAAAATATACTATCGATTTTTTTAATCATCTCACATCATCACAGGAAAAAGAAGGGAACCCTGCCTAGTTAGATCCTCTGGAAGCAAATACCCCAGCGAGAAAATTTCCATCGACAGGAAGAAGGGACATAGCTGGCTCAGCTGTATTCTAGAGACTCACCTCAGGTGCAAATGAGTGGCAAGGCCTCTGAGATTCTGTACTACTCTGCAGCACGTGGGGTACAAGCTTCAGAACAAAGAATATCATCTCTCTTGTTCATTCCTGTATCTTCAGCATCTAATACAGTGCCAAGCTAATTATGTATTTTTTCAATAAAAGATCCAAGACTTCTCCAGGCTCTGCCTCCATGCCATAAATAAGAGCATCAACAGCTACTTCAATGAACAAATCAAAGCACACCTAGTGGAGTGTTCAAAACTTCACTATGAGTAGGGAGATAAATCAACCAAAGTCACAAGAAGAGAAAGCAAGTAACCCCTTCCAAAGAACACCTCCTGAAGGGCCAGGCCCTGGACAGTGTACGACCCTTTTTAATGCAGAAGTGCTCACAGGTGCAGGGCACATAACAAGTTTTTGAAACACATAAGGGACAGAAAACTAGCCAAAGTGACAAAATGGAAGAATTCTCTAGAAAATAAATTCTATAAAGTAATGACATCTGGAGAATTGCTCAAAACAGACATAAACAATATAACTGAACAAGAATTTAGAATAATAGTCATAAGATTAATTGCTGAACTTGAAAAAAAACATAGAAGACAGCAGAAAATCTATTGCTGCAGAGATCAAAGAACTAAAAAAAATAGTCATGATGAATTAAAAATGCTATAAATGAGGTGCAAAATAAACTAGAGGTAGTGACAGTGAGAATTGAAGAGGCAGAGGGGAAAATAGGTGAAATAGAAGATAAAATTATGGGAAAAGATGAAACTGTGAAAAAAGAGATATAAAAAAATTCTGGATCACAAGGGGAGAGTTAGAGAGCTAAGTGATTCAATGAAATGGAACAATATCTGTATCATAGGGGTTTCAGAAGAAGAGAGAGAAAGGGATCAAAGGTGTACTTGAACAAATCATAGCTGAAAACTTCCCCAATATGGGGAAGGAAACAGACATTGAAATTCAGCAGGCACAGAGAACTCCCTTCAGACATAACTTGAATTGATCTTCTGCATGACATATCATAGTGAAACTGACCAAATACAAAGATAAGGAGAGAATTCTGAAAGCAGCTAGGGATAAACAGTCCTTAATCTACAAAGGTAGATGCATAAGGGTAGTAGCAGACCTATCTACTGAAATTTGGCAGGCCAGAAAGGAGTGGCAGGAAGTTTGATGTGATGAATAGGAAAAATTTGCATCCAAGAATCCTTTATGCAGCAAGCCTCTAATTCAGAATAGGAGCGATAAAAGTTTTCCCAAACAAACAAAAATTGAAGGGATTCATCACCACTAAATTAGCCCTACAAGAGATCATAAGGGGGACTCTGTGAATGTTGCAAAGACTACAAAGGACCAGAGACATCACTATAACCATGAAACCTATCAATAACACGACTCTAAACCCATATCTTTCATTAATGACACTGAATGTAAATGGACTAAATGCTCCAATCAAAAGACATTTTATCAGAATGGATAAAAAATAAGACCCATCTGTTTTCTGTCTGCAAGAGACTCATTTTAGACCTGAGGACACTTTCAGATTGAAAGTGAGGGGATGGAGAACTATCTATCATGCTATTGGAACTCAAAAGAAAGCTGGAGTAGCTATACTTATATCAGACAAACTAGACTTTAAATTAAAGGTTGTAACAAGAGATGAAGAAGGGCATTATATAATAATTACAGGGTCTATCCATCAGGAAGAGCTAACAATTATAAATGTCTATGCACCGAATTTGGAGCAACCAAATATATAAAACAATTAATCACAAACATAAGCAATCTTATTGATAAGAATGTGGTAATTGCAGGAGACTTTAATACTCCACTTACAACAATAGACTGATCATCTAGACAGAGAATCAGTAAAGAAACAATGGTCCTGAATGATACATTGGACCAGATGGACTTGACAGATGTATTTAGAACTCTATATCCCAAAGCAGCAGAATTTACTTCTTGAGTGCAGATGGAACATTCTCCAACATACTGGGCCACAAAACAGCTCTCAATATATATAAAAGAATTGAGATCATACTATGCACACTCTCAGACCACAATGCTATGAAACTTGAAATCAACCACAGGAAAAAGTCTGGAAAACCTCCAAAATGCATGGAGGTTAAAGAACATCCTACTAAAGAATGAATGGGTCAACCAGGAAATTAAAGAAAAAATTTAAAAAAAAAATATGGAAACAAATGAAAATGAAAATACAACAATCCAAACCCTTTAGGATGCAGCAAAGGGAGTCCAAAGACGAAAATACATTGCAATCCAGGTCTATCTCAAGAAACAAAAAAAATCCCAAATACAAAATCTAACAGCATGCCTAAAGTAACTAGAAACAGAACAAGAAAGAAACCCCAAACCCAGCAGCAGAAGAGAAATAATAAAGATCAGAGCATAAATAATATAGGATCCAAAAAATAGTAGAAAAGATCAGTGAAACTGAGAGTTGGTTTTTTGAAAAAAAAAATTGATAAACCCCTAGCCAGACTTCTCAAAAAAAAAAGAGAGAGGACCCAAATGGTAAAATCATGAATGAAAATGTATTTATCACAACCAATCCCTCAGAAATACAGGCAATTATCAGGGAATACTATGAAAAATTTTATGCCAACAAACAAGACAACCTGGAATAAATGGACAAATTCTTAGACACCCACATACTACCAAAGCTCAAATGGGAAGAAAAAGAAAATTTGAACAGACCCATAACTAGTGAAGAAATTGAAACAGTTATCAAAAATCTCCCAACAAATGAGTTCTGGACCAGATGGGTAACCTGGGGAATTCTACCAGACATTTAAAGCAGACATAATACCTATTCTTCTCAAGCTGTTCCAAAAAATAAAAATTGAAGAAAACTTCTGGGCTCATTCTATGAAGCCAGCATTACCTTGATTACTAAACCAGACAGAGACCCCTCAAAAAAAGGAGAACTACAGACCTATATTCCTGATGAACATGGATGCAAAAATTCTCAACAAGATACTAGCAAATCGAATTCAACAGCATATAAACAGAATTATTCACCATGGTCAAATGAGATTCATTCCTGGGCTGCAGGGCTGGTTCAATATTCGGAAACCAATCAACGTGATATATCACATTAATAGAAGAAAAGATAAGGCCCATATGATCTTATCAATAGATGCAGAAAAAGCATTTGACAAAATACAACATCTTTCCTAATAAAAACCCTCAAGAAAGTCGGGATAGAAGGAACATACTTAAACATCATAAAAGCCGTTCATGAAAAGCCCACAGCTAATATCACCCTCAATGGGGAAAAACTGAGAGCTTTCCCCCTGAGATCAGGAACACAACAGGGATGTTCACTCTCACCGCTGTTGTTTAACATAGTGTTGGAAGTGCTAGCATCAGCAATCAGACAACAAAAGGAAATCAAAGGCATCAAAATTGGCGAAGAAGAAATCAAATTTGCACACAACTTGATACTCTACAAGGAAAACCCAAAAGACTCCATCAAAAGACTCCTAGAACTGATACATGAATTCAGCAAAGTCGCAGGGTACAAAATCAATGTACAGAAATCAGTTGCATTTTTATACACCAATAATGAAGCAACAGAAAGAGAAATAAAGAAACTGATCCCATTCACAATTGCACCAAGAAACATAAAATACCTAGGAATAAAGCCAAACAAAGATGTAAAAGATCTGTATGCAGAAAACTATAGACAACTTATGAAGGAAATTGAAGAAGACACAAACAAATGTATAAACATTCCATGCTTATGGATTGGAAGAATAAATATTGTAAAATGTCAATACTACCCAAAGCTAGCTACATATTCAATGTAATCCCAATCAAAATAGCACCAGCATTCTTCTCCAAGCTAGAACAAGCAATCCTAAAATTTGTATGGAAACACAAAAGACCCTGAATAGACAAAGTAGTACTGAAGAAGAAAACTAAAGCAGAAGGAATCATTAGCAGAAGTATGGCCAACTAATCTTTGACAAAGCAGGAAAGAGTATCCAATGGAAAAAGACAGTCTATTTAGCAAATAGTGCTGGGATAACTGGACAGCAACATGCAGAAGAATAAAACTATACCACTTTCTTACACTATACACAAAAATAAACTGAAAATGGATGAAAGACCTAAATGTGAGACAGAAAAACATCAAAATCTTAGAGGAGAAAGCAGGCAACAACCTCTTTGACCTCAGCCACAGCAATTTCTTACTTGAAAGATTAATCCAAAAGCAGGGGAATTAAAAGCAAAAATGAACTGTTGGGACATCATCAAGATAAAAAGCTTCTGCACTGCAAAGGAAACAATCAGCAAAACTAAAAGGCAACCAACAGAATGGGAAAAGATATTTGCAAATGACATGTCAGATAAAGGGCTAGTATTCAAAATCTATAAAGAACTCATCAAACTCCACACCTAAAAAACAAATAATCCAGTGAAGAAATGGACAGAAGACATGAATAGACACATTTCCAAAGAAGACATCCAGATGGCCAACAGACAAATGAAAAGATGCTCAACTTCACTCCTCATCAGGAAATACAAATCAAACCACACCGAGATACCACCTCACACTGATCAGAGTGGCTAAAATGAACAAATCAGGAAACTACAGATGCTGGCGAAGATGTGAAGAAACGGGAACCCTCTTGCACTGTTGGTGGGAATGCAAACTGGTGCAGCCACTCTGGAGAACAGTGTGGAGGTTCCTCAAAAAATTAAAAATAATTCTACCCTGTGACCCAACAATAACACTACTAGGAATTTACCCAAGGGATACAGGAGTGCTGATGCATAGGGGCATGTGTACCCCAGTGTATTTATAGTAGCACTTTCAACAATAACCAAATTATGGAAAGAGCCTAAATGTCCATCAACTGATGAATGGATAAAGAAGATGTGGTTTTTATATACGATGGAATACAACTTGGCAATGAGAAAGAATGAAATCATGCCATTTGTATTAACGTGGATGGAACTGGAAGGCATTATGCTGTGTGAAATAGGTCTGTCAGAGAGAAGAGATATATGTTTTCACTCATATGTGGATCTTGAGACACTTAACAGAAGACTATGGGAGAAGGAAGGGCAAAAGATAGTTACAAACAGAGAGGAAGGGAGGCAAACCACAAGATACTCTTAAATACAGAGAACAAATTGAGGGTGGTTGGCAGATAGGGGAGAGGGGAAAATGGGTGATGGGGATTGAGGAGGGCATTTGTTGGGATGAGCACTGGGTGTTGTACATAAGCCAATTTGACAATAAATTATATTCATAAAAAAGAGTAAAAAACATAAATATATACTATCAATTTTATACAAATTCTTTTAAAAACAAAGATGGTGGAAATAGTTCACAACTCTATGAAGCCAATGTTATTCTGATAACTGAACCAACAAAAGATATCATTAAAAAAGAAAACTGCAGAGCAAAATCCTTCTTGATCATAGACACAAAAAATACTAAAAATATTTACCAAATTCAATCCAATAATATGTAAGAAATAATAATATATCATGTCCAAGGGAGATTTATCCCAAAGTTGGAAGGTTGGCTTAATATTTAAAAGTAAATCAATTCATCTTTTTAACAGACTAAAAAAGAAAAAAATATCCTTTCACCATCTCAATAGATGAAGAAATAACATCCCACAAAATCCAATGATCACTTCTGATGAAAGCTTTCAGCAAACTGGGAATAGAATAAAACATCCTTGAAATAATAAATATTTATGAAACCTTTCAATAAACATTATACTTAGCTGTAAGAGAATAAATGCTTTTGCCTTTAGATCAGGAATAAGAAAAGAATGATATTATCACTTCTTTCAATATCTGATTATTAGGGGTGCCTGGGTGGCTCAGTTGGTTAAGCATCCAACACTTGGTTTTGGTCAGGTCGTGATCTCACGTTGCATGGGATTGAGCACCATATGGGGCTCTGTGCTGACAGCGGGGAGCCTGCTTGGGATTCTTTCTTCCCTTTCTCTCTGCCCCTCCCTTGCTTGTGTTCTCTCTCTCTCTCTTTCTTTCTCTCTCTCATAACATAAACTTTAAAAAAATATATATCTGATTGTTAACTGCTGGTGTACGGAAACACAAATTACTTTTATATTATTTTTTATTCTACAATCTTGTTAAACGCACTTATTCATTCAAATGTATTTTTTAAATATTTTTAATATTTTCTGTACATGAGATTATGTCATTGAAAATATAGTTATTCTTCCGTAATAAGGAGTCAGACTCCATTTTCTGATGTTTGACTGCTGAGTGCTTTTAACTTCTCTTCTTCCCTCTTCTCTTTATGTCCCCCATTTGGGCAAGCTGATAAGAAATCTTGGTCTGATATGATTTAACTCACATGTAGAATTCAAAAAAAAAAAAAAAAAAAAACAACAAACGAATAAACAAGCAAACGAAAAGCTAAATCAGACCTGTAAATACAGAGAACAAATTGATGGTTGACAGAGGGAAGAGTGATAAGGTATAAGTAAAATGGGTGAAGGGGTATGGAAGATACAGGCTTCCAGTTATGGAAAGAAAAAGTCACAGGAATAAAAGGTTCAGCATAGGGAATATAGTTAATAATATTGAAATAGTGTTGTATGGTGACAGATTGTAGCTACACTTGGGGTGAACATGGGGAAGTTGAATCACTATGTTGTACACCTGGCACTAATTTAACATACTGTGTGTCAATTATACTCAAATAAAAAAAATAAAAAATGAAAAACAAAAAAGAAAGAAAAAAAGATCAGTCCCACAGTCTCAGGGAGGGTTCCTTAGGTCCAAGTGGGAGACTTAAACCAAACAGTCCCCTGCCCTCATGCAGCAACATTCACCTTAGCTCTGCCCCCTAATCACAATCAAAACCCTGAGCTAATATCAGTTGCTTTCTTTCTAGTCTTCTCAAAGAAGCTTTGAGAGGGCTTCTCTGCCCTACACAGAGTCTTCAATTATGTAGGTAATAAACTTTCTCATATCCTCTTACTGTGTGTGTGTGTGTGTGTGTGTGCGTGTGCGTGTGTGTGTGTGTGAATGTGTGTGTGGAAACACCAGCCTCAGCATCTAACCAAATTTTGGATGTGGGCCCCTCTTGCCATTTGCAAAGCATCTATGACAACTTCTTCCTTTCTAGTCTTATTGCATTTAATTTCTTCTTGTCAGAGTTTACTGAATAGACTCCAGTGCAAATCCAAGGGAAAGGGGTAAAATACTCTACTTTCTGATAATGAGGTAGCAATGTCACATTGTCCAGGAACATATGGGGTAAGAGATATTGTTGCTCTCGTTTTTGTAAAATAAAATCTGCTACATCATTTCTATCCTGAAAGCTTCCCTGAGATAGAAAAGAAGGAAACCTGTTATCCTTTTACTGTAAGAAGCCTTTCAATATGCATTTGTAGGAAAGGGAATAATGAATAGTTTTTATAAGGGATTCTGATTTTTTATCAGAGGTGGAAGATGAAAGAATGGGGAATGATGACACAGATATGTCTTTGCCTTATTATCTTCATACCATTAAATAAGCTTTAGTTTTCTGTTAATCTTAAAGGTACTTATGTTGAGCTCTAGTCAAAAGCTAACTGATAAAATCTCTTTAATCTTTTTCACTGATTAATAAAATTTTGAGTGAAAAATGATCTTTAGGAAATTCTAGTTTAATTAGCTCATACAATGCCTAAATTCCCTCTAAAATATCCCTTTCAGTTTATAGCACATTCTGTGTTTATATTTTTTTCTCACACAGAAATGAAAAATTTACTCCTATCTTTGTTACTTAACTCCTAATTTTTCTTAATGGGATGATATCTGATTCTTCTCAAGTATTCACATTTTTAGATAGGTGAAGAATTATATGCACTTTCATCTCTTCCCTAAATTTTATATTCTAGATTTTTTTCAAAAATTTCCCATAAGCATTGTTTCCTTTTCACCATCCTGGCATTCTCTGCTGAATGTTTTAGTTTCTTCACTGAGTGTTTTCAGAACTGAGAGCACTAGTCCACATTTCATAAGATCAATTTATAATAGGGTAAGACCATCAAGGCACACATTATTCCATTACAGTTACATTAGCCTCTTATGATCACAAAAAACTTTCAACAAATAATGAACTCGATGTCACCTTAAACATCTAAGTTGTATTGACAAATTCTGTTATTGTTGTGACTTGCCAATTGTTTATAATTCAAAGCTGGTATCTTTTTCCAAAAAAAAAAAAAAGATATTTTAGGACCTTTAAAAATATTACTGGATTTCAACTTGCAAGTTTAAGTATGTTCCAAAGATATCAAGATATGAGATATTCAATTTGTCATTTCAAATTTATTCTCCAAATAAACATTGTGGAATTCCCCTAGTACCTTATTCTCAGATTAGCATAATCCATCTATTAGTATGTTTCAAGTATAATTGTTGAATTAATTGGAAATTCACCTACATTTTATTTATCCCTATCTATATTTCCTCATCTTGCTTTTAAAGATTTTATGAAAGACCTTGTCAATCTCTTTTTTCAATAAAACCACTGTCTATCTACCATAGTTTCCTGGTTTACAAGAAGCTTTGTCAAAAAATCATGTTTTGGTCCCACTGAAATTCCAACATGTGAAAAGTCTGGAAGTTGTCACTTTCATCTTTATGACAGGAAAAAGCTAAACAAGTAGAAAATTAATGAATTTTCTTGGACCCAACAGGGAAATGAGTTTGCAGGTCATATTGTCACCTCTAAGCAATAGTCTAAAGCAATAATAGGCAAATCCAGAGATGCACAGTTGAGATGTGCTTACCTGAAGCAAAAGCTGCTGCAGGCATTAAGTGGTACCAGTACTTACATAATCATTTTGACAAATTTTTAGAGACTGAATGTGGACTAGCTTGGTGGCTATAGACTGAGGAACCCCCACAATTTGGTGAGTTTTACTTCCAGGAAGCCTATAGTTTCTCATGATGAAAAACAAAACAAAAACAACAACAACAAAAAACCCTTGTGGCTATAACACGGGAAGACAGTAATCTCTATGAAATATTCCCAGAGACTTCTCCAGAACAAAAGTCTACTCTGAGGGTAGTGGGGAGAGGGATAAATTAAACCAAAGCCTGGTTCTTTAAAAATATCAATAAAATTGATGAACCTGTAAGTAGGCCAATGAAGAAAAATAGGTAAGACACAAGTTACCAGTTTCAGAAATGAGTTATTACTATAGATCCTATGAACATTACAGTAATAATAAATGAATACATGAACAGCCATGTGCCCTAAAATTTGATAATTTAGATGAACTGGATCAAATCATTGATATACCAAGTACAAAACTCTCAAAGGAGAAATATGTAACTTCAAAAGCCCTATGTTGGGGCACCTGGGTGGCTCAGTCGGTTAAACGTCGTCCGACTTCGGCTCAGGTCATGATCTTATGGTCCGTGGGTTCGAGCCCCGAGTCAGGCTCTGTGCTGACAGCTCAGAGCCTGGAACCTGCTTTGGATTCTGTATCTCCCTCTCTCTCTGCTCCTCCCCTGCTCATACTCTGTCTCTCTCTGTCTCAAAAATAAATAAAAACATTAAAGAAAAAAAAAAGCCTTATGTCTATTAAAAATTAAATATATAATTAGTAACTTAATAAAAAAGAAATCACCAGGCAAACACAGTTATACTGGTAATTTTTTCCAACATTCAGTGAAAAAAAAAATTGATGGCAATTCATTGCAATCTCTTCCAGAAAATAGAAAGAGAGAAATGAGGACAGCATTATCATAATAACAAAACTAGATAAAGACATTGTAGCAAAGGAAAACTAAAGACCAATATCTCTCATGAAAATATGCACAAAAACCCTCAACTAAATGTTAAAAAGTCAAATCCAAAATTTTGTTTAAAAAAATTATATACTATGACCAAGTGGGATTTATTTCAGGTATGCAAGGCTGATTCGACAAATATTAACCAATGTAATTAATCATGCCAATAGATTTAGAAAAATCAAATGATCATATCAATTGATGAAAAGAAAAGTATCTGGCAAAATCCAATACCTATTCATGACAAAAATCTCTCAGCAAAGTAGGTAAAGAAGGAACCTTCCTAAATTTGATTAAGAATCTATAAATAAAATCAGCAGCAAACAATATACACATTGGGAAACAATTGGACATTTTCCCGTAATACCTGGAAAAGGCAGCATTATTTTTTTCATCAGTTATTTTCAATATCATATTGGAAGTCATAACCAGTGAAAAAAACAAGAAAGTAAATAAAAGGAATGCAGTTAGAAAGGAAGAAAAGACTGTATCTATTCTTAGATGACAGAATTGTCTATGTTGAATATACCAAAGCACCATCACCACCAATACCACCACTAACAAACACTTGTGAAATGAATAAGCAAGTATATCAAGGTTACAGGATCTAAGGTTAATACAGAAAAATTAATTTCTTATATATTTGCAATGAATAACAATATTTTAAAATAAAACATAGTATTGATAATAACACACATAGTGAAATACTTAGGCATAAATATCAGAAGATAAACACAGAGCCAATATACCAAAACTATGATGCACTAATAAAAATTCAGATCTAAATAAATGAAGCAATATTCCATGTTCAGGGATTGGAAGACAAAATATTATTATGATGTCAATTCTTCTTAACCTAGTCTATATATTCAATACAATCTCAATCAAAATTTAAGCAAGGAGTTTTGTAATTATTGACAAGCTGATTCTGAAACTTAGGTAGAAAGACAAAAGACCTAGAATTATCAACACAATCCTCTTTAGAAGAACAAATTTAGAGAACTCACACTATCCAATTCCATGAATTAGTATAAGGCTACAGTAATCAATATGATATTGGCAAGAGAATGGACAAATGAAATAATGGAACAAAGTAGAGCACCTAGAAATAAGCCAACTCATCTGTTACAACAGAAAAAAAAAGCAATTCGAAGGAGTAAGGATGGTATCTTCAAGAAATGGTACTGGAACTACTGGACATCCAAATTGGGGGTTGGGGAGGAAGAATCTAGAAAGAGTCCTTGCATACACAAAATATAAGTTAAAATAGGTCATAGATCAAAATGAAAACTGGAAAAATATGAAACTTCTAGGACAAAAAGTAGGAAATAAGAGTTTGGTGATTAGTTTTAAAATACAACATCCAAGGCATCCATGAAAAATAATTGATAATTTAGATTTTAATAAAATAAAACTTTGATGCTAAAGATACTGTTAAGTATTAAGAGAATTAAAGGACAACTATTACTGAGAGTAAGTACTTGCAAACACATATTTGTTGGATAATTGTGCCCCAAATAGACAAAGAATTCTTAAAACTCAATTCAAGGGGTCTGAACAGATACCTTACTAAAGAAGATTTCCAGATGTTAAGCACATTAGATGTTTGATACAATTTGTCATTAGAGAATTGCAAATTACAACAATGGAATACTTCTACACATCTATTAGAATGGCTAATATTCAAAATATGGATAATACCAATTGCTGGTAAGGATGTGAAGCATAGTATTACTCATTTGATCCAGATATCATGTACTTAGTTACTTACCCAACTGATTTGAAAAATGTCCATGCAAAACCTGAATTTCAATATTTATAGCATCCTTATTCATAATTATAAACCTGGAAGCAATCAAGATATCTTTCAATAGGTGAATGAATAAACCAATTGTAGTATATTTGTACAATGAAATATTACACATCTGGAAATAGACATGAGTTATCAAAAACACAAGACATTAATAATTCTTAAATGCATATTTTTAAGTGAAAAAATCCGGTCTTAAAAATCTACATAGTGTATGATTCCAACTATATGATAGTTTTGGAAAAGGCTAACTATAGAGATAAGAAATAAAAATATCATTTGTTTCCAGTGATTTGGGATAGCAGGGTTGTTTAATACATGGATCACATGGGATACCTTTAGGGTAGTCAAATTATTCTATATACTCATGTATTTTGTGGATACAAGCAGTAAGCATCTGTCAGAAATCAGAAAGCTTTATAGCACAAAGAGTAATTTTAATGTATGCTAATTTAGAAAAATCATTTAGGAGGTAAGGAGATCTCAGGATGAAATTCAGAATGTGACGAAAGAATCTAAGTATATTAAACAAACTCACCAAAGTGAGTGGTGGAATAAGGTGCTGACTTAAGTCACTGGAGATACATAAAGTATGTAAAGCTGAAGGCAGAAAGATGTGTACGTAAACACTGTTCTCTAGTCTATAAAACTGTTTCCTGTGGAGTATAGGCTAATGATTCTGAAGCCACTATACATGTATACTGGAGTTAAGCTATTAATTGAAGTGATGACATATGATGGAAGCCAGGTTTCTCACTGATGGAGTTGAAGGTTACAGACACACAAGAAGAGGTTAGACTGGCCCCTGTGATAATTGATTGGCATTGGAGACATCAGTGTTAACTCGTGTTTAGTTTAATATGGGTACAGGTGTTTGCTTATAAAAATATTTAGAAATGTAAATACATGGATTAGTATAGTCACAGTGCCTCCTTGCTCTATTAGCTAAAAGAGTCTAGAAGCAATGGCATGCAATAGCGGTGAGCACACCTAACATCCAAATCTTATTTTCTAATACTATTTTCCAATGAAGGAAACAAGGGCTTCTAGGAGAAATGGATAATTATATGATTGGGGAATAAATGCACATGATAAGCCTGGAGCATCTTGCAGTACTATGAAATAAGTAAGCACTTAACACACACACACACACACACACACACACACACACACACTAATGGGGGCGATACAAGAGACAGCTGAAAGAGCTCCAGTGACTAAAGCTAGAACAATGTAAGCAACACAGTAAAGTAGTATTACATTGCAAAACAAAGTATAAAACAGATAACATGGGACCATATTGATATGAATGATTAAATAAACAACTCAATAAGAATAGACATCTTTAAAGGAAATTTAGTATAATTTATGTAGAGAACACACCTTTAAGGAGGTGAAACGTAACTTCATACTCATTAAGTGTGGGCTCTGCATTGTGAATTTCTTCCACAGAGTAGAGTATGGAAAAAGGTTGGGGGGAGAATAACTGTATAGTGGATAAACCTGACAAATGCTGCATGTAACATCAACAGTGGTACAACCAGGGGGAAGTTATTTCTCTTCTCTGTGATTCAGCTTCATCACTGAGAAAATGAAAAAAAAAATAATATTTTTCTAAAAGGATTGTTTTGAGCATGAAATATGTTAATATATGTAAACCACTTAAAACAACATCTAGCCTAAAATGCTCTATATTTTTCCACTATTATAATTAAGGTTACAGTTGGGAATTCAGGCCAATTTCAGACATTTTTTTAAGCAAGCTGAGACCTGAGCAGAAGAAATAAAAGTTATATTCCAGGGAGTATACTGTCTACCATAAATCTAACAGCATATGCAGTTTAGGGAATGTTTAAGAGTGCTCTACTTTTCTCAGTGTCTCAAAGTAATATCCAGACAAATCTGGATTATTACAAAAGTAATGTTATTTACCTAAAATTGCCTATGTCAGGCACTGTTCTAGATGCTTTACGCTCATTAACTTATGTAATGTTTTTCAATAAACCTATGGGATATGTTAGGAAATAATCTTCTGTGGTTCTCTCATATTTCTGTATGTGTGGTGAAAGCTTTTGTTCCAGACTATATGTTCATGCATGTTAGTATAGAAAACAGCCTTGGGATATAGAGATAATGGTTTTTTTCACAAGCAGAGAGTAGATTTGTTTGCTGTCCAGAAAAAAAAAATCTACATTTGAGTAAAACTCAAATGGTCAGGTTTGCTAGCAACCCCCTTTAAGTTGGAGGAATTTCGTAAGTTTAGATTTTCTCAGTTGTGAAATAGACTTTTGTGTACATAGCATTTACCTGGACCCATTGTTCTGTTGTCCTAAGGAAAATATATGGGAATGTGAAGTTCATACTGCTGCCCGTGCCCTGATTAATACTTTGTCTCTGACCTAAGAGTTTCAGGTTTTCTGCCAGCACCTGTGAAAATGTGATTCTTTAACTTGTTATCTGGAAAGCAGGGTAAAATCTCTTGATAATTATCATCATCAAAACCATTTTTTCCAGTTGAGGAAACTGGTTCACTGAATGTGAACTTGTCCAAGGTCACACAGAAAGGGGAGGAGCTATATTTTGAACTCAAACATTCTGGTTCCAGAGATTGCATACACAACCATCATGCTGTACTCTTACCTGAAAATCTTCAAATATACATGAAATTGGCTGCATACATTGGAAATGATGTCACATAACTATTTGTTATGCTAAACTGTAAAACTGCCAATTCTTAATATAAAAAATGAAATGAAAATGTCTCTGTATTCTCAAAGAAAGGCCTACCAATACCATGTCCAAATTTTGTAAATTCTTCTCCTTCTATCCACCAAGATCTCCCTGACCCCTATATGTCTGATAGGGATCCTAATTAATGTACCAAAAGACAGAAATATGTGATCATTTCAAGGGCAGTCTGATTAATTTTGCTGAATAAAGTGTCTTTCTAGCCGAAGGTTATTTTTTAATGAGCAGTCACACATGCTGTAACTCTTGTTCTGTTGCATCTTAGTGGCAATGACAAGAATTTAGAATGGGCCAAGAGATTTGAATACATTTACTAAATCTAGAAGTCTCCCTAATGTATTTTCACCCATCGTATGTTTCTTTTCTCCTGGCCTAAAATAGCTTATTCTTGCCTTTCCACTCTGAAGCCTTTTCCCTTTGAGATAGAAGCAAAAGTTTAGCCTTCTCTGTGTCAGTGTCAGTATTCAATAACCTGTCCCCATCGTTAGGTTTCTCCATTTTTTGATCTTTCTCTGACTCTAACTACAAACAAACAATTCCCTATTGGCCACTATTAAAATTTTGTTTTAATCAACCCATTCATTTTACTTTTTATTCTACTATAAAATTTGTATTTACACCAAACTTTATTATGTCCTTGATTCCATTACTTGTACATGTTTTTTTAAAAACAATCTGAGATCTTTGGAATATCACTTGAAACCTTATTTTTTTGGGGTATGAACTTATGTTGTTATTTTCTCTTAGAACATTCTTCCTGTGGCCTTTGTCTAACTCTTACTCACTCCTCAAACCCTCATGTACACTCCATTCACTAAATATATCTTTCTTTCAAGTACAAGTAAGGTAGTTCACGTACATGCCCCATGTTATCATTAACTTCTCCCCACACAGCACCTGTGACACTATTATTTTACTGTCTGCATTATTTTCTGTATTCCCCATTTTTCATAAGCTCTGTGAGGAAAGGTACTATGTCAGTGGCACTAAAAACAGTGTTTGTCATATAGCAGTCATTAATTATTTATTGACTGGATGAAGGAAACATGGTGCTTTATTCACATTCCCCAACTCCTCTTTGATTTAATTTGTATTTTATTATTAACCACATAGTCAAGATTGTTGTTATGAGAGTTTTCTAATGTAATCCATCTTATCTTCAGAACCTCGTAGCAAAAACCATCTCTCTCTTTCGTGTGAATTCTTAAGGCCAGCTTTCCAAAATACTAGGGAACATATATGACTCCATCAAATCTTTTGCTCCATATCACATTTCTGAAATGAAGTGGTCATTTTTGTTTAATATTCTTGACAGCTCAACTTTGACAGTTTTTCCTTGATGGTCAGATGAGGATCAAAAGAGCAGTGAAGTTCCTCGGTAATTTCCCCTGCTTTTTGGAAATAATATTAAATTATCAAATATATTATCAAAAAAATTGACAGTTAATTATATGAATGACCCTGTTTTCAGATAGTTGAAATTCCTTTTCATCTCTCTCCACTTACTTCTCTGTGTTAATATATATTAACAGGCATATATATTAACATAGGCATGTAATAAGTTCATATACATTATGAGATAATATATAGCATAAAGATACATACGTTCTATATTATCTCATAATGTAAATGAATTTATTATATTACTTATGTTATTAGTATCATTTATTAAAAGTCAGTGTGAATTAACTCTGCAAATAGCAGATAGGGAAATGGCATGAAAGTCTCATTTACAAAAGCTCATCTATACCTAGAGTATAACACAGTCCTTTTAGAATTCATGTTTTAACTACTATAACAAATATTTATTGAATAACTACTGTGCACTAACACTGCACTTGGTGTTGGTGATTCAACAAATAAAAGACAAATTAAAGATTTAGCTTTTATGGATCTTAGATGGTAGCAGAGAAAGTAGAAAAACAAATACAAAGTATAATTTCAATAAATGATGAAAAATGTTAAAAATCAGGAGGATAAGAAAGATGGAGTAAAATTGGATAAAAGAGTGGTACCTATTTTAGAAAAATTAAGGAAAGCCTCTAAGATACTATACTTAAGTAGAATCCTAAATGCTATTGAGGGAGCAATCATGTAAATGTTCTTGCATCCACAATAGTACCCTCTATATCAATCCGTTTCATTCTTTGCAACCATAGCCTGCTTCCAAATGACACATTAACCTGATCATAATACTTCCTTGCCTTAAGCTTGTCAGTGTCTTTTGGTGAAAAGCCCAAACTCTTTACTATGGTATTTCTGATTCTCCTCTATATATGTCTTTCCCAACTCTCTAGCTAGGCTTCTTCACTTTCTATTCTCTCCTTGATACTTATATTCGCTTGACAGATGATGATAGATAAATAGATAGATGATAGATTAGATAGATAGATGGCCTTGAAGGCACCATATTCTTTTCTGTTTCTCATGTTTTTTTCTGCCTAAAATACCCTCTTATCTTTTTATTTACCCATTTCAATATTCATGAGCACTCAAAGTGCTTCTAGAGTTTGACAGTTATGAATAAAATTACGATTAAACTTTTTGTATATATCTTTTGGTGGATATGAGAATTTACTTGTCTTTGGAATGGAATTCCTAGGTTCTGGTGTTTTTTGGGGAAGACTTTTAGCTTTAGCTTTTGGTTCAATTTCTTTAAAATGTAGAGCATGATTTATATATTATGTCTTCTTCACTCAACTTTGGCAAACTAAAGTTTTAGAGGGATGTGCAGATTTATGTTTTGAAATTTGTTAGCATAAAGATATTTACATTGTTTGGTATACCTTCCTTTCAATTAAAAAAAATATTTTTAAGTTTTTTTTTGTTGTTGTTGTTGTTGTTTTTGAGAGAGAGAGAGAGCAGGGGAGGGGCAGAGAGAGAGGGAGAGAGAAAGAATCCCAAGCAGGCTTTCCACTAACAGTGTAGAGCCTGATGTGGGGCTTTGACTCCTGAATCTTGAGATACTGACCTGAGCTGAAACAGAGGTCAGACGCTTAGCTGATTAAGCCATCCAGGCACCCCTAAAAATATTTTTAAACTACTTTAATATTCTTAAAAAATTGGCTGAATTTTTGTCCCCATTTATCATCTTTTTTAGTGTGTGTGTGGGAACCTACTTTTTGTTTTGTTTGCTTAACCTAAATAGAGGGTTTTTTTTTTAAATATATTATCCTTTCCAAATCATTTGTGACTTTTGATCCTTGCTATTCTATGTTGTTTTTAATTTCATTGGTTACTGCTTTTATATTTGCTGTCTCTTCTTTATCTGAATTTGTTCTATTGTTTTTGCTCTGGTGTCTTAATAAAGATAACTAGATCCATATTTTTTAATCTTTTTTTCTTTTGGAACATAAAAAATTAAAGCTATACATTTTCTTCTAAATACCAGTTTAGTTGCACCCCATAAATTTAGATATAGAGTGATATTACTTTATAAAATTAATTCAAATTATTATCATTTCCTTATCATGATAAATTGCCAGAATAGCAATTCTCTCAACTAAAAATGAGATAAGGAAATATGAGATTGCTATGGGGTGCCTGGGCGGCTCAGTCGGTTAAGCATCTGATTTGGCTCAGGTCACGATCTTATGGTTCATAGGTTTGGACCTGTGTTAGGGCTCTGTGCTGACAGCTCAGAGCCTGGAGCCTGCCTCAGGTTCTGTGTCTCCCTCTCTCTCTCTGTCCCTCCCCCATTAATGCTCTCTTTCTCAAAAGTAAATATTAAAAAAAATTTTAAAACATTTGATTGATGAGTTTCTATTAAAATCCAAAGAAAAGTACAATTAAAATAAATTCTGTTTTGGTATAAATAAAATATTTAAACTTAAAATAATGTGGATTTTAATATGACTACCTTTAAACTTTTCAAGATTTTATAAACTAAGAATCTCAAAAAAACTAATAATCTGAAAGCAAACTTATCAACTAAAGATATGCTAACATATTTATATAATAGCAAATATTTTCCAGGGTTTTTGTTTGTTTCTTTGGTTTTTCGAGTCCAACATAGTTTGGCATGGTACTGGAAAGATCTTAGAAGATTCAGAGAAGAGCTTGGGATATTATATCCTATTTGCTTCTCAGTGGAGATTTCTCTTTTTAAAGTAACATATATTTTATTTTATTTTATTTTAACTTTTTACTTATTCAATTTAATATGTGGAGAGAACCATGTGGACTTCCCCTAGGTATCTCTTTATATCTTCGTAGGTGTGTGTCAAGTCTACTAATTTCATGTCTGTCAGTAGCCAGGCCTTTAATATTCAAGGTTCTTAGTCAAGGGGTGGTGTCTTGTAGGCTTTCACCAATTTTTTTTTTTCTGATGTAAGATAAGTTAAATAAAAAGCTATACTAATCACTGTATTTCTTTGCATCTCCCAAGACTCTTTATAATTTCATTTTCCCCCTAATTTTATTACTTATTTATTATCTCAAAATTTTTATTTAAATTCCAGTTAGTTAACATACAGTGTAATATTAGTTTCGGGTATAGAATATAGTGATTCATCTTTTACATACAACACCTAGTGCTCAACACAAGTGCCCTTCTTAATCCCCATCACCTATATAACCCATCCCTCCATCCACCTCCCCTCTGGTAACTGTCAGTTTGTTCTCTATAGTTAAGAGTCTTTGTAATGTCTATAGAGTTGTTTCTGTTTGTCTTAGTATTTAGATTTTATTTTATGTATTTATTTTTTAAATATAATTTATTGTCAAATTGGTTTCCATACAACACCCAGTGCTCATCCCAACAAGCGCCCTCCTCAATGCCCATCACCCACTTTCCTCTCTCTCACCCCCCATCAGCCCTCAGTTTATTATCAATGAGGAAGACTGAAGTCAGAGACAAAATTGCATTCTGTCAATAGAAGAATGGTCGATCGGTGTTCAACTTGATAAAGACCTTGACCTCTGATCCAGGTTATTACAAGGGAATAATGAAGGACCTTTCCACTTTTGTTCGAAATGCATAAGGTTGGCACCTGTTTCACCATGGGCTTTTTTCCACATTCTATTTTAAGTTAGATACCAACTTTTACATTTATTTAAATAAAATGAATAAACCAACAAAAATGACCATGTGTAACAAAAAGAATCATGCATTTTTGCTCATGCTTACAACTTGAAGCAGTAATGAAAGCTATTTAAAACTACACATTTCCTACAAGACAAAAGGTTTTATTTATTTATTTTTTATTCTTTTCCCAACCATTTCTGTTTCGTCCTTAGACCAGGAGTTTTCTGTGGTTATTAAATAGGGTCCTGACCATCAGTATCCTAACAGATCTTTTGATAAAAGGATTTGCTATGTTCCTTCAAAGCAGCCATAAATTTTGCTGAACAAAATAGCCACAGTGTCCATGGTAATGACAAAATTTTTATAGCTATCTAAGTGGCTCCATTCACCTCCTGCCAGATAACACTCCCCAACTTCCCTTTGGCAGTATTTAGTCAATTAAAGACAAATTGGCTTATGTAGAAAGACAAGAATGTAAAAATTTGAAAGAAGATTATTGTGTTCTGCACATCTAGCTTCTAGCAGTGTCTGTCACAAACTAAACACTGAGTAATGCTTGAAACAAAATAAACTTTAGAAATTGGAAAAGGGCATTGAAGAAAGAGAATTCTCTCTTATTTCAATTTCTCTGCTCAGCAAGTTTGGGATAAGAAATGGATCTAGCTGAATAATTTAGTGACACATACCCTTTTTTATGTGATGAAAGCTTTATGGTAATAAAGAAGTTTAGAAAATATCACCATCATGGGTCATGCAAAATTAACTAGGTTTAGGCAATTCCAGGCACATGTCTTCTTAGAAGCAAATTGTTCTCTGATTTGAAAACATGATGAATATCAGGAAAACCCCAAGTGTTTGGAAAACTTAACTTAAAACATAAGTTTTATATACTCACATTTGTATTCCATAATGATTCTTGTAAAAAGAAAATCATATTTTGGCATGATTCGATCCAAATAACAGTAATAGACAAAATATTGTATTAGTTTTTAAAACAAAGTATTGTATTTATTGAGTGTTTAATAATACAACATTCTGAATAATAAAAAAGATGTGACAGCTTTAAAACTCTCAATAGCTTGTCAATAGCATAGTCAGTTGGAAATAAAATCTCAGAGTTGACAGTTTCCACATAAAATTTCAACATATATTTATATTTAAAGAAAGGAACAGCAAAAACCTTAACTCGGGAATTTCAGAAGGATAACCATCTTCTTTGAAAATGTGAAAACTTTTAAACATTTTTTTACACATAGAGATAAAAATTGTTTGGATAAGGAGAAGGTTCATTTGTCAGTGAACTAGGTGACTTCCTGCTATTAAAAGGGCATTAAGGCTAAAGCTGTTGTACATGAGCTAATTTTGTACAAGCCATGAAAGATACTAGACTCCTTCATTTTACTCCATGTCATCAAAACAGGGATTTAATTGGCTACAATGTAGTTCAATTGAGCCAATAAAAAGTATCATTGATTATAATCTCAATAGAACTGTAATGGCAACCATTTTTTATTGTATTGGCAGGCAAAATTGCATTTTCTCTTCGTCTCAGGTCACTTACCACCCAAATGAGCAATTGTTAATGGAACCAGATCATTAGCTTCTGCTGTACTGATTTCCGTGTCACCGCCTGAGTGCACATTTCAATGGACAGAGAATATTCCAGGATGGTTTCTTCTTGTACATGAGGAAGAAGTTTGGTAAGTTTTGATAAATGGCTCCATTTATAGCATGAAGAATTATCTAACTGAAAATGCTGACCACTGAGTTGGGAAGACTAATGACAGAGTAAGAAGGCTAGTTCATACCTACCAAAGAAACAGGAGAAACTCTAAATTGTTCAAGATAAGGCAAATAATAATAGTAATAATATAATAGTGATTATAATCACTCGGCAAAGACTTCGTGATTGAGAACCTACTCTGTTTTAGGCAATACGTTAAATGATTTACATACATTAGCTTCATTAACCTCAACACTCACAGGTAAATATATAACTTCAACTTTAAGGATGAAGAAACTAAGTCCTAGAGACAACACACTTACCAAAGACTACAAATGAATAGAGCAAAGCTGAAACTCTTGACTCATCAGATGGTCACACTACTGTTGACTAGTAATGCCCAGTAATATTTTTCCTTTGTTATTGTGTGTGTATGTAATTTGTTTGTTTGCTGTTATTGATTACGGAAGCAATTCAGTTTATTGCCAGCATTTCTTGCTTGGACTGCAAAACATTTAAAAATTAATTAAGTTATAGTAGGGACTTAATTATTTTCAGGAAATGGCTGAATAAATGAATGAATGAATGACCTATAGTTTTCAGCAAGAATATAAACATTGAATGCCATTACCAGATTCTCAAATAAATCAGATAGAGAAAAAGAGAAAATTACATGTTCTAATTTGTTTTTCTCTCTCTTTAATTCCTAAAGATGCATATATTGTATTACTAACTTAAACCTACTGTTAAGTGCCATATATATATATATATATATGCCATATATATTATATATGCTTTAAGGTGTTCCTGGAAAATCATAGGTTAAGTAAATTGGTATAAATTTAACATTTGAAATATACTGGAGGAATCTTTTAGTGAATTCCTTTTTAGTATGAAAATGCTTGATTTACATTTACAGGTATACTTTGTTTTACTGTGTTTCACTTCATTGTGCTTTGCAGATACTGTACTTTTTACAGATTGAAGGTTTGTGGCCACCCAGTGTTGAGCAACTCTATTACCACATTTTTTTCCAACAGCATTTATTCACTTCATGTCTTTGTGTCACATTTCAGTAATTCTCATAATATGTCAAACTTTTTCATTATCACTGTTTTTGTTTTGGTGATCTGTGATCGGTGATTTTTGATATTACTGTCATACTGCTTTTTTCATGCTTGCTAATAGTACATCTATTCTGTAGCCTGTGGATCCAGGAGTAATTTTGACTTTCAAGTGTTATTATTTAAGAAATGCATTTTGAAAGGCTACAGCTGTCCTAGAGAGTGATTCATCTGATGGATCTGGGCAAAGTCAATTGAAACCTTTTGGAAAAGATTCACCATTCTAGATGCCTTAAAGAACATTTGTGACTCATGTCAACATATCAACATTAACAGAAATTTGGAAGAAGTTGATACCAACCCTCCTGGATGACTTTGAGGGCGTTTAAGACATCAGTGGAGGAAGTAACTATGGATGTGGTGGAAATAGCAAGAGAACTAGAATTAGAAGTGGTGCTTGCAGATGTGACTGAATTGTTACAATTTCATAATAAAAATTTAACAGATGAGGAGTTACTTCTTCTGGATGAACAGAGACAATGGTTTCTTGAGACAGAAACTAGCCCTCTTGAAGATGCTGTGAAGAATGCTGAAATGACAACCAAGACTTAGAACATTATATAAACTTAATTGATAAAACAGTTGTAGAGTTTGAGAAGATTCACACCAATTTTGAAAAAGAAATTCTACTGTGAGTAAAATGCCATCAAACCACATTACATACTACAGAGAAACAGTTCATGAAAGTCCGTTGACGTAACAAACGTCATTGTTATTTTTAAAAAATTACCACAGCCACTCCAACCTTCAACAACAACCACCCTAATCAGTCAACAGCCATCAACACTGAGGCAAGACCCTCCACCAACAAAGAGATTATGACCTGCTGAACGCTCAGATGATGGGTAGCATCTTTCAGCAATAAAGTATTTTTTAATTAAGGTATATAGAGGTTTTTTTTAGACATAATGCTATTACACACTAAATATCCTACAGTATAGTACAAACATAGCTTTTATACGTATTGGGAAACCAAACATTTTATGTAACTCATTTTATTGTGATATTCACTTTATTGTGGTGGTGTGGAATGCAGCCTGCAATATCTCCAAGGTATCCCTGTGTCCTTTTTGTAGTTAAGATTTTTGTTTGTAATTAACTACGATCAGGTTTATAAAAATACACACGTTCCCTTAGTGATTGAAGGAGCAAAAGAAAAATTTGAGAATTAAAAAGAAGTAAAACACATATCATACATTTCATAGTGAGCACATACACCTACACACTCTACGCACACGACTTTTCTATTTGCTTTTGAGGCTCAAAGTGTAAGAAGCAAATGGCGGCAGGCAGACACCCACACACCACGAAACAATGTATTATATACATAAAAAAATTAAAGCCATGCACTTAATTTGACAAAATATTTTACACAGTGTTCCATCAATCAAATTCCTGTGTTTATTTTAATTTAGCAGATTCCTCCTCTCTTGGCCTGATCTCTCCCCCTGCTTCACCATCTTGTATACTACCTTATATTTCCTTTCTTTCCAAAGGAAAGACCGTCCTTTGTCAACACTGTCTGCTTGCAACTACTGCATTCATAGCCAAATAGACATCAAACTGCAATGCAGAAAGAGGCCCTCGTATTCTGAGGGCCATGGCTGGGTGGCTGGGTGTGAGTGGATCAAACACGCCATCTCACATGAATTAATTTAGGCTAGGGGGCACAGTTACTAAAGAAAAGTTATACTGAATATAACCAAAGGTATGGGGAAAAAAATCTTCAGTCAGCAGCAGAAGGAAAAATCATGCACAAATAGTGTGTTTAATGAAGGAGTAACTTTGTCAGGGGGGACTAATAGAGTTTAAAGGACATCTGTTAGGAGACATTCTTTATTGACCCCCCTCCTCACTGTGGTGAATCAGATGCCCCTGAGATACAGAAGCCTGTGTTCCTATCCTTCAAGAGTATGTTGGATCTGGCAGTTGTGGAGTAGTGTCTGTTCATGCATTGTTTCAATGAATGCTTATTGAATATTTTAACACAGATTCAGCAAACTATGTAAAATGTGATCTCTACCTCAAGGGAGCCTGCAGGGTAACTGAAGAAGTAAGACATGCCCACAGCAAAATAAAATGTTCTTTTAATACAATATGTCATGGAGTTTAGAATTTCTGGTATTAGAAATGGACCTTAGAGGTTCTCTATTGTAGTGGTTTTTCTGCTATATTTTCAGGCCTGGGGTTCCACTGGAATACTTTAAGAATTAATACTCACCCCAAGGGAAAGAAGAAGAAACTCATCTAAATATTGATATCCTCCCTTTTTACAGAGAAACTTAGTTAACATTAGTATGCCAAGAGCATTTGCTAGTACTTTGCAGAGCTGAGATCAGGAATAATTAAGTGTTAATGTGTAGTAAAGGTAATAGGTGCTACCTGCTTTCAAAAGGGAGAGGCACTTGATCAATACACATATAGGACCAAAGCATATCTTAATCACTTTTGGAAGCAAAGTTCTAAATTTCTGAGTTACCCACAAGTGCATAAAAGGATTATATGCTGAAAATATTAAATTTCTGAATACTTAGTAGGGGCCAAATTTTCTCTTCCATTTTTCTATCATGAGGGGCTCAAAACAATGTTATTCCAGGGCACAGCCTCATTTCAGTATTAGCCTAAGTTATATGTAATTAAGAAGGTACAGATTATATACAAAGCCATATGATTGGCTTGAAAGACCAAAACAAATGACTTTTGGGTAATCTACTTTTTTTTCCATAGCTTATTTCCATTAGCAGAGATTATTAAGAGTTAGTATTCTTTCATTTTCAATGGATTTTCAAAACTAATTTTCTCTATAAGCTTAATAGATTTAAAGTTGGAAGGCAAACTGACCAAACAAAGTAGCATTTTATGCCCTCAAATCTGTTTTAATATGGATTTGTGCTCTCATTTGCTTTAAAAAGTAGAGAAAACAATACTTTATAGTGGTTTGACACATGTTAGATCTACCATTTAAATTCAACACTCACCACTCAAGTGTAGGAAAACACGTTTCTTAACTTCTCTAATCTTTGGTTAACTCCTGTGAAATATAAGAATTAGAGTGGCATCCATCTTTCAGTATTTTTATAAGATTAAAATTGTATGTTTAAAGTACTTATCCCAACTCTATATTCTTAGTAAACACTGAAGAGATTTTAACGGTTACTATTAAGAATCACATACCTACGATGCACCATACTAGGTACTGTGGATAAAGAGATAAACTAAAACTTCTCAGATTTATGGAAGAAGATACATAATTGCTTTTTAAATATAAGTTTTGGAAAAACTGAGCTTTCATAAATTTACTTGAGTATTGGTGGTGGATGTAGAGAAATTTATTTTAAACTAAAATAGAAAACAATGATATAATGGGAAACTCTGTGTGTGTGTGTGTGTGTGTGTGTGTGTGTTCCAATATATTTGAAATGAGCAAAAGAAAAAATGTAATGTTATAGACCATGTGCTATGAGAGCACAGTAGATGGGTAGTTTGCTCTGTTCTGGAAATCTAGGGTTGAAAAGGTCTGGAAACTGTTTTCTTTTTCTTTCTTTTTTCTTGTTTTAATTAATTAATTAATTAATTTTAAGAGAGAAAGAGAGAGTGGAGAAGAGGCAGAGACAGAGAGAGAGGGAGACAGAGAGTCCTAGGCAGGATCCACACTGTCAATGCAGAGGCTAATGCAGGGCTCAAACTCATGAACTGTGAGATCAGCACCTGAGCTGAGACCAAGAGCTGGACACTTAACTGACTCTGCCACTCAGGCACCCCTGGGAAGTGCTTCCTGATTGAGATTTTTCACAAGTGCTCCATTTCTTTTGAGAGTTTGGATATAGGCCAACTGAAGATTGAGGGAAGATGGTCAGAGGCCTTAGATACAGATACTGAAAAACATACCAGCTTATGTGTCCTGTTGAGCTTGGGAGCCTGTGCCAAAATACCATAAACTAGGTGTCTTAAATAGCAAACATTTATTTCTCATAGTTCTGGAGGCTGGGAAGTCCAAGATCAAGGTGCTGATTTGGTTCTTGGTGAGGCTTTCTTCCTGGCTTGCAAATGACCACTTTCTTGCTATATCTTCACGTAGCTGAGAAAGGGAGATCTAGTGTTGCTTTCTTCTCTGTAAGGTCACGTATGTCATCATGGGACCTCCCCTTTCACGGCCTCATCTAAACTGAATTACTTCCTAATTACTTGCCTAAAGGCTTACCTTTTCATATCATCACCTTTGGGATGGGGCTTCAACATATAAATTTTGGGGGGAGGGGACACAAGTCTACAATACTATCTTTAATAATGTGGGAAACAAAGGCAAAAGGAAATGGTAGATAAAATTCAATTTCCTTGTAACCTGCGGTCAGCCCATTGACAAATATTTGAGGCAGGTGGAGTATAACATTTCTCCAGCAACTCCCAACTTCTTAATGTTAATGCTTTGCTAGGGGGAAAAACAGCTTTAGTTTGACAATAGCTAGGCCTCCAGGATCCTGTGAGTCTTCTTTAGCATAGGAAAATCCTTTTGGAAACTTCCCCTTGACTTACCTCCCCTAACTCCCAAGTATATAGTCAGTCACTCCTCACAATCCCAGGGCAGCTTTTTCTGCCCACAGGTCTTGTCCCTGTGCTTTAATAAAATCACCTTTTTGCACTTAAGACATCTCAAGAATTCTTTCTTGGCCATCAGCTCTGAACCCCAACACTTCACCCTCATTACTTAATATCACTATTTTTTTTTCTATTTTAGATCAAATATAGACTCTGTTCTCATGGTTTCTTTGGTCTTTTTTAGCTGTCAGGCATGGTTGTATGGAATAATCATAGAAAATGAAAATTCTGCACTTCTGAATTGTTTTCATAAATGTCAAAAATGGAGTTTAACTTACTGTTAGCTCTTTAAGAGCAGTAACTGCATTTTATCCCATTGCTTGTTTTATTAAAATCAGTTGTTGTATTTAACAAATATTTACTGAGTATCTTCATGATAGGACAATGAAAGTGCTAATGCTAAAAACTGGAAAATAATACAATTTCTGCTCTCAAGGAGTTTATAATTGAATGTAAAGACAGATGTATAAATTAAAAACATATGCAAAACAGAATGGGGTAGCTTCTTTAAAAATAGCAAATCAAGGGGGCCCCTGGGTGGTTCAGTAGGTTAAATGTCTATTGACATTTAACTCAGGTTCAAATGGGTTCAAGCCTCATACTGAGCTCTGCACTGAGAGCATGGAGCCTGCTTGGGATTCTCTCTCTCCCTCTCTCTTTGCCCCTCCCCCACTCATGCTCTCTCTCAAACTAAATAAAAATTTTTAAAAAGCAAATTAAGGGTGTCTGGGTGGCTCAGTCTGTTAAACGCCCCACTCTTGGTTTCAGCTCAGGTCATGATCTCACAGTTTGTGAGATTGGTCCCTGCACTGGGCTCTGTGCTGACAGTGTGAAGCCTGCTTGGGCTTCTTTCTCCTTCTCTCTCTCTGCTCCTCCCCATCTCTTGCTCTCTCAAAATAAATGAATTTTGAAAATGGCAAATCACGGACACTAGGGTGGCTCAGGTGGTTAAGCGTCTAGCTTTTGATTTCATCTCAAGTCATGATCTCACTCATGGTCATGGGATTGAGCCCTGAGTCAGGTTGTGCACTGGGCATGGGGCCTGCTTGGGATTCTTTCTATCCCCCTCTCTCTCTGTCCCTCCCCACCTCGTGCTCTCTCTCAAAAGAAATAAACTTTAAAAATGGGAAATTAGGGAGAAAGACAAGAAATAATATAGTAATCAATCTGGATCAGAAAGGATTCCCAAAGGAAATTTGAGATATGGATTAAACAATGAATAGTAGTAGCAGTAGCCTGTCATGACAAATACAAGTAAAGCACAAAGCACATTGATGTTAACCACATAATGCAAATGACACTATATATATGCTGCTTATCCTTTCATATCTTTTAAAATACAGTATTTTACAGAAACAAAAAAAGGTATATCTAAATACAATTATGATCCTATGCTCTACTAATAACTTCATAGTTGTATGAAAATTTTGCAGAAATTTCTTATGAGATTTAACTTGATATTTTACATTTGTAATGACCACTTTAAGGTAATGATCCCTAAAATGAAGACAAAGTGGTAAAAACATGCTATGCTACAAGCAAGGGACAGAGTTCTAACTGCTTTTTCTCCTCATTTTGGAAAAAAAAAATAATGTAGTCTGTTTATAAAAAAATGAGAGCTACAGTTGAATTAATGAATATAAAGCATTTCAAATGAGGAAATTAACAATATATTCCACTGTAAAGTAAATAAAGGTGGGGAAAGGTCAACATTAAACCCATAAAATCAACTTTATGGGTTTTAAAATCAAAAGTCCTATATTTCAACATTGTATTCTGTTAAAATGTCATCGTAATAAACTTGGAAGCCTAGTTAAAAAAATGAATAGGGTTTTTATAGGTAGAGAAGTAGGAAATGTTGAGAGGATTATATGAAAAATGATAAAGATGAATGAAAATGTTTGGTTAAAAGCCAAGTATGGAAAGGGTAGAATTCGAACCAGGACATAAACTTAGAAGGGTAGCTTGCAACCAGATTGAGGAAAAACTGAAATACTATTCGGAAAAGCTTTCTCTGTGAGTAATGAGGGAGATTGAAGGTTTGAGAGGATGAGGGAGACATGATGTTAGCTCACTCTTTAGCAAGATAAATGAGAAAGTAGTACGACAGATAGATTGGAAAGTTAAGTCTAATTCAATAGCCAGAGAAATATAATTTAGCTAGGAACTACTATAACGAGAATGGGAAGGAGAGGGGCAGATAAAAGTGTTCTCACTGTGATAGAAATAGAGTTTGGTAACTAAATTATTTTAGAAGGAGAGGTATTAAATATGGCCTTCTAATTTTTAGCTTGGGTAACTTGAAAGATGAGTATTGCTATTAATCAAGATAGGAAATGAAGAAATAACAATACTGCTGTAGAGCTTTCCATGAGCTCAATGTTTATGCCTCATAACAAACCTCTGAATCATATATGCTCTTATTATCCCCATTTCTCAGATGACAAAACTAACTCAGATGAAAAAACTAAGGAGTCTACTCAGCCAGTGTAAAAGAATTGGTTAGTGTCAGAGCTGGAACCCAAACTCTAATGGTCTTATACCCCAGTCCTGGTTGTTAATAACTATGCCAATCTGTTTCTTCAAAAGAAAGAGGAAGAGGGGCGCCTGGGTGACTCAATCAGTTAAGAGGACAACTTTGGCTCAGGCCATGATCTCACGGTTTGTGAGTTTGAGCCCTGCGTCAGGCTCTGTTCTGACAGCTCAGAGTCTGGAGCCTGCTTCGGATTCTGTATCTCCCTCTCTCTCTCTGCCCCTCTCCTGCTCACACTCTGTCTCTGTCTCTCTCAAAAATAAATAAGCATTGCATTGAGGAGGGCACCTGTTGGCATGAGCACTGGGTGTTGTATGGAAACCAATTTGACAATAAATTTAATAAACAAACAAATAAATAAATAAATAAACATTAAAAAAATTAAAAGAAAAAAAAGAAAGAAAGAGGAAGAAGTAGCCCAGGACAGAGAGCGGGTTGAGTTTTTAAAGTGCTAAATTTGCAGGATTGTATAGGCTTTAATGTGGGACTATCTGGCAAGCATTTTGTGGAAACGTGAGTCTCCCTTTAAGAGAATGTTTTAAGAGTGGGCCAATCAATAGTGTTATGTCTGAAAACTGAGGACATACATACATAAAAAATAAACCAAAACTTCAATGTTTTGTTTTTGTTTTTACTTGATCTGAAAATATAAAGTGTATGTGATGACCTTTTCATATTGCTAGAAAACTTACAGCTTTATAAATCCAAATACTATTTTCCCTTTTGTTTCTATAATTTAGTTAAAAATAACAGTAAAAATATGAGATGTAGACTCGATAGGTTGGAATTTTACTCTGATTAAAGAAAGTCTACTTCCTCAGATGTGTTTGTATAAGAATATAAAATTCCCTTTGAACTCTAGTTGGCCTTTCTCCTAGATAGCAATCTCAAGCTGAACCCTCACCAATCACATCTCCATCTTCTGGCATATTGCTATCTATTGCTGTGGAAAGATAGGCACGTCAAGAAAAAGCATATTAGTTAAGCATCAACTGCAACTTAATGGGCCAAGGTATCTGAATGATATTCTACAATGACATTATAAATCTTTTCTTTAGATTGTTGGGGGAATATGCTGCATCTCACTGGAAATCTCTAATGTGGACTAAGCTATCAATAATCTTTTCATAAAGGAGCCAATTGAATAGATAGATACATTTGGAGAACAAATAGCCCAGAATGAAAGTCAAAATGCAATAATGTAATGGGCTCAATATTGGGGTAACATAGTCTGTTGTGAAAGAGATATGACAGAGAGATGGAAAGAGGGAGGCATAGAGAGAGAGAATTAATATTAGCACATGAATCACAAATGCTGTGTTATTTTTCTGTCTTCTTTAGTAGATACTTACATCATTCCATCTCCAATCAAGTGAGTAGCAGGTGGCATTTTTATATGGCTGAACGAGAAGACTAAATCAGCCAAGCGGGTAATAGCTAGCTGTAAGCCTAGCCAGTCTTATACAGCAGTGGCAAAAGCTGTGCCTGAATAACTAGGTTTAAATATGATGCACTCACCCATTTTTTCTCTCAGTTATACAATATGTTACCAATGTTAGCAAGTGCACAGGGGAAGAGATTATTCAAATAGGTTAGACTATAAATTCAGGGGCACAGAAAAGAGACACCGTGATTTCTCCGTCACCTGATCTCTATTTAAGATGGCACAAACTCTTGAAACTCATAGGTAATATCAGGCATTTGTTGTGGAAACTAAAACTTAGGGACTAAAATTCGTAATGGGGTGTTAATGATTAGTAGAAAATGTTTCATGAAATAAGGAATTGTTTATTAGATCCAGAGAGGACAGATAAAGAGAAAATCTCTGAATGTCTGAGGGCGCCTGGGTGGCTTGGTCGGTCAAGTCTGATGATCAGGTCATGATCTCACAGTCTGTGGGTTTGAGCCCCGTGTCGGGCTCTGTGCTGACAGCTTGGAACCTGGAGCTTGCTTCAGATTCTGTGTCTCCATCTCTCTCTCTCTGCCCTTCCCTGCTAGTACTCTGTCTGTCCATCTCTTTCTCTCAAAAATAAATAAAACATTAAAAAAATATATCTGAATGTCTGAAGGAAGAGAAAGTAGAGGTGCTTGATTCTTTCATACCTCTTTTGATTCATATTCACTTATTCAACACATATTAATTGAGCACCTACTGTATATCCAGCACTGTACTAGGCCCTAGAGATTCAAGTCTCTGTTCCTAAAGTGTTTACATTCTGGTAGAGTCTGGGGAGAAGACAGAAGGAGAGTGCAGAGTAAGGCGCCTGGGTGGCTCAGTTGGTTGGGAGGCTGACTTCGGCTCAGGTCATGATCTCACGATTTGTGGGTTTGAGCCCTGAGTCAGGGTCTGTTCTGACAGCTCAGAGCCTGGAGCCTGCTTTGGATTCTGTGTCTCCCTCTCTCTCTCTTTGCCCCTTCCCCACTCGTGCTCTGTTTCTCAAAAATAATAAATAAATGTTAAAAAAATAAAAAAAGGAGGGTTCAGAGTAACATAAAATAAATAAGATAAGTGATTAAAACATAAGGCATTTTGGATGGTTCAAAGCAATATGGAGAACAGTGGAGGGAAAAGGGCAATGTCATGATGGAGTGAGGCCTAAAATTTCAAATACAGTGCCTTTAGGAAGTTTCAGTGACAAGAGTTCATTTGAACAAAGACCAAAGTAGGTGAGAGAATGAGCCACATAGACATCTAGGGAGAGAGCATTTTAGGGACAGAGAAAAATATGCAAAGCCTTGCGGCAGGATTGGGTCTAGCATATCTGAGGGGCAGAAAGAACAACATGACTAGAGCAGAGTGGATATAGTAAGGAAAATAGGAAGAAATGAGGGGACTGACAGGTCCTGTGGAACTTGGTAGGATGCTGTAAAGGATTTGTTTTTATTTTGAGTGGCATGGGAAACTATGCTTATATGTTGATAATAGATCATCTGGGACAAGAACAAGAGCAGGGAAGCATTAGGAGGTTATTGCATTAATCCAGATGAAGGATAATGGTGGCATGAATCTGGGAGATAATGCTGGAAGTGGAGACCTGTGGTCAGATTCTGGATGTAATTGGAACAGGGATGTTGATGAATATGAAAGAAAACTGGTTTTGACAGAATATCCATGATGATGGAGTTTCTATCTATTTAGATGGGGAAAATTAGAGTAGAAGCAATTTTAAGGGGAAGACTGGGGATATATTTTAAATGTGTTAAGTTGCCACATGAAAATCTGCTTGTAAAAATGAAAGTTTACTTACTTGGACATTTTGTTTATAAGCTGGGGGATTAGGGAAAATTCTGACCTGAATTTATACATTTAGGGAATGTCATCATTAGGTAGTATTCAAAATCATAAGACTGAGTAAGATCAGGGGTGCCTGGGTGGCCCAGTCGGTTAAGCGTCCGACTTCAGCTCAGGTCATGATCTCACACTCTGTGAGTTCGAGCCCCACGTTGGGCTCTGTACTGTCAGTTCAGAGCCTGGAGCCTGCTTCAGACTCTGTGTCTCCCTCTCTCTCTGCCCCTCCCCCACTCATGCTCTGTCTCTCTCTATCAAAAAATGAATAAATGTTAAAAAAATTAAAAATAAAAAGACTGAGTAAGATCAACAAGGGAATAGTATAGAGAAGGAAATCATCTAAGTGCTGAGAACCAGAACATTCTGAACCTAAAAGGTAAGAAAGGGGAGAAAAAATAAGCAAAAAGGTCTGATAAGAAAGAGCAGGCCAGGTAGGAAAGAAAATCAGGAGGGCGTCAAACTTAGGACACTGACAGAAGAAAGGTTTTTTTCTTCCCTCATGGGGAGGAGTGATCAATGGCATCAAATGTTACTAATAGGTCAAATACAATGAAAACTGAGATTTAATCATTAGAACAAGCAACTCAGAGATTATGGGTGACCTTGAATAATCGAAGTTATAGTGGTACAGTGGAAAAGAAATGTCTCAATTAAATGGGTTGAAGAAAGCACACGAGGAGCCAAATTGGAAGAAAATCAGTAGAGACAAATCTTTGGAAGACCTTTGTTGAACAGAGTCGCAAAAAATGTGGAGATAGCTGGAGAAAAATTAAAAGAGAGGTTTTGAGGTGAGGTATGGGAGACAGGATCATAAATTATAGTATGCTTGTGTGAAAATGAAGTGCTCCAACAGAGACAGAAAATGGTGGTACATGAGAGTGAGGGAACACTGTGGGGGCCTGGAAGTGGTTAACTAGGATCTGGGTCATTTATAATATGGCATACGGGAAGGCATGGGTAAGGCAGAATACATGGCCACAAACGCAGGGAAGCTTGAGTAAAAGTGGTGTTAGGAATGTTTGAAAGTGAATTAGAAAACAAGATCATCAGTTGGGCATGAGCACAGAGAAGATTTTGGAGATTTGAGGAGAGAGAAAGTGTGAAATAGTTGTCTAGGGGGTTGGAGAATGATTTGACTAGACAAATATAGCACAAGTGTATGATAGCAATAGGTAATGGTCTTCAGAAAAATAAAATTAAGCTGATATTGGTTAGCAGTGGGTGTGTTTTCCTGTGTTCAGCTGATGAGGTACAGTTGTGTGTGAACACATGGATGTATCTGCAGTAAGGATTTTGCTAAGCAAGTATAAGGAATGAAAGAAAGCCTAAGGTATTGATGAAATATAGAGGGAAGCAATTTTAAGGATGGGCAATGAAATTTAAGCAGGTTAAGAAGGGAAAAGAATGTAGAATGCAGCATATGGACAAAACATACCAAGCCAATACTCCCTTTGCCCTAAATCACCCCAGGGGCAGATAATGGACAACTTGGAACTCACTATAGGCCAGAGACCACCAAAATTCTTAAAACTATCCAATCCTAAATTTACCTAGTTTACCTATTCTGTCTTGCCCATTTTTTCCCTCAATGATCCCAATAAAGGCTCTCTGTCATGCTTTTCCTTTGCTTCCTTCTGCCTCTTGACCCATCTAGTACTTCCCTATGTGACTCTGTTTAGTGTGGTGTGTCCATTTCCCTTGAGAACTTTAAGTAACAAACTATCTTTTCAAAGGCAATTGTTACCTAAACTGTTGACCTTACCATTCCTGAATGAAAACAAAACCCTTTTTAATACAGTAGGCACAAAATATAACAGGAATAGTATTAGAGAAAGTGACAGTGGGTTGGGATGTAAAATCTTCTAGGCACAAGATGATGAGAACTAGAATTTATAGGTAAGTGCAGTAAAGAGGATTAGTTATTGCCATGGTCTTACAGGATAATATTTAAAATGTGTGGTTTATAGGGAAAATGGGGTAAGAATGGTCTAAAATTGGCAACGAAGACCACGTCTACCATCTAGAGAACAAGAGTGTAGTTATCCTCCACTGACAAGGAAGGCTGACAAGGAAGAAGAGTGTTCTGAGAGAATCAGATTTCTGTTAGAAGGAAAAGGAAAAGGAAGCATTCAGAGATTAAAGATTCAGAGATTAAAGATATAGAGGATGTTTCTGATGAATGACAGTAAGTTACCCAGGACATAGTGAGAAGATTTTAAGAAGTGGAGAATACAGGGAGAGTGTTTAAAAAAAAGTGCAATAACCTATGTCAGGACTAGAATGTGGGTGACGGTATAACTTGGGAAATGATTTCTTAAAGGTGACTAATGGGGGCACCTGGTGGCTCAGTCAGTTAAACAACCAATTCTTGGTTTCAGCTCAGGTCATGATCTCACTGGCTTCATGAATTCAAGGTCTATGTCAGGCTCTGTGCTGGTGGTGTGGAGCCTGCTTGGGATTCTCCCTGCCTCCTTCTCGCCCTCTCTCTCTCTCTGCCCCTCCCCTGCTCATGCTGTCTCTGTCCCTCTTAAAATAAATAAAGTTTAAAAAAAAATAAATAAATAAAGGTGACTAATGAAAATAGAGACAAAGGCACACTACCATTAGTGTTAATGGTCTCTAAGCAAATGGAGTGATAGACAGGCTATGGTGTTGGAGGGGAGCAGAAGACTGGAAATCTCCAGGATCACATAGAATTACAGAAACCCTATTCTATTTCTGCTAAAGCAAGAGTGAGACTTAAATGAAATTAGTCAGTCAGAGAAAGACAAAAATCATATGACTTCACTCATATGAGAACTTTAAGAGACAAAACAGATGAACGAAAGGGAATGGAAACAAAAATAATATAAAAACAGGGAGGGGAAAAAACAGAAGAGACTGATAAATAAGGAGAACAAACTGAGGGTTACTGGAGGGGTTGTGGGAGGGGGGACGGGCTAAAGGGGTAAGGGGCACTAAGGAATCTACTCCTGAAATCATCGTTGCACTATATGCTAACTAACTTGGATGTAAATTAAAAAAAAAAAAAAAAGAGTAGAGACTTGAAAGGCATGTTGTGGGACATGAAGAACTGCCTTACTCTGATTTCACAGAGCTTCCAGTGTCCCTCTTGAATATTACCCCAATAGAGATTCAGATGCATTTATAGTTAACCTACTATTCAAGCACATGACATTAATAGTTGCCCAACTACTTCTTTGCCTTAGTAGATTCTGAAATTTGAGTATAATAGGCCCATGGATATATATCTATTAAATATTAATTGGGGCAAAATTATTAATGTTTTGATATAACTGATATCTAGGGGATAATTTCAAAGGAATGGGCTCATGGTTAGCTGTTTGTACACAACAGTGATGTGTATGGTTATTTTGCGTTCTATGTGGTCATCTAAACTCACACAAAAGGATCCTCTACCAGCTATCTGTTACTGATTACTGCACCTGAGGTATCTATCTCAGATTGAAGACATCTATTATTTGGATATAAAGGATCAACAAGAAGGAGATGACATAGAGCAAAAAGTAGAAAGTAAAAAAAAAAAAATAAGGCTACTGAATCAGAGATGAATTTCAGTCAAAATTTAGCTAGAGGCATGTCTCACAACTTGTAAGGCAAAGCTGAGAGAAAAGGTTTTGGAAAAAAAAATCAAGTCGGCTTTACCTTTTTGGAGGTATGTTCGCTTCTGGACTTGGAGAATCCTCTAGCTTTACATGTTCCTTTCATCTTTACAGATTAATCAGTTGGGAGGAATGAGACATGCTGGCAGATCATGTCTGTCTGACACATTCTATCAAAACTTTGAACTTAGTAGCTGGCAGCAAAGAAATGTCACAAAGTAATTGCAGGATAAAGAACTCAACTCCTACACTGAATGCTGGGGGGACCTTACAACTACCCTGTTTATGGTAATAAAGTGAGACTCCCTTTTATAATAGATGATAATTTATAGGAGGCAGTGAAATTGTGTCTTTTCACTTACTGTATTTTTAAATCTTACTACAAGTCCAAACAAATAGCACAAAATGGAAAAAAAATAGAAAACATGATATGCCAATATGATAAACAGAATGAAGGTAGAGTTTCATCTTGCTGTTCACATAGATTGCAATATAAATAATGCACCTTGGAATTGTGCAAATTGGCACATCTATGCTTTTCTTAATAACGAATAACTCATATATCTCTAACATTCATTAGCTTCTTATTGTGTGCCAGGCATGTGTAAATACTTTACACAGAAGATCCTAGTTAGTCCTTATAATGAGACAGTGAAGCAAATGATATTTTGATGTATGCTAAAGTCATAAAGATGATAACAGAGGGGTTCAAGATTGAGAGCCCAGTGTACAGCTGGATTAAGTGTCTGTAGATTAGTCTGTGACAGTAGTCAGAGCTATGGAGATCATAATGATGATGACACTGATGTGTTCATTTGTTCTCCAGATATTTATGTTCTTGTTGAGGGAAATGTAAACAAAGAAAATCACAAGCCGGTAGTTTCTGAAAATAGTGCAGAAAAAGGGGCGATAGCCCTTTGAAGTGAGAATAGTTGAATTAATAATTTCCAATGTGAAGTAACATGAACTTGGTTTTGGGTGGTACCTGTGGTTTGGGAAGACAAGAAAGGTATGAAGAGAACTCCAGATGGAAGGAACAGCTTTAGCAGACTTGGAGAGAGAAGTAAAAAAGCATCTCCATCAGATTAGCCAACCATATAGGGATTATGTTCCAGGATACTTTCTTTGACATTTTGGTGACTTTTAAGCTATTATTATTATTATTATTATTAAAGCTTTGGCAGAAGGACAATCAAATCCTCACCTTTTCTTGTGGCCTCTGTAACATTTTGGTGGCTATACTATCAGAAGTTTTCATCCAGATCTCCTCTCAGTCTTAATTGGAAGAAAGTGGGATAATCAGTTTTTAAAGGCAATGGACGTGAAAGAATAAAATACATAAAAGCTGTATACCATTATTTTATTTACATGAAAATGTTAATTAAGAAGGCACAATTTTGTCTGGAAAATGCCTGTAATGTATGTATTCTTCACAAGACTCGGAGATGTGGCTGTATTTTTCGTGGGGCTTCTATAAGGATATAAAAGAGAAAAGTTTCTTTTTGGGGGAGGGTTCTACCAGGTGTCTAATTGCATCCAGGGTGCTGTTTCTTTCTTCCATATGAATAATTAAACATTTCTGGGGCTTGGATAAGTTAGGCTCCTAGCTTCTCTCTTTAAATGGAGAATTTAAAATAGAAAATATTTAGAAACACTTTTTCTGCCTCCACCTCACCTCAGTTCCATTCTCTGTGGTTCTTTTTTTAGAGTTTTAGATTTGTCCTTTCAGGTGTGTACTAGAGGATTTTAATTTGAACCCCTGAGTTTCTTTAGTGTTATAATTTAAGCTAATAATAGCTACCACCTCCCTTTGAGTTTCTATAGCAGCTATTACAATAGCACCTAATATTATTAATACTTAAGGAGGAATCATTATAGCTTTAGATATGAGACAAATTGAAAATTTTAACATTAATTGAACACTATTGTTAATGGCACCTTTGCTAATTCATGGGTAAGCTGACTTGTATTGCTTCATTAGAGACAGAAACCTCCAAGTACAGTGATGGGAATAATCTCAGTTTGCAGCAGTTTGTCAAGTTTAGTGATATAACAAGTGATATTTTACTCTGAGCATTAAAGCCTAAAACATCCAGGCATCTGAGTATAAGAACTGTCAGTTCAGTAGGATGAGAAGAAAGGAAATGCTTAATCTATCATTTATATTACCATTTGATGCAGCTGCTCCTCACGTAACCTCATCTGAACCAAAGTGCAAGATAAGAAAAGATTTACATGCATATAGAGTTTTACAAACACAATAAAATTTAAAACTTTTGATTCCTTGACTACAGAAAAATGGGCTTTAAGTCCAGATTGGTACATTGTGAAATTGTAGGATTTATCTAATTTCTTTCTAATATTGTGGTGTTCACATAATTTGTGCTTTTGGCTCATCATTAACAGCAGTTGATACTAGTATTGTTGGCCTGGAAAAGTTCTGTGCACGTATGAAATAGAAGAATAAGTTTTTAGAGATGTTGGGCGAAAAGTGGGTCGGGAGTATTGGTAGGAGAGATGACCGGATAAAGAGACAACAAATTAGGCAGTTATTTTGGTGACCTTGGAGTTTCCATAATCTTCCTGTCACCACACGTGAATATCATTTTTTTTTCTTTACTTCAGCCTCTGACCACCTACCTACTTCTTTTTTTCTATGTTTGACTCTACATTTGACTTCTTCCCAGAGACCTATAGCTGAGTTTCTCTCAGCCTATTGAAAATTTCCAAATTACCTCTATACTTTATATTCTCTACACAAAAATCTCCAACTTTTCTCCAAATTTTGCCCTCCTTCTCATATCATTTATCTTATCAAACATCATTTTTTTTTTCTGGCTGAATATCCATCCTTATTCAATTCAATTCATATCAGGAATATTCCCTGAGTTCCTACTCAAACAATGGGGCTAGAAAGTGACCATGATATAAAGCTACATTTAATAAAAAAAAATGCTTGAAATCAAATGCCTTTCTGATGTAACAAAGGGAATGATTATTAAAATTACCTGAGACAACTTGATAAATTTCTAATATTATATAGAACACTGAAGAACATTCAGGGAGAAGAAGCACATAGATAGAAAAAACTTAACCCCAATGTAAATATTTTGGAGAGTAAATAAAAATGTATTATATATAAAAAAAAGAATGGAGTAGACTTTCTTTAACCATCATGTCGATGACAAGGATGTGGTGTTGTGTCTGTGTGGGTTACATGTAAATGTAGAAGAGGAAATGGTATAGCTTCAAAATGTTTTCTTTTGAGAAAGATTTACTCCACAGTTTCATTCTTTGAAAGATAAGGCAAAGTTTTAAGTTCTCTGAAAAATTTATAGGTGTCTCCTCTCTGCATTAAATTGACACCGTATATCGGTTAAAGGCATTGATTTAAGATGAAAAGTGGATCTGAACCCTAGCTCTGTCCCTTATGCTATCTGTAACCTTAGGCAATTTACTGAACCTCTCTGGTATACTAACCTTCTATGATATGCTAACACTCTCTGATATGCTAACCTTCTTTGTTGTACTTACTCTGTCTGATGTACTAACCCTCTCTGATGCACTAGCACCTTCTGTATGCTAACCTGCTGTAACATACGAATCCTCTCTAAACCTCATCATTTTCATCAGCAAACTGGCAAGTATATTAATACCTCTCTTAACACATTTTTTTGTGAGGGTTACATTAAATAATAAATTTAAAATGGTTAATATAAAGGCTAGGTAATAAATGCATAATGAATGTTGTCTGCTTTTATTATTACCCAAATCTAGTTAAAAGAGGATAGTCATGATTAATATAATACTTGATGAATAGTTTATTGTTGATATAAATTTTGTTTCTATATAAAACAAAAACAAAAATGCATTTTCTTATTTTTCAATGAATTTTCTTGCTTAAGGTCTCCATTCTACAGGTGGTTAAAAAACAAACAAACAAACAAACAAACTCAGTAGTAGAGAGCCTTTTTCTATGTCCTCAGGCATGCATACACATTCTTGGGATGTTTATATGTGTCCATCTATTTGCATGGGGGATGGTGTCTTGGTCCTCAATCCATATCTTCATAGACTGCTAAGAATACCACCTGTTTTTCTTTTCCTGGGCTAACAACAAACACAGTATTTCTGCACATATACCTTCAAAATTCTGCTCCATTTCCAGATGCCCATGAGTAATTGTATTATTTTCATTCTATACCAAGAAGTAGGGTAACTGTCCAAATACATCACAGAGCCATCTCTGGTGTCTTTCTGCCTTGCTGGGATACTTGCTGGGATAAGGCCTGAGTCTTCACTTTTCTCTTAGTGCTTCAGAAATTTAGGAGACTGAATCATCCCTCCTCACCCTGGGACTTTGCAGGAGGACATCTTAGTGTTAATGGGGCTTCAGACTCCCAACCATAGTCACTTTGATGATATCTTCATTCTCTTCCGGCTCTTCCCCATTCTCCTAATAAGGAAATTATTTCTGGTATTTGGCAGTAACCCTAGTCCTTTCCCATGCATTTTTCTACATGCCTTTACTTGAAAGCCAGAAATAAACTCTTGTTTTCTTTATGTTTTCTTGCATCTATGGGCATATAATTTTATGGGTAATGAAAGTCCCATGGCTATAAGAATCAAAATAGATGTATAAGATTTAGGGGGAAAAAAGCTTTTTAAGGGTTTGATAACTTGGACAGATTCCTATTACCTATAAAGCAGAGAGAAATTTCTATGCAAATGTTATTAGCCATGGTCTATATTTTGGACCTCTCTCTACAAGGCTAAAACATAGATTTTGCTACAGTTTTTAAGGGTCATGTTGGAATTTACCATGTTAAGATTAAAACCTTTTAATCATCAGTGGGACTCAGATTGAGTTCTGTATTCAGGTTTTCATCCCCAAACTGTTAGGAATGAGAGATGGTTCAAAGTGGAACCTTGAAAAATGGTTAGAATTTTGCCTAACTAGCCCCTCTACAAAAGACTAAAATAATTATAATTTTGAAATAGAAAGGAAGAAATCATTGGCAGAGTTAGTGATACATTTGCTTTTCTAGAGATTTGTGAATGAGAGACACTGGGAAGAAGTGAAAGTCTAGATTAAAATATACCAAGAGGGAACTGGGTTAAAAATATGTTAACAGACATTTTGGTTTAAAGATGAGTGATATTGAAAAATATCCCTGTAGTTTACTGCTCTGGAATCCCTGAGACTCTACCATGGACAAATGAACTAAAAAAACAAACAAACAAACAAAAAAAAACAAAACAAAAAAACACACAAAAAAACACACAATGATCAGCTTATATTAATCCTGCAAAATGTTTTTCATCTTCTAACATTTCAATATATTATACTCACATACAATAACTCACAGTTCATGTAAGCATAAAATCTTAGAATTCCTTTTCTATAGTTCAAGGGTTACAGCCCCATGTATTTATCTGCTCTTGTCTGAGTCAGGTCTTAAAATGAAGAATGAGGGCTTTCTAAATTGTTAGTTAACTTAATGTGTGGATTTTGCCTGTGTCCAAGGGTATAAATATTTCTTGGCTAGCTCATAAGAACTTTTTTTTTTAAACATTCATATAAGCTCTTTTCACATGGAAAATAATCAGAAAATTCTCTTAAACAATGCAGTCAATGACAAAATATAAATGGATTAGGTTGAAGTTTGGAGCAGTTTCAGAGTGTTACAGGACAATTTAAATTTGAAATGATTTTTTCCTCTCCTTAATCAAAAGATCTATTGGCTAAATCAGGCAAAAGTGAAACTGAATGAGTAGCAAAGAGAAATAATTCTGCACTCCTCTAAGTAATGGTTTAGTGATGGAGGTAATAGTACAGACATTGGAAGGCAAAAGACAACAATTAAGGGGAGTTAGAAAATAAACAGTGGAAACACTTCTTTTTTTGTTTCTTTCTGTTCAGGAGCTTAAAGTTATGGGAAGTACAAAGTTTGCTGAGAACAGAGAGTTATAGTTTGCTGCCCCTTCACAGGTGCACAACTAGTTTTGATGTGATTATCATTAAATCATCACTTGATCTCTTCTGACTGATTGACTGTCCTGTGAGTTGAATACTTTAAAAACATCAAAAGCTTAGATAATGGTTAAATGAAACATTGTAATTGTTCCATTTCTTGAATCCAATTAAAAAAAAAAAACAAAACATGGTATTGCAGAAGAGACAATGTGGTGTACTCAAAAGACCATTGGGTTATGCAGTAAATAGACTTGGATTTAAAATTAAGCTCTGTTAATTATTGGTGATATAATTTTGGTTAAATACTATCTTATCCATTTTTTTAATCTCAAATTCCTCATGAAAAACTTAGCAAATGACTGTTATGAATAATAACATGACAACATACATGAAATGTCTATTAGATTACTAGGAACTCAATGGATATAAATTGAGACAATGTGGAAAGATTTGAAAGTAAGCAATATCCTCCCATTTCTAGCTGGTAAGCTATTAAATATTGTTATGGTGGAATTTACTGATATTATCACTACTTGCTAAATGGAAAAGGTGAAATTTGGTTGAAAGATAATCATCTGTCTAGAGATAAGGATTATATATATATGTGTGTGTGTGTGTGTGTGTGTATTTAGTTTTCTGAATTTCATAGACATTTCTTTCACAATGAATAAGTATCACTGAATTTTATGGTTCAACTCACAAACATGCCAAAAATAAGTGCCTGAAGTTATCTAAACAAATGAAAACTTTTTTTTTAAATGTAAATGCATGTGCTTGAATGTCTTGATGTTTTTTCCAATAAGAAAATAATATTCCATAATATTAAATAAATTCTTCAATTGAGTATATCATGTTTAAATACATTATGCATTTCAAACTGGTTCTAGGAGGGACATCTGGGTGGCTCAGTCAGTTAAACGTCTGACTCTTGATTTTGGCCCAGGTCATGATCTCACAGGTTCATGTGATCAAACCCCATGTCCAGCTCAATGGTTAAATACTATCTTATCCATTTGCGATCCCAAGAAGACTCTGAGATGTCAGCCGCTTGCGTTTTGTCTCTGGAAAATAAATATATAAACATTTATAAAATAAAATGATTCTAGGAATAAAAAAATCCTTCAAACAGTGCTTAGTATTTGGCAGTATGTTTTAAGAGTCTTGAATAATCCTTCCATTTATATAAATAATACTTCAGTAAACACACACACACACACACGCACACACACACAATAATAGGAAAATAATAGGGGAAAACAGTTATGACATATCCATCTTTACCCAGCTATTTGTGGGGGCCTTTAAGAGCCAGACAGTGGCATCATATTGAATATGAAAATTAATATTGTAAGCTCTGCTCTAAAAATCCATAATGTAGCAAAGGATCCCTACTCTCCCCAGCAATAAGAACATGAATTCAGGCTTTTACCAATTCTGTCTTACATGCCTTGCATTTGATGTTCCAGCAGTATATATGTTTTTATTATTTTTACACACACCACGCTGTTTCTTGCTTCAAATTCTTTTCTACATGCTTTATTGAGGTTTATACCTCTCTCTCCCCTATCCCTCCTCATTTCCCCTTCCTTATAACCCAATTCCTTCTTAGCTTCAATAGCTCTATTCTTTTTCAAGCATAAGACTGCCTTATGTCCTGATACTCTGAGCCCGTAATTTGTGAAACAAATTATTTGCTAAAACAAATTTGACCTCTTTTGAGAGTAAAAAGAAACACAATGAATTATGCTGGGAAAACAGGTGTAAACCAGGAGAGTGCTGTCAAACACAGATGCATGGTCATCCTGCCTAAAATAGATTAGATACTTCTATGGAGAAAATTCTTCTCCACTCTAATGTGGAAAAACTCCAGTTCTCAAGAAAATAAGAGATTTTGGCGCTTGGTAGAATTTTGAAAGAATGAGCAACGTCCACTTTTCCCTTCCTTTTCTGGGATACAGCCTGCCAGCCATGAGCTTGTAATCACTGCTCTGAACCATTTCTTAAGCAGAGTATTAAGGTCACTTTCACAGAGGTGGCAGCAGCTTTTATGACTAAGTAATTCTGCCTAAATGTAAGATTCAGTTGATAAACCCATCACAATCACCCATTTTTATCAATATAAAAAAGGACTTTTTAATAATTTCCATTTATTTTCTTCCTCGTTGTACTTCTTAATTCATTCAAGAGGCAAGTAGAGAAAAGCGCTGCTAATTACCCTGTGACCCCAATGCTTGCCAATTCTTTGTTTTCTCATATTACTTGAAATAGTTCCATCATTGCTTCTAGCTATTATCATTACCTCTTAACTATTTTTGATAATTTGATAATTATCTGATCGTATGTATTTATTTGGCACCCTAAGGGTAGGAAAAATATTTACTCATTTTTCTATTCATGGTGACTGGCATACTGTCGACAGATTTGCAATAAAATATTATTCATAAGACAAATGCCTGATTCCTCCACATACATCTAGGCTCTATATGCTGTAGGTTTATGTCATACAGAACCAAAAAATCAAGTTGCCATATATGAAAGATTTCTGGCATAAAGTAAACTAGATGTAAGTCACTTTATATATAATCTATCATTTAATGTGTATAACAATACCATAAACTAAGTGCTATTGTTCTCTTTTCATGAATAAGGAAAGTGGGTTTAGAGAGTTAAGTAAGTAGTGGAGCATGGATTTGGTTCAAGACTATCTGCCTCCCAAAGTCTGAGGGTTTTTTTTTTTTTTCTGTGCTACTTTGCCATGACAATGTCTCTCCTCAGATATAGGCATATATAATTCCCATTGGATTTTTGCATACAAATCAATATGAGGTCCTCCATTAATATTGAAGGAGGATTTTTTTTATTACATTGATGGAAGGGATGAGTTACGTAGGAGGCCCAGGTGCCTCATTATTTCTAGAAGAGCATTACGGAATGAAGGATTTGAGAGCCAGAGAGTGCACTGGAGAATTTCTGATATTTAAACACATAGAAAGTGTCATTTCCAGCTTTTCTGGTTTGGAAAAAGTGCAATATGAAGAGATGATGCCAGATTATCTCAAGGGAGTAGCAGTGAGCAAACTTGATTAACCTTGAGTAGTCCATGGCATTGCATTTTTATCTAATATGAAATAGTAAAAGACTTCTATGCCTGGATTCCACAGAACATTATTATATCTTTACTACATTTGATTTCTTTCTTGTATCATCACTGTGTGGTGCTCCCACTTAGTAAATGGCTATATATAACTTACTATGGTTCAGTTTACTTTAACATACTTATGGATTTCCCTATATATTCGTTATTCTGCTGAGCATCAGGGTATAAGGAGATAAATTAATTATAAACCTACCTACAAAGATTTTGCAACTTAACAAATAATGCTAATATTAGGTCAAAGACAACCAAGCACTACTTTGAAAATTGTGAGGAAGAAAAGTCACAGTTTGAAAGGGGAATTGGGAGCGACTTCACAGAGGTAGAATTTGAGCTCAGTTAAAGGATGGTTCGAGGCTATAAGAACCATAAGAAAGGCATGGTGGCATAAAAGAGTATATTCCACAGAGGGTTTGAGAGAGGATGCATGTGGCTGGAACAGTATTTTTCTGCAGTAAAGAGTAGATGAAAAGTCTGTAAAGATAATTTGGAGTAAGCTATAGAAACTTAATTCCATGTTTAAAAACATGGGTATTTCATAGGAAGCATTCAATAAGCTAATCTTTTCCCAGAATAAATGATAATGGACTACTGGTTCTCTGAGATTTTAGTATCTGCTGAATGAGCTGAGTAACTCAGATTATCAAATGCTAAATGATCTCTTTGGTACAGATCATCATCTTTACTGTTGTTATGTCTACTGGGGGTCTCTAAGGGAACCTTGTATTTGTTATTTAACCCTGTCATATAACCCTGTTATTTGTTATATAACCCTGTATGTGTTATTTCCCAGGTCTTACAAGTCATACTTAGGGTACATGATATGAGAATAGTGTTCTATGGAGCACACTTTAGAAAATATTTGTTTTAAAAGTAAAGTCAAAGAGTTCAGATTTTAATAAGGTGGTTGAGATCCTACTTTTCATTATAACCATCTTTATAATATCTCCCTTCAATCTATGAGCGCACACATGTGCACACACATAAACACACAAACACACAAGTATGTCTCCAGCGAGATTCCTTTGGGTCAGACTTCCATCCACTGACCCAATTATGGTGACTTACCGCCTTTTATTTTATGACCAGGTTTTGCTATCCAGCTTTGAGAATTCTGCTCATCACTCTATTGTGACTTCAGACCACAAGCCTCAACTTAGCTTAAATACCTAGCCTTTGAGAAAAGCTTTGACTATTTTTTTTCTTGGCTCCTAATGATTTCACTCCCAGCCTGCAGGCTAGACTACCTCACATGACTTGCTCTTTTAAAACAAACTTGTCCCTATGGGCTGATATGCTCTCTCTATACACATGCTTCTAGACACCCTACCTGAAATGGGCCATGATGAGACACACACCAGAAAGTCAGGCTCTCCTGAGACATATTTCAGGAGGAAAAATACTGTGCAAAATTCTCTTGGAGAGGATTCATGTGGTTCATTATAACATTGGACTACATCACAGTATACAACCTTTTATAATTCCTTTCTGGAAAAAGGAGAAGGTTCAGATTATTTGTACTTCACTTGTTTAGTATAAAAATTATAGTTGATTTTCCAGGAAAAGTTAATGGTAAAATTTTGTGGGAATGACATCAGTCATACTTTTTCTGTGACAAATGACAGAAAAATGACTCAAAAACAGATAACAACAATAATGAAAATAACAACAATAAAGGAAGAAGAAGTAGGATAATTTATCGGCTCATATTCCCGGGAAGGCTAAGTATCACCTGTTTAGGTGCTTAAATAATGTTATCATTTCTCTCTCTCTTTCTCTCTCCTCATTTCCTTCCTCCTTCCTTCTATCTGTCTTCAAGACATTCTTCCCTCTCTCTTGTCTATCTCAGATTCTCCCTATATGGTAGGCAAGAAGGCTGGCAGCAGTCTCCGGTAAGACACTTTTCCTAGATAAGCAATTACTACATAAATAGTCTCCTTTAGAGGCTCAGCATCCTGTGATGGTGTTAAGACAACATCTGACTTCCCCAAACATATACAACAGGATCCCCACCAAGGAAGATTCTGTAACCAGAAAAAGTAGGGAAGTGATACTGTGAAAAGCAAGCAAAGAAGTCCTCCTTCCCCACTCTCCCAAAATTCACTCTTTTTCCTCAAATTATTTTTCTTCAAATTATTTCAAGTGTTCTTCCTTATAACATATTACAACTATTCCATATAAAATAAAAATGACTGATAATCTTCCCCACAATTCAAATCATGTGCAGATGTGGCACTCGGCTCCAGATTGAGGATCAATGGGTGGTGAGCATTTCAATCAGTCTTGTCTAAATGTGGCTTCACACAGTCCGTAGTCCATACTTAAATGTTTAATTAACTAATTCAAAGATCTTCCATATACTATAGGATGGTAAATAGGCTAACCACAGTAATAAAACTTATTTAGAAATGTTTTTTTTTAATGTGAGAAGATGACAACTTCTGCTCCAGTTATCTATTGCTGCTTACAAAACCACCTTAACACTTAATGGCTTAAAACAATCATTTTATTATGTTTCATGGTTCTGTGGGTCTTACATGTTTTCTCTCTTGTGGTTGCAGTCCAATGGCAGCCAGGGATGACATCATCTGGAGTTTATACTTGTATGCTAGGACAGCTGTACCCTCTCCTTTTCCATGTGTGTATGGTGGCGGAAGGGGCTCTCTTGATTCACATGATCTCTCTACTTTTTCTTTCCATAGTCTGCAGTGGGATAGATGAGATTTTTACATGTTGGCTCAGAGCTTTCTAGAAGGCAATTCTAGGCCTCCATCTTTGTAAACCTGAGGCTCAGAACTGTCACAGCATCATTTTCTCTGCATTCTCTTAGTTAAAGCTAGTCACTGGGGCATCCCAGAGTAAATATGGACTCTGGGAGAAGTAGTTCACTGGGGAATTTCTTTGAAGATTGACTCCGCAAGACAGCAATGCTCTATGTCATATTCCATATTTTGTTGGACAGAAGTAACAAGGACTCGTTTCTCCAACAGCAGAGTTAGCCCTTGGTCTTTACTTTTTGCTCCAGGTCCTGACTCCTGAGATAGTATCCATATTGTCATATCTCTCATAACCTTTCCTCAGTGATGCTAGAGACATATTTCTTTTTATAGAAATTCTACTGCATTAGAAGCCCACTTCAAATTGGTGAAATTATGGAGGTCTAGCAATAGATGTCTTCACCAAGCAGTGAAAGGCTCTATATTTCTTCTGGGATTTACTATAGTTATTAACTGAGTAACTCAATTTTTGGTCATAACCTAGGCACAAAACCAAGCCAGTATATAATAGAGGAAAGACTATTGAAGCCGCATCTGCTTTTACAGCATTTATCTTTTAATTGCAGGCCTCAGGGCTCTACCCAGTCTCTTAGTCTAAGATGATGAAGCATAACAAATCAGCTCCTACTCACAGGCTACTTCTGAGATGATGTAGCAATTACTTCTGCTACGCAATAAAGTATTTGAGAGATGCTTGGCAGGTCAGATCCATTTTTTCAAGTTTCCTTGAATCCAGTTTTTATCCTATTTCTTGCCTTCTCATTTTTATATGCACTAATTTTACCATGAGACAAAGTGTTTTGACTTTTCAGTTCTGCAAAATTTATCGTTATCAGATAATCAGTAGTCTTGGATTTTTGGCTGTAGACAAAAAGTGTTTTCTTAAAGTTATTTTCTTTTCTACATTAGGTCAGGCAGGCAGCTTGTCTCTTTGTTATAGAACTTACTGAAGTCTGTAGGTGGCCAAGTGTGTTTAGTTCACATAAATTTCTACCAAGTCTGTTAAAGTTATTGCTTTGCTATGTATGCGTTTTGAGGTGGCATATTAACCAGATTCTTTCCAGTCTTGTAATAAAAATTATCAATTACTTGGTTTGCATGGTGGTAAGGGATTCATACTAATCTATACCAATTTGTAAAACATCTTATGTGTTATGAATTTATGTATTTGTCATTCACTAAACAGGGTTACACATTAATTATTCAAGACAGATGGATAGTAAGGAAAGATAGTCTTTTATCTCTATAAGCAAATTTCCCCTCATGTGGAAACTTAAATCCCTCCTGCTGTATTTCAAAGTCTGTATCCTCCTGTTATGACCTCGAGGAAAGTGGTAACTTCTTTTTAGTCAGTTGTTACTCCTCCATGCCCTGTAAACACTTTAAAATCATTTCTTGGTCATTTTTTAGCTCTTTCTTTTCCAGAGAAAATGATCAATTCATGTACGGGGAGAAAATATTCATGTAAGGTATCTCCTGGAGACCCAGAAACTGATTTTCTTTAGGTACTAAATTCTATTTCTTCTTAACAAGAATATTCCAGATCAGTAAATCTTGACAAACAGCAACAATAACAATCATGGCTAATCATGCAGCAAGAACAATCCTTTATCTTCGAACATATAACATGAGCTCTATCAAAACAGCAGTTGGCACACACCAAGCACCAACACATCTCTGCAAAACATTATCTTAAAAATCAGATATCAACAAAAATACAAATTAAATCAAAGAGGCAAACATGTTTGGCTTTAGACTTTTTGGTATTGAGCATAGTACATGCCTTTTCCAATAGCTAAGAGAAAGTAAGTTCTTCTTTAATTCTATATTCACTTTTACTAATCCTTTTTTTTAATGTATCTTCTTGGTTTAAAATAAAACTCTATGATCTTCCTATAAATGTTTACTATAGAAATTTTATCTCTCATCAACAACCTTAAGTGAATGGAATTCATGTTCAAAAAGTGTTGGAAAACAAAGGGTTCCATCCTTCCATTTACTTCTTCCATTCAAAGGAGTCATGCTGTTTCAGATTAGGAATCATGTCTAATTTGATTCTGAACCTCTTATGCTTAACATTATGCTAACACATAAAATACAGAAATCTTTTGTCAAATCCTGTTTTTCTGATATAAAGGACATATCAGGGGGATAGAAATTTAATTAAAAAATAAACATTTATTTTGAAATCAATAATATTTTCTAGACACTAAACATATGAATGTAATGAGATCCACTTGATATTACATAACAATTAACATACAATTTCAAAGTTCGTGATATGGAAGACACTTCTGTCACATAGTTCCCAGTGTAGTAAAGTAGCAGTGTGAAGCAGGTCACAAAAATCTGCAAGCAAGGAATCTGGACTGCAGAAATGGATTTTCATTATTTCCACAAAGTATCCATTAGACTACAAGCTTTATAAATTGATCTCTTACTGTCTCTGGTGGGAAAAAAATAACAAAACAAAACCTCAAAAAGATTAAGATTTATTACCAAGTATTCTGTCTTAAGTTCTGATTCAAGATCTGCTATGTAGAAAAACGGCATCATTGGTGATCTTATTAGAGAATTTCTGTAGACATTATCAAGAAAATAACTGTAGATTTAAAAATTAGAAGTTAGGAAAAATTTATTAATTTTTTATTGTGATTTTAATATTGTGACAGAAATCATCATGTATTTACAAATTTTAAGAATCCACCATACAATTTATATCCTTCAAAGCTCTTTATTGTATAAAGCTAAATTTCTCCTGAGGCTACACATGAGAGCCCTTTTGGTAGTGTGTGTGAGCCTGCGGGGGTGAGGAGAATGGGTCCTTGCTAACTATGTGTTCCACAGGATTTCACATAATCTTATAAAAATCTTGTAAATCAATAAACAAAACTTGTAAAATAGTAAATGTTCAAACTCCATGTGATTAAATTGGGTGAATCAAAATACCAGATGCTATTTTGCTCTTCTGCAGTGCTGAGAGTTTATTATTGCTACTGACACATACAACAGCTGCAAAGATAATTTTTATGTTCATTATATTTACTATGTTACTGGGAGGATTAGAAGCCCCTGAAGTACATCTTAAAAGATTTTATTACTCTATAAAAGACTCTGTCACTGTAGACTCCATTAGTTGAGCTCTTTGGATTAGTAATGACATTCTTAGGAAGAGGCACCAGGAAGTCAAGTTTAGGAGTCTCGGTGTAGCCCTTCAGAGGCCTTTGTGTATGTCAGCTCATCCTCATACAGAAGGGTCTATATAAGATAGCCAATAAAATTATTGAATAGGATTATAAGGTAGGGTTTGCTTTAATTTGTATTTTCTGACCAACATAACTCATATCTACTTATAAATTTCCAAGTCTTTTAAATGTTAAACAATGTAGTTTAAATCAGTAGTGGAAACCATCAAAATCCTAGAGGAGAACACAGACAGCAAGCTCTTGATGTTGGCCATAGCAACTTATTCCTAGACATGTCACTGAAGGCAAGGCAAACAAAAGCAAAAATGAACTATTGGAACTTCCTAAAGATAAAAAGCTTCTGTACAGCAAAAGGAACAATCAATGAAACTGAAAGGCAGCCTATGAAATGGAAGAAGGTATTTGCAAATGACATATCTGATAAATGATTAGTATCCAAAATTTATAAATAAGTTATCAAACTCAACACTCAAAAAACAAATAATCAAGTGAAGAAATGGGCAGAAGACATGGATAGACATTTTTTCCAAGGACACCCAGATGGCCAACAGGCACATGAAAAGATGTTCAACATCACTCATCATCAAGGAAATGCAAATCAAAACCACAATGAGATACCCCCTCACATCTGTGAGAGTGGATAAAAGTAACAACACAGGAAACAACAAGTGTTGGTGAAGAAACCCTCTTGCACTGTTGGTAGGAATGCAAACTGGTGCAGCTGCTCTGGAAAATTGTATGGAGCTTCCTCAAAAAGTTAAAAATAGAACTACCCTATGATCCAACAATTGCAGTAGTAAGGACTTACCAAATGATACAAAAATACAGATTTGAAGGGGTACCTTTACCTGATAAAGATAGCCCAAATGTCCTGAATGGATAAAAAAGATACAATGGAATATTACTCAGCCATCAAAAAGAATGAAACCTGTCATTTGCAACAACATGGATGGAGTTGGAATGCATTATGTTAAGTGAAATAAGTCAGGCAGAGAAATACAAATACCATATGGTTTCACTCATATGTGGAATTTAAGAAACAAAATAGATGACATATGGGAATGGAGGTAAAAGAGAGAGAGGAAAACACACCATAAGAGACTCTTAACTATAGAGAACAAATTGAGGGTTGATGGAGGGAAGTAGGTGGGTGATGGGCTAAATGGGTGATGGGAATTTAATATTTTTGGTTGAACACAAAAACTATTCCTTATATGAATTCTGTAGCAGAGATAGTAGATATCAGAACTCGTAGCTAAAGAAGAGGTAGTCAGGAAGGTCACATGAAGATCCATGAGTTTTATGGGGTCATTTTCCCCATTATATCAAATCGGTTTCCATTTTATAGCCACTTTACAGAATAGCTAGAAATATTGCCTATAATAGGGATTCCCACTTGGGGAAGTGCATTCTCAGTTTAACACAGCCTCAACATTGTAGCAATTCTCATTGTGCTTATAATGGTACTTCTCTTATTTCTGATAGTGTGATGTTTGATTTTGTGTGTCAATGTAGTTAGGTGATGGTCCCAGTTATTCAGTCAAACACTAATCTTAGTGGTACTATGAAGATATTTTGTAGATGTGATTGTCATTCTCAATCAGCTGACTTTAAGTAAAGGAGGTAATCTTCAGTAATCTGAGTGGGCCTAATCCAATCAGTTGATAGGCCTCAACAGCAGAACTGAGGTTGAGATTTCCTTGTAAAAGAAGAAATTCTGTCTATGGCTTGTGGCTTCAGCTCCTACACAGGAATCTCTAACCTGTCTTTCCTGATGGCCTTACTTCATATTTTAGACTTGTCTAGCTAGTCCCCACAATCACATATGCCATTTCCCTGCAGTGAATTTATGTCTATGTGTGGATGTGCATATGTGATATTTAATTTAATATGTTTCATTCAACATATACTTATGCATATATATGTGCTTATATATATCTCCTAAAATCTACTACTAGTTCTGTTTCTCTAGTGGAGCACTGACTGATATAGATACCCTCCTAATATTGAAATAATGGACTTTAATATACAGGTAAATGAATAAATAAATTACTAAATAAATAACAATTGCCCATATCATTCTTGACAGTGGTTAAGACCTAGATACAAGGGAAATCTAAAAGGCTTTAAAATTGATTAGTGGAAATAAAAGTAAAGAAACTTAACAATGGCAGTAATATTCAACAGGACATAACTAAAGAATTGTGTAGAAAGCTTAGAGTGGAGTCAAACTTCTTACAAAGGAGGACCTCAGGTTATTGAATTAGTCTCCTTGTTTATAAATTCATAATTAAAAATTTTCATAATTTCCAATTCAGAAACCAAGGACTGTGCCTTTATTTAGCTGGTGAGAAAAGTTATAGGACAGTTCTGATGCTGTCATTCAGAGGAACACTTTGCCATTGAGTTAAATTATCTACTTTATGGTCTTGCTTTTTTGGTTTGTTCTCTATCAGCCAAAGTTATCACAAATTTACCCAATACCAAAAGACTTTTATTCCCCATTTCACTTCAGTTCTAGTCATGCTAAAATGTATCAGAAGCTTCAATATTAACTCACATGTCATATTTTTTAATGAAAATATATTTTACATGATTACATAAACAATAAGAAGAAAAGAAAATTCTGCATTCGATTTAAATTCATCAAATATCTAGTAAGACCTCGTTTAAGCTGCTTTGCATTACCTCAACTTTATGGTAGTGACTATATTTGTTTTTTTCCGGAGGTATACATGTGCCCAAACTTTCTCCATCTCTACACTCTTCCCTATTTCTATAGTAAGTGGGGGAGACACATAGAAGACATAAATTAGAATTATCTATCTCACAGAATAAAAAATAAACCATAACCTTACTTGTTCTTTATTTTACATTACAATATACATCTTAAAATAACATGCAAGGCCCCTTTTGCTAACAATATCACTCCTGCGCAAAGAAACCACTCAGTTTACCAAATAGATTATTTTGTCATAGCTCAGTGTGTCCATGTGACTTATAGTTAGTTTTTCTGTAATCAGAATATAATTTTCTTTGTGTATGTGTTTGAAATAAAAAAAATAATTCTCTATTAAGTATATACAGAATTCAACACATTTTGAATTTGAGCAGGTTTTGTATGATTTAGTTCTGTAAACTCCAGTCTTACTTTTCCGAGCATTTTAAATCGTTTATTTTCTATACTGAATATTTAATATAAAAGAGTATTTGAAGAATTCAAAGAAACTTCTGTACTTGGCATATTTTGCAATTCTGAAATAAGAAAGATAAGCAGGAAATTTGGTAGCATGTTTTGATCTAAAAGACTCCCTGAGTGATAGTATTAGGAAGGGAGCCAGGAAAACACACTCAATTTTACTTTGAGTAAAAGAGACCATTGACTTGAAATTCACGTTTTATGACTATAAGCTATCATCATTGACATGGTTTGATTTTGATAGTTTAAGCATAATTCTAAATGACAATTAATCGATTGCTTTTTATAAAAAGAGCTTGCTGCCATTCTTAGGAGAAAATGTAAGCACATATGCTTCCCTAGAAGAAAATATTCTCTGGGAAACTGGGCAAATTTTCTCTGAATTATGCTAAATTGTCTCTACATTATAGAATCCATACCTGTTCCACATTATTTATCCACAAGCAAGGACCCTTGAAGAATAAAGCTACTTCTAATATATAAAATAAGAAAATTTAAAGATATATGGCAGGCAGCATTCTAAAGTGGTTGCCATTATTCCTGCCCCCTGATATAGCCTTTGTGATCCTCTCCCCTTAAATGTGGATTGTAATGATGCTACATAAGATTCTATCTTAGCAGATTTGAGTGATACTACTTTGCTGGTTTTGAAGAAGTAAGCTGCCATGTTGTGAGAGGGCCTCATGGCAAAACCTTAAAGTCAGCCTATGGAAGATGAGAGTGGTCCCTGGCTGACAACTGCAAAAAACATGGGGGTCTCAATCCTACAACAATAAGGAAGTGAATTCTGCCAATAAAGTGAATGAACTTTGAGGAGAACTCTGAGTCTGATGTGAGATTGCAGCTTTGGCTGTCACTTTGATTTCACACTTGTGAAACCTGGAACAGAGGACATAGCTAACAAGTACTTGACTTGTGACCCATGGAAATAGTTGGATACTAAATATATGTTGTCTTAAGCTGCTAAATTTGTGGGAATATTTTATAAAGCGATAGACAATGAATACAGGTAGTTTCTATAAATTTGGCCTATAAATTCTAGGGCTTAAACTATCATTTAGAGGGTATATCTGTGGATTTTGGCCAGTAAAACCGTAACAATTTCAGAATCCAATGAGTGACAGATTTTATTCATGAATGATGAACACTGCAGAAATGTTTATGCCTACAAATGATAGGAACAATTTTGGAGATTACTGACAATCAACTAATAATTGACTGCATTACTATTAATACTTCATTTGTTTTTTTTTGTTCCTTCTTTCCTTCCCTTCTTCCTTCCTTTCTTGTCTTGCTCTTTCCTTGTTTGCATGCTTGCTCTTGCTTTCTCTCTTTCTTCCTCTTTTTCTTTCTCTCTTTTCTCCTAAAACCTTTGTTGTAATGCGAACATGCTGGGAGCTATTGACTGTTTACATTTTAGTTTATTGTCAGCATTAAAATCCTTGACACCTCCAATAATCTAGCTGGCTGGACCTTGAATGAATATAATATAGAATAGGATTGTCTGATAGGTGAGAATATAGGAAAGGTGTAGGACAAGAGGGTTTAACAGGGACTGAAACCCTGATGGAGTATGAAAGTAAGATGGACTGAGTATCAGGACAAGTTATTAAGGCAATAGATTTTTAAGAAGTGAGGGGCGCCTGGGTGGCGCAGTCGGTTAAGCGTCCGACTTCAGCCAGGTCACGATCTCGCGGTCCGTGAGTTCCAGCCCTGCGTCAGGCTCTGGGCTGATGGCTCGGAGCCTGGAGCCTGTTTCTGATTCTGTGTCTCCCTCTCTCTCTGCCCCTCCCCCGTTCATGCTCTGTCTCTCTCTCTGTCCCAAAAATAAATAAAAAACGTTGAAAAAAAAAAATTTAAAAAGTGAACTGAGATAAAACAATGGTTTTGCTGTGTTTCTTAGGGAGCATTGACTTTGGAGGGAATTTTTGTCTGTTTCTTTACTATATACCCAATGCCCAGAAGAGTCCCTGGAGTCTATGATAATAGCTTAATATACATTTATTGAAAGAATAAATGTTACATATTAAAGGACCTTAATGTTTATCTAGCTTCTGAACTCAAATTATAACCTTTAGGGTGGGGGAGTTCACAGAATTTGAAGCTAGAAAGATTGGCATGTGTTTAATTTAGTATTTACCATAAAATTTAAGATAATGGGACATTAGACAGAAATAATATGTGGATTTAAATGCATGTATATGTAGTTAGAAAAGAGTTTGAACATTTTTTAGATCCATTGGATTTTAAATTATTGGCCAATAAGAGAATATTAGGTAATTTTGGTTAATAAAACCTAAAGGGGGCACTTAAAATAAGAAGAATGCAAATTACTAAATATAAGTTTCTTATTTTATATTCAGTCAATGGCTGGCCTTATTTACTTTGTGACAAGGATGATCTTAGTATGTGGCTACAGAAAAAATGCCACTACAACAGACTACTAATATGTTGATTTGAAGAGGACTGGAGGATATTACATTTTACAAAGTTGATGAATGTATTACCAAAACTAATTGACTCCAGCATTTCAAACTGTGAGCTAAATATTAGTAATTGCATATGTTCTCTATTTAGAAATGACCAGGAGCTATTTAGCGAGTTATGGTTTTGTTATAATGGCAAAAATAAAAACATGGTAACTTGGGGAAAGAGCATCCTAGCTCTACATTTGCTACTTGGGCTGGTTCATTGTAATCATGAAGATTTATCTTCTAATCTCCTAAGAAAAGGGAGGGAAAGTCTGCCACAATACCATATCTAAATCACTATCAAAACTGAAAAAAAGTTAATGTAACATTGCTGTCTTGTTTTCGGACATTAATGTAAATGTGTCCATTAAAAAAATAAATGTTTTTGGGTGTTAGTTCATAGGAGTGGAAAAGTTTTCCCTTCTTCACTTCTAGGTCTATGGCTGGTCTAATATTTAAATGGATATAAAACAGATTAACGAAGAAAAACACATTTCCTACATACAGAAGCCCCAAAGACATGGGACTCAGAGATAAACAATTGAGGCTTATATGCTATCCTGCGCTAAAGTGAAGGGAATAGGGATCTGGGGCTTCAAGAGGAGAAATACAAATCAAACGAACATAAGAAAAGCAGAGGTTTGGTGAACAAATGTTTGCCTTTCTATGCAGATAAGTCTTTCCATATAAAACGTTACCTTTGGTATTAGTTCTCCTCCTGGTATAGGCCTTCCATCTAAATTATTTTAGGCACTTAAGGGGAGAGTAAACATCTCTTCCTGGGTTTGTTGGGTCTTATCTTCAGCTCAAAATAATCCCCATCCAAAGTGGTGTATTCTGAAATGAATACTTCCCCTTGAGTTCAGTTCAGAAACTAAAATGTAAAAAAGAAAAAAAAAGAAACTAAAATGTTACCAATTGTATTGCTATAATACTACCATAATAGTACATGCCACCATTATGAATAACTAAGTAACTAATATTTATAAAGCATAAGAAGATAAATAATGAATCTATAATATGTAAATCATTGTCTTATGCACTGTAGATAAAATGGTGAACAAGGTTACATGCTATTTTTGCTATGGGGGAAATTACCATCTAGTGGGAGAGCCAGATAAATTAACAAGGTCCATCAAAAACAAGGGCAATCGATAGGGGAAGAACTGTGCAGTTGCATAGAAAAGGTACCCAAGAAAGTTTAAGGAATATCAGAAAACCATTCCTAGATTAAGGAATATCTAAGTCAATACTAAGGAAGCAGTGGCATTGAATCAGGTTTGGGAGTGAGTGGATGGGTAGTGATTCTGGCATTGTAACCCAACAATTTTATGTGCTTCCAATAAAATAGACTAAATTTGAAAAAATATTGAAATGGATACTGATGCAAAAAAATTATGAAATAACTTGAATACAGCTGAAGTCACAGAGCAATTATAAATATTATAATAAAACGTTAGTATACCAACATAACTTTAGAAATGGCAACACTCATCTTTTATTTAATAATTTTGTTTTGCAGAAAGGCCAACTCCTGTCTTTATGAAAATCTAGAAATTTGCCAAGCAAAAATATAGGGAATTTATTTAGAAAATTAAGTATATAGGTCAGCAAAGAAGTCAATCAATAGCCCTCGATTGACTTATTTAATGCATTATTTGATCATAATTATGATAAAAATGGATCAAGAAAAGGTTTAGCAAATTTAGTATATTATTTCTTAGACACTGAATTAGACAATGAGTTTTTGGTAGTATATATCCTAAAAGAAATAGAACAAAGTTTTAAAGTATAGACAATAGACATACAAGATAACTAGAGATATTTATTATGATATTGTGATTTGAAATAAGAAATATATGTATTTGATCTTTGTACTGTGTCTAATACAAAGCTTCTAAAACTATTAGAATTCCTTAAATGGTGAGAGAGATAAAGGTATCTTTTGTTATGTTAATTAAGGGATTTAGGATTGCTCATAGGTCACTTGAGGATGGAACAGTGAAAGGTTGGAGGTTCAGTGGATTACCAATGGCCAAAAACGTATATGTAATGAAGCCTCCATAAAACCCAAAAGGATGGGGTTGCTGGATTGGAGTTTGTGCTAAGACAGTGAGGAACTAATCTCCACACTCCTTTAGCAAACCTTGCCCTATTCATTTCTTCCATCTGGGTGTTCTTGAGTTATATCCTTTTTATAATAAGTCAGTAATCTAGTAAGTAAAATATTTCTCTGAATTTTGGGATCCACATTAGCAAATTAATCAAACCCATGGAGGGAGACATAGAAACCACTGACATAGAGCCAGTTGTTCAGAAGTACAGGTAACAAACTGGTCTTCTGACTGGCATCTGAAGCTGAGGGTGACAAGAGGGAAGTCTTGTGGGACTGACTGTAACTTGTGGAATCTCATACTATCCCTGGATAAACCATGTCAGAAGTGAATTGAATTGTAGGACAGTCAGCTGGCGTTCTGAACATTGCTTACTGATTTTGGGGGCCCAACATTCCTATTCATTGAAATTGGGTACAGAACCCAGAAGACTTATATAACTTCATGTAATGGCCATGTCAGTTCATTATATTTACCTCAATAGACCACTATGAACTTCCTCATAATGGACGTGACAATTAGCTTTCTGAATAAATCCCTTATATTTTTTCTTTGTTCACTTCTGGATAGTATTTTAAAATATGCAATCTTTAATGCTTATAACCATTCAGGTAGCAGCTATTATTATTTTCTGGCACATTGCAAAGTTAATATATTTCACCTCTATTTTCTTTGTCAGAATTAGGAACCAATTGAGATATAGATATTGAAGATAGATAATTGAAGATAAAATACTTAACTACCGGTAATGACTTTTAGACAGTGTACTTTAAAAATGCTAGATTTGGGGGCGCCTGGGTGTTTCAGTCACTTAAGCATCCAGTTCTTGATTTCAGCTCATGTCATGATCTCATGGTTTTGTGAGTTTGAGCCCAGCGTTGGGCTCTGTGCACTGACCACATAGAGTCTGCTTAGGATTCTCTGTTTCCCTCTTTATATGCTCCTCCCCTGCTCATGCTCTCATTATCTCTCTCTCAAAAACAATAAACTTTTAAAAAATCTTTAAAAAAATGCTAGAGCTGGATGAGACACCCGAAGATTATCCACCTACCTTGTAATAGATTCATACCTCAAATAATGCAATGTGTTCCCTCTGTACCTTAGCAATGTCCTAGGAGAATGCAGAAGAGTACTCATTTATATCTTCCAATTTCAGGAAAAGTTACTAACCTGGGGAATAAAAGAGAGCTCAAGAAGGTTCCTAGACAGAAATTCTTTCTCATAGAAACATGAGATCAGTGAGAGAGGAATGCTAGGTATAATAGACAGAATATAGTCCTCCAAAGATGTTTAAATCCTAATCCCCGGAATTTGTGAATGTGTTATGTTTCCTGAAAAAATGGAAGTAAGGTCCCAAGTGGAATTAAATTGCTTATCAGATGACCTTGAGATGAGAAAATTATCCTAGATTATCTGGATAGGCCCAATGTAATCACAAGAGTTCTTATAAGTTAAAAAAAAAAAAAAAAGAGAGGCAGGAAAGTTGGAATCAGAGTGAAGCAATGTGTGGAATATTGCTGATCTCAAAAATGGAATGCAGACAATAGCCTAGGAAAGTGGACAGCCAAAGAATATGGGCAGCCTCTAGAAGCTGGAAAAAGCAAGAAAGTAAATTTCCTCTAGAGCATCCAGAAAGGAATGCAGCCTGTTGACACCTTGATTTTGGCCCATTGAGACACATTTTGAACTTCTGTCCTTCAAAACTGCAAGATAATAAATGAGTATTGTTTTAAGCAGCTAAATTTGGGTAATTTATTACAGCAGCCATCTGAAACCAATTCAGGATCCACAATATCCAGCAGTGCAGTAACAGAAACCACGGTTTTTCAAGCAGCAAGAAATGTAACATAAGATTTCTGTGATTGCTAAAGTGTTGGAAGGATGAAAATAACTGAATAGATTAGACTATTGGTTTCAAAAGTACCTGATTTCCATTTTCACCATTGCTAATATCCCCACCAACCACCACACACTAAGAAAGTAATAGCCGTACAGAATGAAGTTAATTGTTTTTTACTCTGGTGGGTGAGGTCAGCATCCTCAGACATCTACTTAACATAGAGGTAACAGCCTGACACCCTTGTGTGTGTGGGGGGGGGGGGGGGAGGTGGTTACCTCTTGTTTCCTAGCATACAAATGTATGTATACATAGGCATTTAGAGCATGTCTGCTTACCAAATTCAGTCCACATAATGTTATCAATGTAGTGAGCCAGCAAAATATCCTGTAGGCTAGTGAGATGATCAAGATTCTTGAAGCCAATTTTTACAGAAAACCAGAGGTAGGATAGCAAAGGTATAGTGCTGACCTTAAAGCAAACTGCATTTGCTTGATAAGAGGGAGGAAGAGAAAGAATTTTCACTCTGGAAACTGCTTACCAGTTGTCAGAAGAATGTTGATTAGCTGGAATAAAGAGACACAAGGGGAAACATCAGTTCCAATTGCATTTAATCCCCTGATCAAATTTCAAATAATTCACTGTCACTCTTCAAGACCAACATATCCTCTCTCTACATCACTAATCCATCTTCTGCTATTTAAATGGAGAGATGATAGAAATCACCACGTTTATAGTGTTCAGAACTTCTGGTAACATTAAAATCTGCAGTGCACCAGGGTTATAAGGTTCAATTTGGTTTATTATTTTGGCATAGAGGGGAAGTTTGAGGGCTTTTACTTAGGCCTTGGCAGGCAAAATAATCTTCATTCTACAAATGATGGTACCAATGTGGACCTTCTGTTTGTTGCTGACTTTATTCCAATTATGTAATCAAAAATGGCAGAAATAAATACAGGCTTGTTTTACAGACGTGCTGCAGGAGCTGAGCTGAAGCCAAACTCCGTTTATCCTCCAGTGTATATGTTCTTTTATTCAGAGTGGTAAACCTCAGTCACACAGGAGCCCCTGGATATTATTATTTGCTGGAGGCAACTGTGTGGTTATCCTTGAAAAGTCAAGATTATCCTCTTTCCTAGGTGTAAGATGTATTTCCACCTTGGTAAAATGCTACAAATACCTTGGGGAAGTCTGGACTAATATTTGGTGGACCCCCAGGATGATATATAGGTAGGGGATGGATGAGCAGTTCACACATGAGAAACATACTCCAGCATTCCTATCTTCCTAAGTCAGTGGATTTCTTCCATTATATTATGTAAGGAATTTCTAATATCTCAACTTTATTTAATTCTAGTGACTGCTAAATCCAATTTTCACTGAAATACTGAAACAAACTATTAGAGTTACTTCTAGCTGCCTGATTCCTTTTTGTTTGTTAGTACTCTTGTCCTTACTATGTTCTGAATGCTTACATAAGCAGATATATATAGTAATTTAATTTTCATAATAATCACGTTTCACAATTATTATCCTCATCTTATAGAGAAAAAAAATAGACAAAGGGCAGTTAAGCGTCTTAAGTTCAAAAATCATATAAATGGTAGAGATGGAATTGAATCCAACATTTCTGCTACATTTATCTTAGTGATAAATTCAACTTCTCTAATGTCGTGTTTATTATTCTCTATAAGATACTGTAGAATTCATTTCCATACTTAACCCGTAGGATTTGCACAATATAAATCAGCAAAATCTTACAACTGTATTTTCTATAAGCCATTGCCTCTCAAGTCAGGTCTTACATTTGTCCTCCTGAGACATGTTAGGATATGATTGTGATTATGGATCTGAAAGCTGTCAGAGACTGACAGGAGCAAGGCATGAGGCAAGTGATTTTGAGGTAACTACCTAATGTGATGTGCCCTTCTAAACTCTTTGTGATGCTGGAATTGTGGCATGGCAGATACATTTTTGCTTGGCTAACTGGTTGACTCTATTTTAGAATCTGCAATAAAGAGTACTAGAAGGAGATTTCAAGGCTGGAGGAGAAGATTCTTGCTTCTTCCTGTTTCTTCTTTGTGAATTTTCTGTTAGCTTCTAGTTCTTATCAGGGTAACATCGTTAATGGTTCTCCTTCCAGTAGCAGTAACTGAATCCGGTTTGCAAAAAAGCATTTTTCCAGCTTTATCAAGAACTGTCTCGACACACCAGCCCCAGTTGGATGGTGCCACCTCTTCAGAGGTCTGGGTTCCAGATTCCCAAGACCCTTTTCAAGTCACTAAGCTTTAATAATTCCAGTGAGTTTCTTGTTCCCCCACATTGAAGGAGAGTAACTGTGTCCTATGGTTGTTACTTTTATAACACTCTACAATTCTCATTTTATCTTTTCATTTACCCAGCTAACAACTTTATTTCTAGTTAGCATATCAGGGCACCTGGCTGGCTTAGTCGGTTGAGTTTCAACTCTTGATTTCAAGCTCAGGTCATGATCTCGAGGTCATGAGATCAAGGCCCGTGAGGGGCTCCACTCTGAGTGTGGACCCTGCTTGAGATTCTCTTTCTCCCTTTCCCTCTGTTCCTCTCCCCTGCTTTCTCTCTCTCTCTCTCTCTCAAATTAATATATATATATATATATATATATATATATATATATATCTGCTCAAATAACTGCTGTGGTTTCTATTCCCTGACTAGATGCTGACTGATACAAGTAAGATCATTTTAGTGTCTTCAAGCAAGTTATGGCTTTCTTCCCAACAAGGTGAAAAGCAGCTATTTCTATCAGTGTGGGGACATTAATGGGATTTGGAAGTTTACCAGGCTTATATTTATTGTAACTCACTCAAATGTTCCCATTATGATTTTAAAGCCTAATTCTTCCCCCATAAGTGCCTGACTTTTACATAAGAGACCTGGCACAGTTGGGGATTCAAATTACTTTGTATTTCTATAACTCCTTGAATTGATTTCTGTGTCTGATTTATTGTTGTCTCAGTCAGTGACTGTCAGTTATAAAAGATATATTCAGGGACTCAAACAAGTCTAAACCTATTGGTGCAGGCGTTTGAGAAGTAGAGTGGAGGATGTAAGGAAGAGGTAAAGCCAAGTATTTAAGACCCTGTGCTGTGATAATTTTCTTTGTGCTTAATTAGAAGCGCCAGCTGACCTCACAGTCTCTGGATCCCTCATTTGCAATCACAGTGGTCATTTGCAGCAGCCACTTGAATTCCAAATCCTACTAAGTGCTAAGAGATGCATGCTGTAAATGACCACATGTCTTGGGCCACCCACAATCCATTTTCCCTGCGGATGAATAATCATTCCCTTTTCACCCAGGTCACGTAAGCAATAGAAAATGTCCATCTTCAGTGATTTTCCTTGGAACCACTTCTAGTTCTATATTTTAATTCACTAGAGTTTATGGTGGGAAACAAATACCACTCTAGATAATTACAGTGTAGAGTGACTTAATACTGAAAATTGAGTTGAAAATCTAGGGATTTATTACACATAAATATATACACATAAGGGATATATACACATAAGCATCCTTTACTTAGGAACTCCGGGAAGAATAGCAATTTCCACTATTTGCTGATAGATTTTTCCCTACTACTATTAGTTCAGTGTGTGTATTACAAATTCCAACACTAACCGATTGATGTATCATACTAAAATGTATGGACTCTGTTTTCAGCTTTTATATTTGCTTGATTTTATTTTCCTGGATATTTGCTTTTCATGGAGGTATAGGTGTGGGCAAGTTGGTTTGATATAGGCAAACTTTAGACTCCATAAAAATCTGATTTTTTCTCCTTTTCCTGCTTCTATTCTTGCTAGGACCCACACTCCCACTTTACACATGCCTTATAGTGAAAATAGTATATGTCCTCCTTGTAAGGGTCAAGGCGTAATGATTTCTTTAGAGTCTTATAGCACAATAGATAACATGTGGGGAAGGACCAGGTGAGAATAACTGGACAAAGCCATCATCTGTGTATTCCAGACCACCTGCGCTAGACATCTCCATGCTCAAACATCCCCTCCACACACACACACACATCCCATCTGGGCCCCAAGGAATAATTGCCTTATGAAGGACATCTGAGCCCTTGTCCTTTTTCTAACCAGTTCCTGGATGCCTGAGGAAACACATACACCAGACCACAATCCTCAATAAAAACCTCAGACTCTGAGCACAGGTAAAAATCTCTCTCTTTTACTTTCTGAGTCTCCCAGATGTTCTGTCTGTACCTGCACTCTCTACGCTTTCAATAAACTGCTCTCACCTCCTACTTTCTTGTGTTTGATTACTATTCTACACATAGCAAGGACCCTCTTGGCTGGTCCTGGGGGAACTTCTCCTGGCCTGCCTGCATCAAGTTCTTCCTCCTCTTACATTTGATCATATTAACACTTAAAGATATCAGTTTTGGAGTCAGATATAGTTGAATGTGAATACTAGTTTTAGCACATAGTAGCTATGCAACATTAGAGAAGTTATTTAACCTCCCTGAGCCGTGAATTATTCATTCAATAAAATATTGATAGTTATTAACAAGTTTGATATGAGGACTAAATAACACAATACTTGGCACATAAATGCTAGTTATTACAATAAGGGTATAATTAAAATTTTTTTTCAGATGCAACTGAAAGCTACTTTTTATTCTTCTTAAAAATATATTATTAAACTTATTGCTTTGAGTGCACTGTCCTACAGAGAAAAGGCAGGAAAGGAAAGAAGTGAAGCAAAACTTTCATGTGTATTCTTATTTCTGAGACCTGCCTCACCACAGCTACTACATTAAAGCTGCTTTCCCATGGTGCAGTTCTTCTAGAAGAATCTCCTCACTTGTCTCTTGGTCAGTCCAGCCTGGCACTTGAGGGCTTATAGGGAAAAAGTGAGATTGATGAAACTAAGGCAGTGCTGCTGGCTCCACATGTACCACTGAAACAGTCAGAAGACCCTTAAGTTTCTTCATGTTTCCATGGAGAACCACAGATATACTAAGAAGACTGATAAACTGATAAACCTGGAGTAAAGATATGGTGAGTTAAAGTGCATAAACACTTTATGACCAAAAGAAGAGAAGTTGGGAATTCGTAACACTAATTATGACGTGAGGCATCTCAAGAGACACTAGTTAAGAGACCAAAAATGGACAAACCTGGCTGTGTAAGCACTCTGCTTGGGAAAACAGAAAAAAGACCTACACATAAGAACCTTAAGTCTTCTTCAGTCTCCCTGCCATTTGCTTACCTCATTCTCCACAAGGTGTAAGCTTCCCACAGTAACACCAGAGGTCTTGTTGAGGGGCATGTGGGCAGGGAAATTAAATCTGAAACCTGAAGCATATACCCTAACTTGTAAATCAGCTAAGAGAGTATTTGAAACCAAAGGAAATGGAGGATATTAGATGGGAAGTTTGAAGATTTTAAAATTTAAATGTAAAATTTATCACTGTACAGCAAGTTAGAGCTTTTCCAAACCATTAGATCAGTTATAGAATAGAAGTTTTGTTAGTTTTTCTCCATATCTGAGTTATAGTGTGCCTAAATATATGAATCTGACATGATATTATTAGATATATTATTTCACTATAAATCAAGGGATTATCATTATTGTCATTTGTGTGAACTGAAATCATGTGTAGGAAGACAACATTCCCACAAAAGCAGAGAGGATAGGTCACAAAGCACAGATATATATCTATATATACGAAAGTATATATACTTTGGGAAGTATATCAAATATATATGTATTTTAAAATAACTACATACATTCAATCTAGGGAATAAAATGAAATAGAACCATTCATGCATTTACTGTAAGAAATTGACTGAATCCTTCCCTAAGGGCATAATACTTTGCAGAGCATTCTTTGAAGAATGCAAGTTTTCTGAAAGAAATCAGCATTCCATTGTCTTCAATAACTTCTCATTGCAGTCCTCTACAACCTTCAACTTTACTTTATTCATGTTTGCTCTTTTCTGGTTCTTAAAATAGGCTCTGGTTAAGCCAGCTGTTCCTGAAGCTGAGGAGAAAAAAAAGCAAGCTCAGGAAAGCATAGTGTCTGGCTTACATTTTGCATAGTTGCTATACTAATCAATATCACAGTAATTAAAATCACCCATGATTAATGGGCTAGCATTTTCATAGGGCTTTGTTGTCTACAAAAGCATTTCAGTCTATTTTCTAACTGCCCAGTAGGAGCAAACCCCAAATCACCAGGCTACCTTTTGTCCTTAATATGCATCTGAACTATTCCTGTCTAAGGGAATACCTTGCCTCAGGATGTAGTTGTGGGTGTTCCCTCTCTGTATGAGAGGAAAAAGACCTTTTCTCTCAAAAGCAAAGACTGAAGCTAGAAACTAGGGACTTCACTTACTTTAATGTCCATTCATTGAATTCACCTTCTCTTCGTACAGAAAACCCACTGGGACATGAAGACTCTGACATGCCAAATGGATTGCTTTCTACCATAAGACTCTACCTATTTGCATGATTTCTCTCTGTAAGACAGAATAGTCAATGCTATTATTCTTCTCTTGTCTAATCAACCCTAGACTGAGACTCTAAATCTTGAGTTCTAATTCTGGCACTTACATTAATGCACTCATGGAAAATTGACATTTTAACTGTGCATAAAAAATTAGCTTATATTTTAGGGAGGCAGTTCCCTTAAGGAGACAGTAAGACAAGCTGTTATTTGTAGTTAATTAAATGGCTAAAATGCTTAAAATAAACAGTTCTTGTGTTTGGTTATGTTTCTGATGCCTCTTTATCTTGCATGAATTTCAACAAGGGTTTTGCACTTAATAGTCAATAGGAAAAAATGATTTCATGAAAGTTTTTAAGGTATTTTGAGGATTGACTATTTATACTTCATCAGAAAACACATCATAAAGAATCGAAATTTGTTTTTTTATTAAAAATATTTTTAGTTTATTTATTTACTTTTTTGAGAGAGTGAGAGAGAGAGCAAGCAGGGGAAAGCCTGCAGATACAGAGGGAGAGAGAGAATCCCAAGCAGGCTCTGCACTTTCAGCGCAGAGCCCAATATAGGACTTGAACTCACGAATTGTGAGATCATGAACTGAACTGAAATCAACAGTCATATGCTTAACTGACTGAGCCACCTAGGTGCCCCAAGAATCGAAATTTGTAATGCTAGATACAGTGCTTCTCATCAGGTATCAATGAATAGTCAAATTGGTAAATCTGCATTCTTTGTCTGCAAAGATACGCACATTTCTTTCCTGATTGTACATATTTTTCCCTACAGAATTCTTTGGAATGTTCTTTTAAGAAAACAACAGAAATAATGTGGAAATGGTATAGCCTCTAGAGCTTTATACATAATAGTTGATAAAATGCTACAGAATTTTTAGAGTCTAGGTGCAATATTGTAAAGTGTTACCTATTCTGAATCTGAATGAACGTATAATTCGTTCATCTATTCATTCAACATGTATATGCAGGCATTCCATGTTTGAACTACAGTGGTTAAACTCACTCACGGCTATTGAATTCTGGCTCCATGAATGTCACTGAAACATTTCCGGCACAAAGCTGGTAAGAGAGATCATTACTGTGACAGTCTTAGTGGCATCCTTAAGTGGGGAGGACAAATTTAGGACAGTCACATGGTTCTGGCAACTAGTTTTATGTATTTATTTCTTTAATTTTTTTATTTTAATTCAAGTTAGATATTAGATTCAGTGTGATATTAGATTCAGATGTACAAATTAGTGATTCAATACTTCCATACAATACCCACTACCACAGCAAGTTCACTCCTTAATCCCTATCATCTATTTCAACCATCTACCCCACCAACCTCCCCTCTGGTAACCATCCATTCACTCTCTATAGTTGAGTCTGTTTCTTGGTTTGCATCTCTCTTTTTTACCCTCTGATGGTTTGTTGTGTTTCTTAAATTCTACCTATGAGTGAAAGCATGTGGTATTTGTCTTTCCCTGACTTATTTTGCTTAGCATTACACTCTCTAGCTCCATCCATGTCATTGCAAATGGAAAGATTTCATTCTTTTTATGGCTGAGTAATATTCTATTGTGTATATATACCACATCTTCTCTATCCATTCAACAGTTGATGGACATTTTGACTGTTTCCATAATTTGGCTATTGTAGATAATGCTGCTATAAACATCAGGGTGCACTTATCCCTTTGAATTAGTGTTTTTGTATTCTTTGGATAAATACCTAGTAATGCAATTGCTGGATCATAGGGTAGTTCTTTTTTTAACTTTTTTAGAAAACTCTATCTTGTTTTGGCAATTAGTTTTAGGTGGATCTTTCAAGGCAGGGGCCTGATTAGGATTGGGGAAGGACCATAACATGATAATTGAGGACTGATGGAAACAGCAAGATGAGTTTGGATCAAGAGTGTAAACAGTCATGGAATCCTGGGAAGTAAACTGTTCTTTGATGCTGTTGAAAAGTTGAACGATTTGATGTCCATTAAATGGTTTCCTGGGAAGTTCCTGAAATGGACAACAAAGTCACTTGCAACCTTTTTCTTCCTAGGCAAGAGTTCCCTGTAAAAGACATGTTAGTGAGGAGAATTCAATTGTAAAGTCATGTCACTGTTATCCATAAGCTACATGGATATAGATGGCAAAAAAAAATCCAAAAAATCACCAAAAATAATTATGCACATAAGTAATTTAGAGAGCAGAATAACTAATATTAAAAATAAAGAGTAGGAAACATAGCAATTTGGATATTCATCTAAATAGCATAAAAGACATTATAGCTACTATACGGAATTCTGGAGTGCTTTCAATCAATTACTTTTAAAACTTTCTCAATAAAGGTAGAAATTTAAACGTTTTAACTCCATTTAGTTTTATTCTACATTTTGAATTCTGTCTATGTTTCAATTCTACCAATTTATTTTTTTTAATTCACTTATTAAGAGAGAGAAAGAGAGAGAGAGGACATAAGTGGGGGAAAGGCAGAGAGAGAGGGGGATAGAGAATCCCAAGCAGGCTCCATGTTGTTAGCACAGAGCCAGATGCAGGGCTAGATCCCACAAACCATGAGATCATGCCCTGAGTCAAAATCAATAGTCAGATGCTCAACCAACTGAGCCACCCAGGCATCCCCAATTCTTCCTATTTTAAGCACCACTTTCAGCACAGCCTCTTAGACACTTGGCCCCATGCCACCTATGAATTTGAAGATGCATGATGGGAAGTGTGACTTAGAATGTGGGGCTCACTTCAATGTATTTGCCTTCTCTCTGAGATTCTGGATGAATAGAAATTGAAATCCTTTCTCAGAATTGATTGTCTATTGCCTGACCCCACTTTCTAATCTGCATGAAAGCTAAATACATTGTCTGATTATTTAGTGTTATAGCCCAGCGCCTACTACAGTGTTTGGCTCATGGACAGTGGTCATTTGTTGAATGAATAAACTCATGGTTCTGCTGCTTAACTTTCATTAAATCTAAATCTCATCTGAGAAACTATAAACTGAATTTTCTTCACTCTTCTTTTACTCTATGTGCCTTGTGTTACTGGAGGTACATCAAATAAATTAGGCTTAAGTCAATGTATTCCATTCGTTAGGCAATTGTAGTTAGTTTAAGGATGAACATAGAGCCCAATTTGGGCCCTTTATATCCCTGAGATATGGGCTTAAACTGTTGTTTTTTTCTTATATTGTGAGCTGGCAGAATGTTGAACAGATCTCAGCGTTCATGTCACTGTGAAGGGAAACACCCTTCTGAAAATGAAGGCAAACCATGGAAGAACAGAGCTCACTGATCAATACAGCTGGATCATCAGCTGTTTTTAGATCCTGAACCAGCCATGCCCGAAGGACTTTCCAACTTTATAAGCCAGTATATTCATATGAATGCTTACATCAGTTTTAATGGAATATTTACTAGGATACAGTGAAATAATATGACTAAAATTGCCTTAAGGAATACATAACATAAACTAGGCATGCAATAAATATTTGTTTCCTTTGAAAAAATTCTTTAATATTGTCTTTTGCTCTGGTCCTAGAACACTGGAATTTCCTCAGTATGAATTTAGACCACTGAAATAAATTGCTTTTCAATGTATATTTATTTTTGAAAGAGACAGAGAGACAGAGAAACAGAGTGTGAGTGGGGGAGGGGCAGAGGGAAACAGAGACACAGAATCTAAAGCAGGCTCCAGGCTCTGAGCTGTCAGCACCGAGCCCAACGTGGGAATCAAAACCACCAACCTGAGATTATGACCTGAGCCGAAGTTGGACACTTAGCCTACTGGGCACCCCCCAGGTGCCCCTAGACTACTGAAATAATCACACAGCTAACATAAAAGTTTGTTTCTATAGATAATTAAATCATCAAGCATAACTTGAAATCCATTTTCCCCAACTCTTTTATTTACAATAGAAAAACTAAAGATCAGAAAAAGAAAAGAAACTGAAAATCCAAGAATAACTTTAAAAGATATAAAAATAGTTGCAACTGACCCAGGAATTGAATTTTGGTCTCCTTCCTTGTTGAATGAAAGCCCCTTCAACTATACCATATTGGTTCTGTTACTATATGTTTTTTACTTCAGATATTGATACTATATTGTCTTAATTTGCAGATTGTTTTCAATATAGTCATCTCCCAACACCCCACCATAGATAAAGATTAAATTGAAATACTCTTCTCTAATAATCAATCAACAATAATTTATTAATCATCTATTGTGGACCTGAACTGTGTTAGGCTTTGAGGATGAGCATAAAACATTCCCAATTAAGTAAAATAGTCAATACTTATAAGAAGGCTAACAAATAATAATAACAAACAGAAATGCATTATGAGTTAGATTTTTTTTGTGCAGTAGCATAACATCTATCATACTTTTAGCCTTTGAACATATATCCTTCTGAGTTCTTATATTAATACCTCTGGTGAAGGTGAAGTGACCATATTGGTAATGAGTAATCAAACTTCTTTGTTCACAGCTTATTGAACCAAGAGTGTTCATCTGACCCATTCTGGGTCAATCATATTCACCCTTTCTCAGGAAATTGAATTCAAGGATATCTAGAGACTGAACCATTAAATGATAAGGAACTAGTCCCCTAAATCACACGTTGTGGAGGTACATAATAGTTTCAGAGAGTTTGTCTTTCTTCTAACCATTTGCTCAAAGTACTGATATATTCACTTTTTTTTATTAATTTTTTTATGTTTATTTTTGAAAGAGACAGAGAGAGAGTGAGCAGGGGAAGGGCAGAGAGAGAGGGAGACACAGAATCCAAAGCAGGCTCCAGGCTCTGAGCTGTCAGCACAGAACCTGATGTGGAGCTCAACAAACTGGGCCACTCAGGTGCCCACTGATATATTCACTTTTTGATGAGAATTTGTCTTTGGATCCATTTGGGCATTCAAACAGCCATAACACTATTTGAGTTAGAATTTGTTGCATCTGACCTAGACCTAGGAATACTTTCTTTTGTGATAATTGAAACCAAAAGTTTTATTTTTTCTACTATTTTATTGACCAAGAAATTATTTCACTCTTGCTCAGTTGAGCACTTAGAAGTAGGTGGCTCATAGATAAGGCATTTTTTTTTATAGAGGCAGGACTTTATTTCACATAGGAAGAAGGTTCACACTCAGAGCCAATCATAATAAATTTATTGGTGTATAAGATACATAATTGTCTCATGAAAGTATTAATTTTAGATTATATTGTGGGCTTTTAGTGGGCTGAATAAATTGATTTTCATTTGGAAAACAAGGGTTGCATGTTACTTTTCTTTTCAGAATGTTAAGGATGAAAGTTGACCTACTTTTCCTGCAGGAGGATTTTTTGCATTGGATGTTGAAACTCTGTGTGTATTGGAGGGGAAGGGAAGAGAAATCCTTTCATAACTGAGAAGGTGCCTTAACCAGGAAAATAATTCTTTAGTTTAAATTCACTTCTTAATCAAAATTTAGCAAAAATTTCCCAGGGGTCAGCAAGCAGGGTTTTCCTCCAATTCCAATGGATATAATATAGTCTCTGATAATCTTTGTTCTCCAACAGAAGAGGCTAAAAATATTACAAGGATGGCTGACAAGTCAAATCCTCATATAAAATGAAGTTATGGGAAAATCAAGACACAATATACAACAGAAAAAGCAGATCTGCAAAGATAAAGATGAATATTCTGACACCAATTGGCATACTGCAATTCAACACCAGCACTAAACAACTGATGTTAGTGCAAACCTCATGAATTAAGGGCTTAGTTTTCCACAAGACTGCCCTTCTTTCAGACACCAGCTACACTATAGGGGTAAAATACCACTCTTCTTATCAATGGCCTACTAATTTGAGGATTCCCAAGACCTCCTCAGATGCAAAAGTTCACTGGGAAAACTTACAGGACTCAGGAAATTGCTACACTTACGACAGTCTTATTGTAAAGGATACACATCAAGGTAGGGAAATGTCTGCAAAGATCCAGAACACAGAACTTCTGTGCCCTCTTCCCATGGAATCAGTGTGCATCATCCTTGTAGCACATCAATGGGTTCAACTAGATATGACTGACTGAATCTTTGGCCATGTGATTGAAGTCAGCCTCCAGCTCCCTATCTTCTTTCCCCAGATGTTAGGAGGTTGGACTGACATCAAGGGGCTCAAAGTCCCAACCTTCTAATTGTATGATTCACCTTTCTGGCATATCCAATTCTCATCCTAAATCATCTCCTTAACATAAACTCAGAGTGTTTCAAGGGCCAATCATGAATAATAGACACTTAATAATAGACACTCAGGCAATTCTAAAGATTTAGAGGTTATTTTCCAGGAACCAGAGGCAAAGACCAGATAAATCCTTTATTATACAACAAAGAGAATGAGTAGATTTTCAAAGAGACACAGAGAACAGAGTCAATTAGAGAAAAAGCTGGTAGCCTTATGGTATTCTGTTCTTTATTTTTTTATATTAGATATCCACAAGGTCAAAAACTTCTCTAGTTAGTTTCCATTCCTTGCAATCAAGTTCCCTCATTTAGTAGAAATTTGTGGGGGAAAAAATAAGCAAACAAACAAGACTGAGATGACATTCAAATAATTTGTAGGGCTTTTAATTGGTATTTAGAGTATCCAAGAATGTTCCAGATAGAGGAAAATAGAATGAGTAAAATTATTAAGATTAGTAGACATGGAATGTATAACCAGTTCCAGGATTTCTTTTATAGTAGTAAGGTCTCTTTCAAGTTCTAGACACACACACACACACACACACACACACACACACACGAGTAGTCTGGCTCAAGAAATTTGGGAGATTTTATGAAGATTTTCTGGGTATTATGGGAACTAGGGTTCTTGATATCTCTAGACTAGCTCCAAAGTAAGGTAGTGTAATTAAGGTTTTATATAGAAAGGGGTTTTAAAAAAAGAAAAAAAAGAGAAGATTTATTCTAAGGCATCCTTTCACAGTATTTCTCTAAGCTTAGCAATACTGCAACATATTAGCAGATAACATTATTTGACTGGAATTATAAAAATCACTATCAGGAAAAAAGGGAGAATTATGCTTGTCTCTACAATTTTTGCCTTTAACATTCTAGTATTTGTCCTGGAATACCCCCTCCCTTTGAACATCCATCTCCTTATAACATTCAGCTCAAAACCTTGACACTTGAGTAAGTTTCTACTTATGACCCATTGAGCATCAATATTTCAGCTAAATATGTAAATTATATTGATCCTTCACAGAAATGATGAAAAGTGAAGTAAAGACTCCTCAAGACAAATAATATAGCAGGTTATTCTAGGTCGTTGTGTGTAAAAAGATGGGAAATAGTAAATTGAAATGGTAACTCTGTAATTTGGGAGAAAAATAGGAAATAACTACCAGCCAGGACTAATTTGACATTAGATTTCTAACTAAGTAGAGAATCCAGAATATTTCTCCACTGCATTTGAAGTCATCTCATTAGAGATTTGGAACTACATTAAGCACACAGCCTTGAGTAAAACAATGAGAAGAAAGCATTTCAGGAAATAATAAAAAATACAGATGAAAATGTTGGGTAGAATAGACTGCTAGAAACCTTGAAAGCCAACCAGATGATTTATACTTGGTATGATGTGTGTATAATAGTTTTCCCCTGGAGTAACTAATAAGAGTAATTTTAGGATAAGTCTGGAATGAATATGAAGGATGGATGAAAAGGGAAGACGGTGGACAGCAACAGGTTAAATGGTTGTAGGAGATTGGATAAAATTGAGGAAATGCATTGTAGGAAGACATAGTAACAGTGAAGTTTGGAGTGTAGGAAAAGGAGGTGATTTTAATATAGAATGATATCTTTTTCTCTGAGTAGTAATTACTATAATTATTAGTAACAATTATTTCCCTATAAATCTAGTTTTCTCTGGATACTTCTGCCTGCTGAGATTCCTCTGGTTCTTTAATGCTTCTTCTCTAGGAAATATAATTTATGCAGTAGCTAAAAGGCTTTTTCAGCATGTTCAGGTTATAGGGCAAGTATAAAGTCTGTGAAGGCAGTTAGGCATGATGGGCATATTCCAATACAGTTTTCTTCAATCATTTGCCTAATGAGATGGCAGTCTTCCTTCTATGCCTGTTTTTTCACTCTCTATTTTTTTTTTCCCAGGACAAATTCAAGGGTATGGGATTTGGGAGTTCCTTATAGTCCCTAGAATACATGATAAGCTGGGTGCACCAGTAGGAGAAAACTAGGTTATTTATAACTTTAAGACCTTGAGAATTTAGATATATCATATGAGTGTCCTATGTAAGAAGTTTTTGCACTTTTATTATAATTCTTAAATAAAATACTAATCAAAATTACTATACTCCAGAGTCCAAAGGAGACCAACTGTTGTAACTAAGGTTGCAAATATGGTATAATAAAAGAATTTCTCTCCCTATTTTTTTCTCTCTCTAAATTTACTTAGTCTTTTCTTCCTTCTGTTAATTGTTGTAATTTCTGTGTTTCTCAACAGTTCTAACCTGCATTGTTCTGTACCCTGAAGACATTTTAGGGAACAAAAAAATTTGCAGGGAGGGCTTGGAAATTTCTGACAGGAACATTTTGTCTGTCCCAATAATCAAGAGGTAATAGTGGGAGAGTCAGGAAAAATAACCCTCAATGTGTAGAAAATCCCAAAATATAGAATATTCCAATGTTCTTCACAATTTTCAAATGTCCCTCTGGAAATTTTGAAAATGAAAGTCTTGGAACCTAACTCTGTTTTATTTATCCAGTGCATTTTTTGCACAGTTTTAATATACACCGAATTTAAAAAAAAAAATGTAACTACTATGTCATTTGAAGACAGATTGCTTTGTTCTAATCCAGATTTTTCCCAAGTTTTAACTACATTTTAGAAAACTGTGTTTCCGAAACCAATATTGTTTGTGGCATTTGAACCTCCACATAATTTATCTGTATCAGCCTATATCATTCATTACCACACTCATAGTAATCCTGTGAATAGGGTCTGACATCTGAATATTCTATTTTTTTTTGAGAGACAGAACATGAGCAGGAGAGAGGCAGAGAGAGAGGGAGACACAGAATCTGAAGCAGGCTCCAGGCTCTGAGCTATCAGCACAGAGACCGACGTGGGGCTCAAACTCACAAATCGCGAGATCATGATGTAGGCTGAAGTCAGATGCTTAACCGCCTGAGCCACCCAGGCACCCCTCTATTTTGGTTTTAAAAGTAGTTGTACCTGAGAATTTACATATTAAGATGTGTGGCATTTTATTATGAATTTGTTTCTGCTGGCTGCTGCCCTGCTTGTATTCTCTTTACCTGGCCTATACTCCCATACTCTTGCTGCTGTGAAAGTTGGCTGGCTGTTAACTGCTCAAAGATGCTGCCCCTTCAAGAGAATTGTCTTTGGGTGGAATAGGAGATGCTTCAACCCCTGCTGTAGTCTGAATATTTGTGTCCCCCTCAAAATTCATATGTTGAAAACTCAACCCCATGTGATGGTATTGGAATGTGGGCCCTTTGTGGTGGTGCTTAGTTTCTGAGGGTGATGCCCTCATAAATGGGTTTAGTGCTTGCATAATAGAGACCCCAGAGAACTTCCTCACCCTTTCTATCATGTGAGGTTGCAGTGAAGAAGCCTGCAATACTGAAGAGAACCCACATCTGGCCATGCTGGCAGTCTGATCTTAGACTTCCAGGCTCCAGAACTGTGAGAAATAAATTTCTGTTTAGAAGCTAGTTAATCAATAGTACTTTGTTATAGACACCTGAATAGACTAAGTTCTCAGCCAATGACTGGATGCCACTGAGGTTAAAAAACCCAGCCTCTATTCTTAAGGTCTGACCAGTTCTGTTGTGCCATGCTTTGACTACACTGCCTAATATGGCCGCCACTAGTCATATGTATTGTATTTAAACAAATTAAAATTAAAATTTCAGTTCCTTGATCTTACTGACTACATTTCTTGGGCTCAAGAGCAACATTTGGCCAGTGGCTACTATACTGGACAGTATAGATAGGGGACATTTCCATCATAACTTAAAGCTCTATTGCTCAGTGCTTTTCTAGAGCGCTGTTGCCCAATAAAAATATAATGGAAGCTATACCTGAAGTTTAAAATTTTCTAGTAGCCACATAGAAAAAGTTAAAAAAAAAGGAAACAGGTAAAACTAATTTCAATACTATCTTTATTTACTCAATATATCCCAAATATTATCATTTTAATATGTAATCAATGTTAAAATTATTGTTGATTCATTTCACATTAATTTTTCATACTAAGCCTTAAAACTGAGGTGTGTATTTTAAACTTATAGGAAACATTAATTTGACAGCTACATTTTCATCAGAACTACTTGATCTATATTTAGATTTCATAAAATTTACAGTTGAAAAGTAGACTGACCTACTCCAGTTTTTCCAAGAATGCTTAAAAGTTTTTCAGTAATTGAATAGGGACATTTTTTAATATAAATTAATTAAAATAAAATCAAATAAAAATTCAATTTCTCAGTTACATCAGCCATATTCAAGCGTGTCACTGACAGAAATGTCTGGTGGCTGTTGAATCTCACAACACAGTTTCAGAGCTCCTCCTGGTATGGGCCAGAAGCTTGATTCCAGCTGAGACATCTTAATTTAGCTCCTACTTTTGTCCTATCATGCCTCCTTCACTTCTCTGCTCTTGTAAGCACTCCCTCAATAAATTACATGTGCCCAAGACCCTGTGCCAGAATCTGTTTCTAGGGAACCTGACCTAAGACATTAATTTTTATTCATCTCATATTGCCATTAGTGCATTACATTTATTTTTATATATGCCTGCATTTTATATTAGCTACACCATTCATTTCGAGAAGTAAAGGGGGACATTTCAAAATATTTTTATTTTCTTAGAGGGATGTATTAGGGTCTGACACTCTGAGAGCCACTGTGTTACAAATATAAATGTGAGTTTATATACTTACATTTTTACTTCAGTGTATTGTATCTGCAGAGCATATCAATTAGGAAATTTTCAGATATTTACTAAAATGTAAACATTATTACTATTAAGATATAAAATTGCTAGCAATAATATTTTACCACTGCCAGAGCATTAAATATAGACAATGGTACTGCTGATCATCTTTTTGAGCAATCAGACCACAAATTAATTCAAATAATAAAAATAAGCTTTCAGCATTGTTTACATCTTCCCCCCACTAACACGCTCAAAATCAAACTGTAACAATAGTTGATGTGGCATTTTACAAGCAATTTACCATAACTGAAAAAGGGACATTTTTATTGTTGGTAATTATACCCATCATGAAAATGCCTGTGAATGGAAGAGCAAGAGGAAAGAGCAGATGATTTGAAGCAGGTTATGGAAAAGCAAAAAGCTGAGCCATTTTGGAAAAAGTGGAATCAGCTCTGACTTGCACTGCAACAGCCCTGGTAACAGCCAAGACCCACTCCTAACCTCTTGAATGCTTTTATTCGTAATTATTATTATTTTTTAATGCTCTAACATCTTGTGAGGAAAAAGTGTGGGTGCAGTGACAGGGTTTTGAAATCAATCACTTAAACCTGTTTGTACCTCAGTCTTATATTCAAAAGGAGATAATAGTTGTTGTGCAGTTGTTGTTTTTTCTTAATGTGATAATTAAATATAATAACTTATATTAAATTACACCTACATTGTTATCTAGAGAATTCACTGAGGAATAATATGCCAAAGTGAGCACATGAGCTTTCAGGAAAATAGGCTGTACCAAAAAGGCGTAGAGAATGTAATAACTTGGCAAGATTTCAAAAATCTTGAAGAGAGAGGAAAAGCTTGAGCAGTACAATGAGCTGGTGTGGCTCTTAAAAAGAACATCATGATAAACAACATATTGCAAGTCAACATGATCTGCTCACTCTATGGACCTCTTTGAGGTGTTCAGGAAGAGAATAACTCTAGAGCAAGAGAAGGAATTGCTCAGATATGTCCATGGTGAGGGAGTGTTGAAGTGATAGGTGCTGCTGGAATTCGATGGGAAAGAAGATGATGCAGTCCATTTAAATGAAAGCGTTGACCCAGAGACAGTCAATTTATGGAAGCTGGTGACAATTATAACTCTTTCCTTCCTCTGTCTAATAACAAAATCTGTGCTGTTCACGAAAATACTGTACCTCTGAGCTTACCTATGAGTTATACCATCACAGTCAAAAAGGCTGTCTGGCCTTCCTGTAAGTGTGAATTCAGAAGCAACCATCTGGTCACTGCCAGAAAAGTCTATGCCAACAGAGTATTTTGCAACTGATGGGGTGTTGCAAATTCAGTCATGATGTGTAGTCACACAGGCAGGCAAGTCATTCTCCAGCAGCATGGTACATCTGCCACTTGGCTCTGGGAATAAATTCAAGACATTGATGGGCATATGCAGTTCCAGAATGGATAGATTCTACAAATAAGGGAACATTTTATGGGATAGGGTTGTTATTTACATTTTATTGAAAGTTTCATGATAAAACACAGTTGGATAAAATCTGCTAGCAGTAAGCCTGCAAAAATATTCACCAATGACTGCTCAGGAAATTCCATTGGTTCTTGTTCCTTTCCTTGACTCTTATTTTAATCTTAAATCATGTAGTCTGGTAAGAAAATTCCTTTTACAGTGCCAATATTTTCACAGCTGAGTAATAATGATGTTTAATATATTATTTGGGGATAGTTATTAGTAAGTTATAATTCTTCGATTCTGCCATATCTTTAAAGATGATAAAGGATGTCACTATTATATCTGAAGAGTCAAAAGGTCTGTATATCTACAATCTGCTTTGATCTATGTAAGCACAGTTTTTCTAATAACATGTTTAGTTTTTATTTATTTATTTTTAAAGTGTATTTATTTTGAGAGAGAGAGAGAGAGAGAGAGAGAGAGCATTAGTGGGAAAGAAGCAGAGGGAGAGGGAGAGAGGGAGAGAGAATCCCAAGCAAGCTCCACACTGTCAGCACAGCCTGATGTGGGTCTTGAACTCACAAACCATGAGATCATGACATGAGTGGAAATAAAGAGTCAGCCACTTAACCGACTGAGCCACCCAGGCATTCCAGCAGTTAGATTTTTTAAAAGCACCATGATAAATGCCTTTATATATAGTAATACATAATCCTTATAACAGCCCTACAAGGAAATGTAGAGTACTAATTAGGAGCATAGTCTCTGGATTCAAAGTATTTGGCATCAATTTTGGGTGCTCTCTCTGTATTTGCTATTCTCTTTTACCAATTTCTCTTCCCCAAGAATCCACATGGCTTCCTCTGTCCCATCTTCATATTTCTACTCAAACATCACTTTATCAGTGTGGGCTTCCCTGATTATCCTGTACAAAACCACACCCAAGTACCCTCTCCTCTCACCTCTTTTCATCCATAGCCTTTGCTATCATTTAATATACTTCATTTTTATGTTTATTTGACAATTTTCTATCTTATTTGAATACATTATAAATTCCACAAGGTCAAAACTTTTTTTTTTGATAATTCTATCTTTGGTAGTTAAAATTATGCCTCACTTACAGCACACAAAAAATAAAAAGTTGTTGAAAAAAGTAAATCAGTAAATAAATTTTTTCTAGCACTAAAAAAAGAAAATTTTATGGAATTTTTCTCTATCATTCTAATTTGATAAATACTTCCATTGCTGTTCCAATTTGAGCTAAAGACATACGTGATTTTGCTAAGCATTCAAATTAACCGCCATTCCATGAAGAGATGCCATTCTGATTTTAATCTCTGATCCTTCTGATGTAGAGACCTGCCAGTTTCCTTTTGTTTCCAGTTGATTGGGTGAGGCTTTTATTTTTCTTCTTCTCATAGTTTCATATTTTACTCACAGAAAATTTGCATATATCCATGTACTAAATAATTAATTATTTTAATGAACAAGTATCTCTGCCCTATCTGAAAAACACTGCCTGATTCTTCTTGCTGCTGATGTTTCTCTTTTCAGTGTTGTTCTCTTCAGTGCAGTTGCTGAATGATGAGTTTTCTTTCTTCTTTTTTAACTTTGAACCATTAGGAACCATGTCACACAGTTCCAGAATCCGTTTTTCTCATGTGTTTACTACTTGGAGTTTACTGTCATGTGCTCCAATCTTCAGAAAGCCACTATTTTTCAGGGTGTAGTCAATAGGAACAGCAGGAAAGAAACTTCTACAAGATATATTTAAAAGTTCATTTTCCATTTAGCCATACAAACACATGAAAATGTGAAACAATAGAATCATGTAAAGTGTATTATGGGAACATATTAGAAGGAGAGATTAATCAATTATACCTGGGTATAATTGTGGTGAAATAAGGTATTACAGGATGAAAAATTACAAAATTCTAGAGATGATGACAATTTGATGTGCCCTTAAAATTTAGATAGTGGTATATATATGATAGAGTGACAGTGGAAAGGCATAGCAGATAAAGAAAATAATGTGAGCAAATGTTTATAGATTGTAGATAATTACAAAATAGCCAATGCAATGCCTGGCACATAATAATACTGGTAATTTTATTAATATAATTATTTCCATCAATGTACTAGCAGTACATATAATAGAGCTGGGATTCTAACTTAAAGTGTGAGTTCAGGCTGGACTATAATTTCAAATCCTTGGGTTTAGCCATCATTCCATATTACCTCCTCAGCTTGACTATACATAATAGTATTAACATTCTTGCTACTGAATCTTGATGTTTTTGTCAATATCCTAACTGAATTTATCCCTGATAACCTCTGCATAGCAATATTTTTAAAATGTTAAGTTAGGACGTCAAAATGACAAAAGAGTTTTTGAGAATGATTGTTACTGTGATTGATACACTAATTTGGTGATACTATAAAAAATAAGGATATTCCCCCCATGTGAACAATCCTTACTTATTTTCTCATTTAGCAATGTGGTGTCATGAGTGATAGAAAGGACATTTCAATCCCTTCTGTTAGGAAGAATAATTTCCTGTTTGTGGTCTATGTTAATAATTGATTCCTATTTAAAGTATGATACTTCCATATAATACTTTTAATATTTCATTAATAGCTCAGAGGTATTAACTCATGTTTCAGATTGTGTTTTCAGAACTGTGCAAATTTGGGGAGATATCTCAAACTAATTCAGTTCAGTCCTGCTCAAGTATAAGGTTAGATGTTCAGTGATCTAATAATCTTTGTGGGAGAAAATTTAGCCATTGATAAAAAAAGTTGTTTGCAAGGGGACAGTTTGGTTGGGTCCAAGCAAAGTTTCAGGTCACTGAAAGACTTTGCTCTCCCTGGACAAATGAAACTGTGATGTATTGATTGCTGTCCATGGGGAGGTATTTATAGGACAAAACCAAGAAAGACAGTTAATAAGCGAACTCTTTTCAGGTGATGTGCAATCCTCACTCGAGTGCCTGAATCATCTCTAGGCGCCATGTGGCTCTTTACAGCTCTTTGGTCATTGAGGCATGCAGTCAGTGTTCACTAACATTGGGTTTGGGCAGCCCAGCAAAACTACTTCCATTTCTGTTTATGTGGATTTTTAACTTTGGATTCCACTGACTTTTTCCTTTTTAAGGCCTCTTCTTACCTTCCTTTGCTGGACCAAAACTCCAAAATCAAAAACAGCAATTTTATTAACATATCCAACATAGTTCTATTAATATAAGGTAAAGGAGGAACAGTAGCTTATTACTATTTTTTTTATAGAAGATATACAAGTCTGTACTTGTCCTCCTTCTGATTATTTTTGTGGTCTTCAAACTATAAAATAGTTCTCTTGACTTTTATTATCCATATAAATACTGACATAGTTAAAATATATATATTTTTTTCTGTATGTTATTCAAAGTTATTGGTTTTCTCCTTTCCAGCTGAAAAGAATGATGAGGCCAACTAAAGGTGAGGATTGGGAGAGAAATGAACATTGTTCAAGGGAAAGTAATAGAACAGTATCTTCTGCGAGTGTAGCCAGGATTCAGGAATGCAAGAACTCTTGGCTCCAGGGGTCCCAAGCATACCAGGTCTGGCCACTCACCACTGACAAAATCCAAAGACAGAGAAATGAATGGTAGCAAAAACAAGGAAGGACTTTATTTCAGTGAGGCCAACACTGGGAAGACAGCAGAATAATGTCTCACAGACTGTTTGACACTCCAAAGTGCCAAAAATGCTTCTGGGTTTTTATAAGGAAAATGTGGAACAAAGATGGGTAGTTACATGTAGGTGGGCAGAAAAGGTCAAATCGGTCATTGTCTTGGAGTTATTGTGGGTGGTGTTGCTGGCCCAGGGCAGTCCTTATGCTTGAAAGGGGTAGTTTCTGTTCCCATCAGGCGATGCTTTGCCCACAGGGCCTTCCACCTGGGCCTCGAGACAAGCTAGAAAGAAAAACCCAACTGGAAAGTTTGAGGTCAAAATGGAGGCAGGTGAGGTCCTCTTTCACAAGCTCAGGATGGTAAAGAAAGAAGGAAGGAAGGAAGAAAAAATGCATTTTTTTCCCGTTCGATTCAGGTATTATTCATCTACCTGCTTTCTGTTTTTAAAATCAAAAGGTCTTTTTTCCGTTGCTTTTCCACCAACTTTATTTTTGTCGTCGAGTGAAATATACCCCAATCATTTCACTAATTTCTGTTTAATATGTGTAACTGTGCAAACCAGTATACTTTGGTTTGAAAATGATTGTAGGTAGGAGACATCAATGTGTAAAAAAATGTTGACTAAAAGGAGTTTTGCAATGCACTTGCTAAGATACAACTAAAATTTAGTTTAGACAAAATGGAGTAACAAATTCTGAGAAGCCCTAGTAGGAAAAAAAAAAAGTAAAATTCTGCAGCAATCAGTGGCATATAAATTTAGGAGTTATTATAAAACTATTCCCCATGGCTTGAAATTCATTATAATTCTATATTGAAAAAGGCAAGCAGAATTCTAGAGAAATACAGTATAAATCAGAGAGATGGTCTTATTGTATATAAAGTAGTTAGGCTTCACCAGGAGTACCATAAAATATAGTGCACATGATACTTGAAGAAAGATGTAATTGTCTATAAAGGTGTAACACAAAGCAGACTGACTGGGTCCTAAAGATGCCTGTGTGAGGAACATGGGAGTTTTTAGAATAATCAAGGGAGGAATTTGTGCTGATACACAGGACATATTTCAATTTTAGTCAGCAATTAATTGAATTGAGTCTAAGAGTCTAGCTGTTTCATTGATCTTGATATGGAAGGTAGTTTCTAAAGAGTTGAGATTTTTTTCCTCCTTTTTTTTTTAATGTCAGTGACAAAAAAAATTGATTTGGAACTTTCCACCAAGACTTTTTAGAGAACCCATCTTTGATTGTATCGCTCATTTCAGTCGTTTCCTAGGATTGTTGTTGTGTGTGCCTCCTACTCAATGAATCTTATTATTTTGCATCCTTCTGTAATCTGCCCACTTTAATCAAAACCTAATCCAAAAAGGCCTCATGAGCATAAAAAACTGTTTGTGGTATGTTGCAAGGATGTTAATACTGAACAATTTTAGTTGGTAATAAAATAAGTTGATAATGAAATGGAACACACTGCAATAAATCTGGGATAGAGTTAAGGCATGGTCATTTATCTTAATTTTGTTAAACTACCTCACCTGATGCAAATACAACAAAGTAATTTACATGTCATTTTCCTTCTGTGTTGCTGGATTCTTTGTGATAACTGCAATTAACTCTGGTCAATAATATTGTGGTGTTACAAATATTTTTAAAAAATGGATAAGACTTTAAAATCATATGAAAGTTTTGAGGACTTTTACTGCTGCTTTTATCCTCTGATGTTAGTTAGTTACACTTCATTTTGTAGACCTACAGTTCTCATCCAAAGCTGAAGTAGAGGCTGAAAACGAAATTTTTGGTAACAAATTGGCTACAGCAGTCTGAGAGTGGCAGTGATCACGCATAATCTTTCTTCATGAAGTTCTTGGTCCTGTAGAGGGAAGCCACTTCATCATGTAGGTGTTTCAGAAGCAAGGTTCTGTAAATATCAAAACTTTCAGAGTCAGTCAGGGTGACACAGGCAAAGTCTGTGTTAAAGCTCTTGTTGAAATCCACTTTATTCTTAATCATTGTAGGGCAATATAGCATAGTTCTTTGATGGGCTTCAGCTGGGATTAAAGGGCCCATTTGATGTCTGGGTAGCTCAGTCAGTTAAGGGTCCAACTTAGGTCATGATCTCATGGTTCATGGGTTCAAGCTTGGTGTCGGGCTCTGTGTTGACAGTTCAGAGCCTGAAGCCTGGTTCAGATTCTGTGTCTCCCTCTCTGTCTGCCCCTCCCCTGCTTGTGTTCTGTTTCTCTCCCTCTCAAAAATAAATAAACATTAAAAAAAATTTAGAAAGGGGGCCCATCTTGAAAAACAAGGGAGAGGGCATCGCTGCAATTCCTCTTAACATTTGACCATCCTTACACCACCTGGAAGATGATTTTACACCAATCTCGATCTTGACTAGAAAACAGGATGACCTCCTGCACAGGCAGAATAATGGCCCCCAAAGATGGCTACATCTCCATCCTCAAAACCTGTCAATATGTTAGGTGGCAAAGAGAAACTAAGGTTGTATATGGGAATATAAATGCCAATCAGCTGACCTTAAAAAAGAGCAAGTAGCCTGGATTTTGCAGGTGGGTCCAATGTAATCACAAGCATCCTTAAAAGGCAAAGAGGGATTTGCAAGGGAGAGTTGATAAGAGCAAAATAAGGACTCAGCTTGATGTTGCTATCTTAGAAGATGGAGGAGAGGGCCATGAAGTCAGGGAAAACAGAGGAACTCCAGAAGCTGAAAAAGGAAAGAAAATGAATTTAGAGCCCCAGAAGGAATGTAGTCCTACTGATACCTTGTACTGATACCTTGAGGTTAGCCCATTAAGATCCATGTTGGATGTCTGACCTACAAAACTGTAATACACATTTACATGTATGTTGTTTTAAGGCACTAATTTTATGACAAACTGCTACAGTAGTGATAGAAATCTAATATACCCTCCCCATTTCATCTCTTTGTTTTAATCAGTCATTTAAGCTGGAATTTGATATGCATCTATTTGTGCTAGGGTTCATTCATTTACAGTTTGGCTGGAAAGCTTTTTGGAAATTTTGTTCTTTTCATTATTAACCTAATCCATCAAAAATTTCTAATAAACATAACCAATGGTGTGTTTTCAGGTTAATACTTATTATTATTACTATTTTGGGGGGGGTGTCAGACTTAAAACTCTATTAGTAGTAGCTGATTGTCATCTTTGCTAAAATCCAGCGTTCTTCCTATCCTACCCCATATAATGTACTCTTTAAAATCCTCTAATAAACTAGCTTATTTAATTGATTGAAGCTCTAGATGCTTTTGTTTTTCTCCATCAGAATTATCTACTCTCTTATTAATTAATATGTTGATATTTCTAATATGGTAAGTAGTTTCCACAATCAGTCTTCTATTTTGTGGAACAACTTATTCTCCAAATATCCCAGAGATACTAATGCATGCAACACCACTGTGCAGAGAGAAAGATGCATAAATGTATTGATCAATAAATACAATAAAACCTTGGAGTGTGAGTAACTTGTTCCACGAGTGTTCCATAAAACAAACATTTCTAATAAATTTTAACTTGATAAACGAGTGATGCCTTGCAATATGAGTAGCATGTGATGACAAATGTCACATGATCACAACTGAACCAATGGTTCTCTCTCTCTCTCTCTTTTGCTGCAGGATTGTGGGTGATCATCTCCCATGCTCAGACACTCAGTCTCAGGTCATGGCATTTGTCAGAAATCACTGATTTTTCAGAATGTTGGAAGATGCCCACAACTGGTGCCAGTGTATTTTTTGTCATTTCAAACCACCTATGGACAGTCCTTTGCTTTCCATACAATAGTAAGTTTAAGGAATGCTTGGCTTTTGGTTAGGCTGCCTACTGATATAGACCCTTTCCTCTGCTACCTTATTGCCAGTTACATTACGTACAGTATGTGACAAGAGTTTATTAATACTGTACTGTAGTCAACATCCATTAGTGATAGTGAAAGTCATCCTACACAATAACCCTCCTCCCTCTTGTCTCCCTCACACCAGCCATGAAGGTTTTCAAAGGTATTATATTACAGTATTGTAATCATTTTATATGAATATTTTTGGGTTGCAGAATAAATCATCTGAGTTTCCACTATCTCTTATGGGGAAATTTGCTTTGATATACAAGTGCTTTGGATTATAGGCATGTTATGGAATGAATCATGCTGGTAAATCAAAGTATTACTGTACTTGGTTACACTGTGTAAAATACCCCCAAATCTTGGTAACTTACCAATGACAATGTCTATTTCTCACTCAGGGTAAATTTCCCTAATAGAACCATTACCCATAGTAGTGACATAGGCAATAGTGAGCACTGACAGCACTCCTCATGATAGTTCCTAAATCTGCTGCCCTGAAATGACACACCACCTTTGTAAATACTTCATCAGCTAAAGAAAGTCACATTACCAAGCCTGTGTGCAATTAAGGAATAACAATCTTCCTTTCCGGTATGGCAGCAAATATTTAGAAACAGTGACTCAATTTTTCACAGTGAACTAGATTTCTCTGGAAGTGTGCCTAAAATTAGAATGTCTGTGAGGACATATTAGAAATACAGTGTGTTTGGGTAGCCTCATGGCAAAAGAAAAAAGTGGGCAGAGAAACATCATGATTCAAAGGTACTTGCTATGTGGTATTGATGTATTTGTGCATGGGGAGTAGGATGGAGCCTATTGAGGCAAAGATAGAAAGAATAAGAGAATTTTTTAGCAGTTTCCATGTATAGGAATACTTGTGACAGAGGGAGAGATATACAAAGGGGGAATTTATGAAGCTGTCCAGGGGATTGGTTGTGAACCCACAGTGATGCCCCTTTAAAGAAACCAGCTGCAAAGAGCCAAATTATTTCTTAAGTTCTCTGCAGTTAAACTGTTATTTATTTCAAGGTGTAACTTGCAGATACTGGGCCCAAAGTGGGGCCTACTGTCTTGGACTTCCATGAATTTTGGAGGCTGGTTCTTTTCAGTTCCTTAACTGCCATTAAATTGTGAATGGCTAAAGAGTAAGAAAAAAAAAATAACCAAGTACAATTAGTGGGCAGTATGAAATAAAAATGACAAAATAAGTCTTATTATCACAGTAACCATACATCAGAAAATAAGTTTTCTAGGGACATCTGGGTGGCTTAGTTGGTTAAGCATCCAACTCTTGATTTTTGACTTAGGTCATGATCTCATGGTTGTCAGATTGAGCCCTGTGTCAACATGAAACCTGCTTAAGATTCTCTCCCTCTGCCTCTACTGCTCCCCTGTTCCTGCTAGTTCATATTGGCTCTCTCTCTCTCTGAAAATAGAGAAAAAAAGAAAAAAAAAATTAAATAAAATATACCCTAATTATGAGTATTTAAATGGCCAACAACTTATATAAGATATAAAATATGGAAAAAGCATTAGAAAAACTGAAAATAAAAGCAGGAAAAAAGAATTACCAAGAATATATGAACCAAAGTGTAAGCCAAAAGAAAGAGTTGAAATTAGAAAATTTCATATTATGCAAAGGCATTTGGAAAGAGCTAGTTTCCTGGTTTTGGTAAAGAAATAAATAAAGCAGCAGGAGGAGAATAAATCTCTACTTACAGCTAAAAGGATTAACATGTTAACAAGTAGCATAAAACAATATGTTGTATATACCCCTTTCTCAAAGTCTGGGTCCACAAGAATATGCTGTGACCATGATTTTTTAAAATCATGTATATATTGAAGATTTATCTCATTGTTATTTCATATTACACTTGGTGAAAACTGGTAAGATTTATTATTTTTCTGGAGGGAGCCAAGATGGCAGAACAGCATGGAAGTTTTTTGTGTGTCTCACGTCCATGAAATATAGCCAGACCAACACTAAACCATCCTGCACACCTAGAAAACTGATCTGAGGATTAACACAACAATCTGCACAACCTGAACCACATAATTCAGCAGGTACGTGACGCGGAGAGGTGAACTTGGGGAGAGAGAAGCTGCGGAGGGTAAGGAGGTGCTTTTGCATGCAGAGAGAGGATGGAGACGGTGGGGAGAATACAGGAAAAGCACCCCTCCCCAAAAGCAGCTGGAGAGAAAGTGGAAAATTGGAAACAGTCACAGGGACTGAACTAAAAAGGGAGAAAGGAGAAAGAAAGGAGAGGGTTTTAAATTCCATTAAGGCTATAAATAGGGGGAGCGCAGAGAGTCTGCAGGTCGATACCTGGTGGTGCTCTGGTGGGAAGGGTGAGTCCCCAGGAGCAGAATGGGGTCAGGGAGGTTCTCAGGTCACACAGGGAGAAGCCGTTCCACTGCTAGAAGGACATTTGGTAGAGGCTGTGAGGCAACCTGGGCCCAGCAGACTCCAGAAAATGGCCATATTCGCTGGTGCTGGAACAAGGTCTTTAAGGGTGAAGCCTGGTGCCAGAAATGTGTTGTGATTTTCCATAATCCCTGAAATGCTGCTGCTACACAATCTCCCGAACTTTTTCTGAGGCGGACTGGCACCTGGCAACCATTTCTGGGCTTCAGCAGCAGCACAGTCCCACAAACTTTCCTGGGTGCGACTGATATTTGACCATTGCTGGTGAGACCCTCTGCCAAGGGGTGGAATGGGTCAAAACCACAGTCCCTCAGAAGTAAGGGGCCAGTGTAAACAGCCACATCTGAGACAAAACTGGGGAGAGAGGTACTACCTGGGGCTTGGTCATGGACAGTGAAAAAGTGGGGAGTGGATGAAAACTAAAGACAAAGGATGGGTGTGTGATTGCTGATCAGGGACAACAGAGTTCCAATACTAGAGACTGGGTAGCTGGGTGACGCCATTTTCACCACTCCCACGCATGCGCATACACACCTACAAGCACTGCAACAATATACCCCAGTAGGCTAGCAGCACCATCTAGTGGAGAACGGAGCTGTTACACTAAGCTCTGCCCAACTGGGCCAACCTTGCTCTTCAAGAAAAGAAGTCTCACCACCTACTTAGTTTATGGACTATAAAGTGCTTCATAGTCTGACTTCTAGGGGAAAATGAAGTAATTTCATTTGTATTTCAGTCTATTAGCAAGTCCATCTATTTAATTTTCTTTCTTTCCTCTTTTTTTCTTTTTTTCTTTTTCATTTCTTTTCTCTTTCTTGAACACAGAAAGATAAAACATTCGATTTTTTTTCAATTTTTATTAAAAATAATTTTCTTTAATTTTTTTACTACGTTTTTTTACTTTTGTCTAATTTTTTCAAATTCTATTTTACTTCCATCATTTTATTTTAGGCTACTTCAGTGTATTCATTTTTTCAAATTTTCAAACGATTTCCTTTTTTTCTTTGTTTTTTTCTTTTTTTCTCTTTTTCGTGTCTTTTTTTCCTTGAATACATAAAGAGGAAAAAATCATCTTTGTTTTAAATTTTTATTAAAAATATATATTTTTTAATTTTTTCTACTATGTTTTTTACATTTGTGTAATTTTTTTTCAAATTCTAGTTTATTTCCATCATTTCATTTTAGTCTACTTCAGTGTATTCATTCTTTCAAATTTTTCAAATGATTTTTGTTTTATTCTTTCCCCTTTTTTCTCTAATCTATCAAGCCACTTTCAACACCCAGACCAAAACACACCTAGGATCTAGCATCATTTATTTGATTTTTTTTTGTGTGTGTGTGTTTTTAATTTTAATATTTTTAAATTTTTAATTATTTTTATTTTAATTTTTTCTTCCTCATTATTTTTCTCCCTTCAAAATGACAAAATGAAGGAATTCACACCAAAAGAAAGAGCAGGAAGAAACAACAGCCAGAACTTAACCAACATAGATACAAGCAAGATGTCTGAACCAGAATTTAGAATCACGATAATAAGAATACTAGCTGGAGTCGAAAATAGATTAGAATTCCTTTCTGTGTAGATAAAAGAAGTAAAAACTAGCCAGGATGAAATAAAAAATGCTATAACTGAGCTACAATCACGAATGGATGCCACAGTGGCAAGGATGGATGAGGCAGAACAGAGAATCAGTGACATAGAGGTCAAACTTATGGAGAATAATGAAGCAGAAAAAAAGAGGGAGATTAAAGCAAAAGAGCACGATTTAAGAATTAGAGAAATCAGTGACTCATTAAAAAGGAATGTCAGAATCATAGGGGTCCCAGAGGAGGAAGAGAGAGAAATAGGGGTAGAAGGGTTAAATCATACTGGAAAGCTTCTAACAGCGGGAAGAGCAAATCATACTGGAAAACTTCTAACCGCGGGAAAAACACAGACATCAAAATACAGGAAGCACAGAGGACCCCCATTAGATTCAACAAAAACCAACCATCAAGACATATCATAATCAAATTCACAAAATACTCAGACAAGGGGAGAGTCATGAAAGCAGCAAGGGAAAAAAAAGTCCCTAACCTACAAGAGAAGACAGATCAGGTTTGCAGCAGACCTATCCACAGAAACTTGGCAGGCCAGAAAGGAGTGGCAGGATATATTCAATGTGCTGAATCAGAAAAATATGCAGCCAAGAATTCTTTATCCACAAAGGCTGTCATTCAAAATAGAAAGAGAGATAAAAGTTTCCCAGGCAAACAAAAATTAAAATAGTTTGTGACACCTAACCAGCCCTGCAAGAAATTTTAAGGGGGACTCTCTGAGGGGAGAAAAGATGAATAAATAAATAAATAAGATGAAAACATAAATACATACATTCATACATACAAAAAGCAACAAAGATTAAAAAGGACCAGAGAACACCACCAGAAACTCCAACTCTACAAGCAACATGATGGCAATAAATTCATATCTTTCAGTACTCACTCTAAATGTCTGGACTGAAGGCTCCAATCAAAAGACATAGGGTAACACAATGGATAAGAAAACAAGATCCCTCTATATGCTGCTTACAAGAGACCCACTTGAGACCTAAAGACACCTTCAGATTGAAAGTAAGAGGATGGAGAACCATGTATCATGCTAATGGTCAACAAAAGAAAGCCAGAATAGCCATACTTATATCAATCTAGACTTTAAAATAAAGACTGTATCAAGAGATGCAGAAGGGCATTATATCATAATTAAGGAGTCTATCCACCAAGAAGACCTAACAATTCTAAACATTTATGTGCCAAATGTGGTAGCACCCAAATATATAAATCAATTAATCACAAACATAAAGAAATTCAGTGATAATAATACCATAATAGTAGGAGACTTCAACACCCCACCCACAGAAATGGACAGATCATCTAATAAAAAAATCAACAGGTAACAGTGGCTTTGAATGACACACTGGACTGGATGGACTTAACAGATATATTCAGAACATTTCATACTAAAGCAGTGTAATATACATTATTCTCCAGTGCACATGAAACTTTCTCCAGAATAGACCACATACTGGGACACAAATTAGCCCTCAGCAAGTACAAAATGATTGAGATCATACCGTGCATATTTTCAGACCACAATGCTATGAAACTCGAAATCAACCACAAGAAAAAATTTTGAAAGGTAACAAATACTTGGAGACTGAAGAACATCCTAGTAAAGAATGAATGGGCTAACCAAGAAGTTAAAGAGGAAATTAAAAAGTATGTTGAAGCCAATGAAAATGATAACTCCACAACCCCAAACCTCTGGGATGCAGCAAAGGCAGTCATAAAAGGAAAGTATATAGCAATCCAGGCCTTCCTAAAGAAGGAAGAAAGATCTCAGATATACAACCTAACCTTACACCTTAAGGAGCTGGAAAAAGAACAGCAAATAAAACCCAAAACCAGGAAACAATAAAGACAGGAAATAATAAGATTAGAGCAGAAATTAATGCTATCAAAACAAAACAACAACAACAACAAAAAACAGTAGAACAGATCAATGAAACCAGAAGCTGGTTCTTTGAAAGAATTAACAAAATTTGTAAACCACTAGCCAGTTTGATCAAAAAGAAAGGAGAAGGACCCAGATAAATAAAATCAAGAATGAAAGAGGAGAGATCACAACCAACACAGGAGAAATAAAAACAATAAATAAAAACATATAATAAGAGAATATTATGAACAATTATATGCCAATAAAAAGGGCAATCTGGAAGAAACGGACAAATTCCTAGAAACATGTGTACTACCAAAACTGAAACAAAGAAATAGAAAATTTGAACAGACCCTTAACCAGTAAGGAAATCAAATTAGTAATCAAAAATCTCCCCCAAAACAAGAGTCCAGGGTCAGATGGCTTTCCAGGGCAATTCTACCAAACATTTAAGGAAGAGTTAACACCTATTCTCTTGAAGCTTTTCCAAAAAATAGAAATGGAAGGAAGACTTCCAAACTCTTTCTATGAAGCCAGTATTACCTTGATTCCAAAACCAGAGACCCCACTAAAAAGGATAACTATAGACCAATTTCCCTGATGAACATGGGTCCAAAAATCCTCAACAAGATATTAGTCAACCAGCTCCAACAATACATTAAAAAAATTATTCACCACGACCAAGTGATATTTAATACCTGGGATGCAGGGCTGGTTCAATATCCACAAAACAATTAACGTGATTTATCACATCAATAAAAGAAAAGACAAGAACCATATGATCCTCTCAATTGATGTAGAGAAAGCATTTGACAAAATAGAGCATCCTTTCTTGATAAAAACCCTCAAGAAAGTAGGGATAGAAGGAGCATACCTTGAGATCATAAAAGCCATATATGAACGACCCAACACTAATATCATCCTCAATGGGGAAGAACTGAGAACTTTCCCCCTAAGGTCAGGAACAAGACAGGGATGTCCACTCTCACCACTGTTATTCAACATAGTATTGGTAGTCTTAGCCTCTGCATTCAGACAACACAAAGAAATAAAAGGCATCCAAATTGGCCAGGAGGAGGTCAAACTTTCACTCTTCACAGATGACATGATACTCTATATGGAAAACCCAAAGGATTCCACCAAAAAACTGCTAGAAAATGAATTCAGCAAAGTTGCAGGATATAAAATTAACACACAGAAATTGGTTGCATTCTTAGACACCAACAATGAAGCAACAGAAAGAGATCCCATTTAAAATTGCACCAAAACCATAAAATAACTAGGAATAAATCTAACCAAAGAGGTGAAAAATCTATACCCTGAAAAGTATAGGAAGCTTATGAAAGAATTTGAAGAAGAAAAAAGAATGGAAAAAAGATTCCATGTTCCTGGATAGGAAGAACAAATATTGTTAAAATGTCGATACTGCCCCAAGCAATCTACATATTCAATGCAATCCCTATCAAAATAACACCAGCATCCTTCGCAGAGCTAGAACAAATAATTCTAAAATTTATATGGAACCATAAAAGACCCTGAATAGCTAAAGCAATCTTGAAAAAGAAAACAAAAGCAGGAGGCATCACAATCCTGGACTTCAAACTATACTACAGAGCTATAATCAGCAAGACAGTATGGTACTAGCACAGGAACAGACACTCAGATGAATGGAACAGAATAGAGAACCCAGAAATGGACCCACAAACGTATTGCCAGCTAATCTTTGACAAAGCAGGAAAGAATATACAATGGAATAAAGACAGTCTCTTCAGCAAATGGTGCTGGGGAAACTGGACAGCGACATGCAGAAAAATGAACCTGGACCACTTTCTTACACCATACACAAAAATAAACTCAAAATGGATGAAAGACCTAAATGTAAGACAGGAAGCCATCAAAATCCTCGAGGAAAAAGCAGGCAAAAATCTCTTTGATCTTGTCTGCAGCAACTTCTTACTCAACATGCCTCCAGGGGCAAGGGAAACAAAAGCAAAAATGAACTACTGGGACCTCATCAAAATAAAAAGCTTCTGCACAGCGAAGGAAACAATCAGCAAAACTAAAATGCAACCAACAGAATGGGAGAATCTATTTGCAAACGACATATCAGATGAAGGGTTAGTATCCAAAATCTATAAAGAACTTATCAAACTCAGCACCCAAAAAATGAATAATCCAGTGAAGAAATGGGCCAAAGACATGAATAAACACTTCTCAGGAAGACATCCAGATGGCCAACTGACACATGAAAAAATGCTCCACATCACTCATCATCAGGGAAATACAAATAAAAGCCATAATGAGATACCACCTTACACCTGTCAGAATGGCTAACATTAACAACTCAGGCAATGACAGATGTTGGTGAGGATGTGGAGAAAGAAGATCTCTTTTGCACCATTGGTGGGAATGCAAGCTGGTGCAGCCACTCCAGAAAACAATATGGAGGTTCCTCAAAAAACTAAAAATAGAACTACCCTACAACCCAGCAATTGCACTAGTAGGTATTTACCCAAGAGATACAGGTGTGCTGTTTCGAAGGGACACATGCACCCCCATGTTTATAGCAGCACTATCAACAATAGCCAAAGTATGGAAAGAGCCCAAATGTCCATCGAGGGATGAGTGGATAAAGAAAATGTGGTGTATATATGTACAATGGAGTATTACTTGGCAATCAAAAAGAATGAAATCTTGCCATTTGCAACTACATGGATGGAACTGGAGGGTATTATGCTAAGTGAAATTGCTCAGTAAGAGAAAGACAAATATCATATGAATTCACTCATATGAGGACTTTAAGAGACAAAACAGATGAACATAGGGAAGGGAAACAATACTATAAAAACGGGGGGGGACAAAGCATAAGGGACTCTTAAATATGGAGAACAAACAGAGGGTTACTGGAGGGGTTGTGGAAGAGGGGAGGGGCTAAATGGGTAAGGGGCATTAAGGAATCTACTCCTGAAATCATTGTTGCATTATATGCTAATGAATTTGGATGTAAATAAAAAAAGAAAGAAAATTTTAAAAAAGAAAAAAAATAATTATTACAAATCTTGCTTAGTGTACAAAACACATGGACTTCTCAAAGCAGTCTGATATCCAAAATGGAGTTGTAATGATTATGAAAATAATAATAAAATTAGTAACAATAGCTAGTAAAAAATTTATTTTTTCAATCATACGTAAGAGTGGTGAAATGAAAAGACATAAATTTACATTAACTATTGAGGCTCATGCATGAAGCAACAGGGTCAATTTGAAAATTGAAATCAAAAGGAAGAGATAAATCGGAAGATGTAGAGGAAGAAATATTCTTCTATCTTTCAAGGTTTTCCAGCTGGACTAAGAATTAAATTTACATAAAACAGATTAACAGGAGGAAAATAAAATAGAATTTTATTATATGCCTATGGTGGTTCAATAATGAAATTAAGACCCCCAAAAATGAGTAAGGCAAGTAGTTTTTATGATACATTTTAAACAGAGACAATAAATTTGTAAGAAATTGACAGGATAATGAAAACAGGTGATTGGGAGATTTTTAACTATTAGGGAATTATAAGCAGAATTTAGGCTGAGGTAGTAAATTAGAAAAAAGTAAGAAGGTTTTTTTCTGTAACTTTTTTGGCTTTGAACTTCCTGTCCCTGGTGATAAGGATGTCTTATTTACTTCATACAGGTTGGATATTGTTTATATGGGAGATCTGTTTCTTGCTTTCACTGAGACAGAAGAGGGTCTGGTAATCCTTGCACTGGCTGTTTCTTAAGTAAATGTCATTTAAAATATGTCAAAGTGGCCATCAATATCCCCTTGGCCCCTATAGGGAGAATCCAGACCTGGGAGTTGAATCAAGAGGTAATAGTGATAGTCCTGACATATGGTGAAAAATGCTTGGATTAGATATGGATTATACTTGGAATATAAAAATTTAAATGTATTTTATCTTTTAAGTAGGCTCCAGTAAATCCAAGTGTTAACAATAACCTTTAATAGAAGGACTGCCCAGGCAATGGTTAGACATTCTCCACAGGTCCAGGCTTTGAGTACTTACTGGTAAGGAAAGATGGTGGTAACTAAATTATTCCATCTTTTTTTTCCATCAGATCCAATATAGATAAATTAATTCTGTTTTATTTAACCTATCTGGGAGATAGAGAAATTAAGGTGATAATAAGAAGCATAATGATAGTAACTGAAAGAAGAAGTGCATTTTCCACAACTGTATTTTTTTAACCTTCTTGCTAAAGTCTAGAGATTTATCTATGGGGAAGGTGACTAATAACAGAACATTGGGATATGGTATTCAACTTATCTAAATAGTGGTTTCTTCAAGGTGATTCCACATTATTTGTATTTAGGAGAATCATTGAAAATGAGTCAAAGCCTGGTTTTGGGATTTATTATTTTCTTAGAGGATGACATTCTGAAAAGAGTGTAATTGTTTTTGAAGTTTAAACTGTTCTGAATAACTATTTTTTTTGCGTCTTAAAAAATCACCTTACAACTTTCCTTTATCTAAAAAGGTTTTATTTTTATATAAAGATTGGTTTCTATTAAAGTCATTCAAACACAAAACAGAGACCTTGATGCTTCTCAATTACATTGATTTTAAAATAGACTTCTGAGAATTCTGTTGAACTCAACAAGGATGATCTGAAGTCTATGAAAAGAGTTTGCTTTTCATCGATGGCTCTGGGAGGGGTGGGGGTCTCATTATGACTGCTTGGTATTTATAAAAATACCAGTGAGTGGAATTCAGAACAAGAAATATCCTTGGCTTGCTCACAAGAGTCAATAAAATAAACAATTCACAGTGAGGCAGTCAAAGAAAAGATAATAGAGAGATGATAGACAAACTGTAGCCTTTTGTCCTTTCAGAGTCTTTTTATTCTGAACTGTAGATTTTCACACAACAGAGCTTAGTAAGTGTTCAAAAGAGATGTGTGTGAGTGTGTATGTGTAGATGAGAGAAACAAAGTGAATGGTTTAAAGCAGTAGGGCTGTCTTTAAAAAAAAAAAGTTGTAATGTGTGAAGTTAAGAAACTACTTTCAGTTTTTAATATTTATCAGTTTTTCCCCTCAGTATCTTCCTAAGTTGAGTGTCTTCACTTGTAGAAAGAGGGTAATAGAAGACCCTAACTAATGTTCTTTTAATGTTTAATGTTCTTTAAGGACTTGCTAAACTTGTCATATACTTAGAACAAAACAAAGCATTAATTAACATTAAGATTTTTAACATTTTACTTGGCAACTGTTTCAACCTTACAGGAAAGGTTCAAGAATAAGTAAAGTACAGAGAACACCTTCATCCCCTTTATATACACTCACCTACTGCTAACATTTTACCCTATTTAAATAAATTGAGTAACATATGACCTTTACTACCAGATTTTTTGGCACATTTCCTAAAAAAATAAGAATATTATTATAACCACAGAACAGTCACTAACTGTAATAACAGTGACCTGATAGTTCTATCTAATCTATGGTCTGTAATGTAATTTTTTCACTTAAACAAATAATAACTTCCTTGATAGAATTTTTGTACCACTGTAGGATATAGGTATTAAGTTGTCTTGTCTTTTTAGTCTTCTTAAAATTTTGGAGCATTACCATAGCCTTTGTGTTTTATGACCTTCACAGTTTAAAAGAATATAGTTGTATCCTACTTCTATTTAAAAAAACTTAGTCTGTGTGTGTGTGTGTGTGTGTGTGTGTGTGTGTGTGTTTTATGTTTCATCATCATTAGATACCCATTATACATTTCTGGCTAGAATAATATGTAAGTGATATTGTGTCCCTCTCAGAAAATTGTGAATACCCAGACAAAGAGATATCTGATTTCTTCACTACATAATTTGCTTTTTCTCTTGCAACTTGTGGGAAACAACTTTAAAGGCATGAAAATACATGTGCTCATTGAAATTTCCTCCAAAGTCTTAACATCCATTGATGATTCTTTAATAAAACTTCTACACGGTTGCAAAATGATAATTTCCAATTCTAGTACCTGCTCCACATTCACTATTAGCTGCCACTTGACATTCTATTGTAAGCAACAGTTCCCCTCCCATTTATAAATGTATATTTGTGTTTGTATGTGCATGCATTTTTAATCAATAACTGATATAGACCAATCAGTTTCTATTTTTTCAATTATTTTTTTAAATTTAATTTAATTTTATATTAGAGAGAGAGTGAGTGAGAGAGGGGCAGAGGGAGAGAGAATCTTAAGCAGGCTTCATTCTCAGCATGGAGCCAGATATGGGGCTCAATCCCAGGACTCTGGGATCATAACCTGAGCCAAAATTGAGAATTAGATGCTCAGGCGACTGATTCAACCAGGTGGCCTCTATTTTTTTCAATTCTTTCTAATTTTTTTTAATCTTTATTTTTGAGAGAGAGAGGAAGAGGCAGAGCATGAACGGGGTTGGGTGGGGGGGAGACAGAGAGAGAGGGACACACAGAATCTGAAGCAGGCTCCAGACTCTGAGCTGTCAACACAGAGCTGGATGCAGGGCTCGAACTCATGGACCACAAGATCATGACCTGAACTGAAGTCAGACGCTTAACTGACTGAGCCACATAGGCACCCTGATTTTTTCTTTTCTTTCTAATTCATTATTCTATCTAATTATCTTAGTGTTCAGACAGTTCCCTCCCCTTGTCAATTCATGCTACCCAAGGCTGAGGATATATAGACATATAATGTTTATAAGCTAGTTAGATGAGTTATTTCCTTTTCAGTTTGTTTATGATATTTCTTTGAAAATAGATTCATTATCATTCTCTCCCTTTTAGATCCCCCTCCTTTACCATTATTGTAGACCGCTTTTGTAGTGTACAATATTTTAATGCTTTCAAAAAGCTGCAAATATGCAAAACTTCAGAGAAATGTCTCTACTTCCTATATCCATTCCACTTGGTTCCCCCCCTACTCCTTAAAGTAATCAATCTCATTGGATTTGATGTGTCTTTCATATATTTTTTTTGAAAGAGAAGTACAGTGTGTATGCTTTATTATCCTCCCCCTACATTTATTAAAAACAAAACATGACCTAATAAATGTTTTACTTTTTTTTTATAATACCACCTAGAAATCCTTCTATAACTGTTCATAGGCCTCATTCTATTTTTAATTTTATAATTTTAAAAGTCATGTATGTAACATAGTTTATTCAGTGAATCTTCTATGTTTGAATAGTTTCCATATTTTCAAATGATAAATTATGCTGCAGGGATTAACTTCATGCATACATTTCTATTTTTGGAGACTCATCTTCAGGGTATGTTCTTAGAAGTGGGATTGCTGAGTTGAAGGGAGAATGCATATGTAGTTTGATTAAATATTGCCAAACTCCTCACCATAAGTGTCCTATCAATTTCTAGTCCCACTGGCTCTGTGTTAGACTGTTTCCCCTTGTTTTCACCAGCAGTGTACCGTTAAGCTTTTTGATGATTGCCTATTTGGTGAGTTAGGATACTATATTTACAGAAAACTTGTGAAGTAAGCATTATTACATTTATAATATGGATAAATAATGAGAGCTGAAAAGAGCTTATATAACTTCCTAAAATTCAGTGGTAATTGGTAGAACCTAGATTCAGACCCATATAATTCTCTTAAGCCCATATTTTATTGAAGAGAAACTGAAGATTCATCTTTTTCAAAATTTTTTCAGGAAACTAGGTGACATGAAATTGCTTGGTAGTAGTTCATGTTGCCATCTATAAAAAAAGACCCTAGTTTCTAATGAAATAATGGGAAGTCAGTCTCCATATGTCAAAGATCATAAAAAATTTTAATTTAAGAGGGATAAATCAGAAGCCTAGAAAGGATAACACAATCTTAAAAGTAGATTGGCCATATAATTATCTGTCCATGATCCTTTGGAGAATAAGACTAATATCAAAAATGATCTTCATAGTTCTAAGATTTTTAAATGTGTTGACAATGAATGTTTTATCAATGGATGTACATATAAATCTCTATTCAATTGTTTTCATGAATAAAATTATTACTGAAATATAAATCCATACACTTCATAATAAGTGAAAAGAACTTTTTATTAACTGAAAATTAAAAATAACATAAGCAATAAAATTTTTGGCTAAAAGTCACAAAAAGTATATTCACATACTTAATAAGTATCTTAATTTATAAAATGTCCCCAATATTATCTTAGTTATTTTTCTAAAGAATGTACTTTATTTTATTTTATTTTTTCAACGTTTTTTTAATTTATTTTTGGGACAGAGAGAGACAGAGCATGAACGGGGGAGGGGCAGAGAGAGAGGGAGACACAGAATCGGAAACAGGCTCCAGGCTCCGAGCCATCAGCCCAGAGCCTGACGCGGGGCTCGAACTCACGGACCGCTAGATCGTGACCTGAGCGAAGTCGGACGCTTAACCGACTGCGCCACCCAGGCGCCCCAAGAATGTATTTTAAATATATATTAATTCTATATTTTATGAAACCACAAACATTATTGTAAAAATGATAAATTTGAAATTGCTCATACTTTCAAATGACCACTCTCTATTCACATTTCTAATATAGAAAACAGTCTATACAGTAAGATCTGAACAAATCCTGTAACAAACACAAAATTATTCTTTATGATTCTTTGCATTGAAATATATGAATTTTTTGGTACACGTTTTTTCACAGATAGTTTCCTTTCATTCAAGGTAGCTTTCCTAATCTAATTTTGTAAGACCGAACTCAACAAGTGTTTTGTCTGTTTATGATTCTCTTAAATTTTTTACAAATCATAGATGCCCCAAAGTAATAGATTTCAGTTTCATTTTCTTGTACAGGGTATAAAGGAATCTTCCCACAGGTTGAAGTATTTCACAGCTTGCTTGAGAAATTAAGCTCTCATTGTTTAATTGGTGGTATTTATCTCTTACTTTTAACATTTTTTAAAAACATTAACTCATTTTTGAGAGACAGAGACAAAGTATGAGTGGGGAAGGGGCAGAGAGAGAGGGAGACACAGAATCTGAAGCAGGCTCCAGGCTCTGAGGTGCCAGCACAGAGCCTGACACGGGGCTTGAACCCATGAACTTTGAGATCATGATCTGAGCCAAAGTGGGATGCTTTAACCGACTGAGCCACCTAGGCCTTTCCTAGGGTGCCCCTCCCTTTCTTTTAAATGAACAAATTTTATTGCCTTTCTGTTTGTAAAACACTTTGTATAGTAATTCAAAGTGGCTAAAAGCTTTAAATACTGAAGTCTGTGACATTCTATTTGTTGAATATTTTAAAGATTTCTCATTGATTTTTAATGAAATTCATCTAATATATTGAAGAATTCATTAACTCCCCAAATGCAATAATAATGTAGGACACCTACACTGATTTACAAAGTGGTTATTTTTTTCCTTTCAAATTTTTATTTAATTCTAATTAGTTAACAAATAGTATAATATTGTTTTCACAAATAGAATTTTACAATTTATCAGTTACATATGACATCCATGCTCATCCCAACAAGTGCCCTTCATAATGGCCATCACCCATTTAGCCCATTCCCCCATCCAACACCCCCCCTAGCAACCTTCAGTTTGCTCTTTACAGTTAAGAGTCTCTTATGGTTTATTTTCTACTTTTTTCCACCCTCCAATATGTTTACCTGTTTTGTTTCTCAAATTCTACATATGAGTGAAACCCTATCATATTCGTCTTTTTCTAAATTATTTATTCACTTAGCATAATACACTCTAGCTCCATCCATATTGCTATTCTATATATATATTGAATATATATATAATCTCTATATATATATTCTATATATATATATTATATATATATATATTCTATATATATATATATAATATATATATATATATATGTGACAGGTGTGAGGTGGTATCTCACTGTGGTTTTGATTCATTTTTTCTCTGATGAGTGATGTTGAGCATCTTTTCATGTGTCTATTAGCCATCTGGATACCATCTTGGAAAAATGTCTGTTCATGTCTTTTGCCCATTTCTTCACTGGATTATTTGTTTTTTGGGCATTGAGTTTGATAAGTTTTGTTTTTATAGATTTTGGGTGCTAACCCTTTATCACATATGTCATTTACAAATATCTATTTCCATTCCATCAGTTGCCTTTTAGTTTTGCTGATTGTTTTCTTTCTTTTCTATCTTGATGAGGTCCCAATAGTTCATTTTTTCCTTTGTTTCCCATGTCCAGAGACATGTTTCGTAAGAAGTTGCTGCATCCAAGGTCAAAAAGGTTGCTGCCTGTGTCTTCCTCTAGGATTCTGATAGTTTCCTGTCTCACATTTAGATCTTCACCCATTCTGATATTGTTTTTATGTATGGTACAATAAAGTGGTCCAGTTTCTTTTTTTTTTTTTTTCTTTATTTTATTTTATTTTATTTTATTTTTGGGACAGAGAGAGACAGAGCATGAACGGGGGGAGGGTCAGAGAGAGGGAGACACAGAATCGGAAACAGGCTCCAGGCTCTGAGCCATCAGCCCAGAGCCTGATGCGGGGCTCGAACTCACGGACCGCGAGATCGTGACCTGGCTGAAGTCGGACGCTTAACCGACTGCGCCACCCAGGCGCCCCATAAAGTGGTCCAGTTTCATTCATCTGTATGTCACTGTCCAATTTTCCCAGCAGCATTTGCTCAAGAGACTGATCTTTTTCCATTGGATATTCTTTCCTGCTTTGTTAAAGATTAGTTGGCCTATATGACCATTGTGGGTCCATTTCTGGGTTCTCTATTCTGTTCCACCGATCTACATGTCTGTTTTTTGTGCCAGTACAATACTGTCTTGATGATCACAGCTTTGTAATACAGTTTGAAGTCTGGACTTGTGACTCCTCCAGCTTTGTTTGTTTGTTTGTTTTCCAACACCACTTTGGCTATTTGGTTAGTTAACAAATACAAATTTTAGAATTATTTGTTCTATCTCTGAATAGTGCCGGTGTTATTTTGATAGGGATTGCATTACATGTGTAGATTGCTTTGTGTAGTATAGACATCTTAACAATATTTGTTCTTCCAATCTATGAATATGGAATGTTTTTCCATTTGTTTGTGTCTTCTTCAGTTTAATTCATAAACTTTGTATAGTTTTCAGAGTGCAGAACCTTTATCACTTTGCTTAGGTTTATTCCTACATATTTTATGGTTTTTGGTGCAAATGTAAATGGGATCGATTCCTTGATTTTTCTTTCTGCTGCTTCATTATTGTATTGGTGTATAGAAATGAGACTGCTTTCTGTACATTGATTTTACATCCTATGACCTTGCTGAGTTCATGGATCAGTTCTAGCAGGTGGGGTTTTTTTGTTTGTTTGTTTGTTTGTTTGTTTTTTTTGTTTGTTTTTTGTTTTGTTTCTTAAGTATATTTTGGATATTAACCCAATAACCAATATATGGCTTGCAAAAATTTCCTCCCATTTTCTAAATTGTTTATTTTGGTCTGTTTCTTTTCTGTGCAGAAGCTTTTAAGTTCAAGATAGTCCCATTTGTTGATTTTGCTTTTGTTTGTGCTTTGGAATCCTATCCAAAAAATCATTTCCAGGACAAATATTGAGAAGTTTCATTCCTACCTTTTCTTCTACATCTTATGGTTTCTGATCTTATATTTAAGACTTTGCTCCATTTAACATTAATTTTTATTAGTGGTACAAAGTAGGGGCCCAGTTTCATTGTTCTGCATGTGTTTATCTAGTTTCCCAGCACCATTTACTGAAGACTATCCTTTCTTCATTGACTGGTCTTGGCTTCTCTGTGCATGTTAGTTGATCTTATCTGTGTTGGCTTAATTCTGGGCTCTCTATTCTGTTTTATTGGTCTATGTGTCTTTCTCGTGTGCCAGAACCATACTTTTTTATTACTATAGCTTTGTAGTATGGTTTGAAATTTGGAAATATGATACCTTTGGCTTTTTTCTTTCTCAGGTCTGCTTTTGCTATTTGGGATCTTTTATAGTTCCACACATATTTAGGGTTTTGTTCTTCCTTTTTTTAATGTTTATTTAGTTTTGAGACAAAAACAGAGTGTAAGCAGGGAAGGGGGGGAGAGAGAGAGAGAGAGAGAGAGAGAGAATCCGAGGCAGGCTCCAGACTCTGAGCTGTCAACATAGAGCCTTATGTGGGGCTTGAATTTATAAACTGTGAGATCATGACCTGAGCTGAAGTCAGATGTTCAACTAACTGAGCCACCCAGGTGCCCTAGGATTGTTTTTTCTATTTCTGTGAATAATGTTAGTTGGAATTTTGATAGAACTGCATTGAATCTATAAGTGGCTTGGAGTAGTATGCACATTGTAACAATATTTTCCAATTCACAAACATGCAATGTCTTTCCACTTTTTTGTTAAAGGAAATCAAAGAAGACACACAAAGTCTTGTAGTTGTGGTTGTACAGATACTTCACTTCTTAGTTAAGTTTGTTCCATGATATTGTTTTTGATGCTATTGTGAATGGGCTAGTTTTCTCTTCAGATGTCTCATTATTAGTGTATGAAATGCAATTGATTTCTGTATGTTGATTTTATATCTTGCAACTTCACTAAATTCATTGATTAGTTCCAACAGTTTTCCTTCTTTCTTTCTTTCTTTCTTTCTTTCTTTCTTTCTTTCTTTCTTTCTTTTCTTTGTTTCTTCTTCTTCTTCTTCTTCTTCTTCTTCTTCTTCTTCTTCTTCTTTCTTCTTCCTCCTCCTCCTCCTCCTCCTCTTTTTATTGTTGTTGTTGTTGTTGATTCTTTGGGATTATCTACATACAAAATCATATTATCTGCAAATAATGGCAATTGTACTTCTTCCTTTCTGACTTGAGTGACTTTTATTTCTTTGTCTTGTATAATATCTCTAGCTAAGACTTCCAGTACTATATTGAATGAGAGTGAGAGTTGGGTGGTACCTGGATGGCTCACTCAGTTAAGTGTGCAACTACAGCTCAAGTCATGATTTCATAGTTCATGAGTTTCAGCTCAGCATAAGGCTCTCTGCTGTCAGCGTGGAGCCCACTTGGGATCCACTGTCTCCCATTCTCTTGCATGCATGGACTCCCTTTCTCTGCTCCCTCTCAAAATTCAACATTAAAAAAAATAATGTTTATTTTATCTTTGAGAGAGAAAGCGTATGAGTGGGGGAGGAGCAGAGAAAGAGAGAGAGTGAGAGAGAGAGGGAGACACAGAATCCAAAGGAGGCTCCAGGCTTGAGTTGTCAACACAGAGCCTGATGCAGAGCTCAAACCTACAAACCATGAGATCATGACCTGAGCTGAAGTCTGACACTTAACTGACTAAGCCATCCAGGTTCCCCCATAAATGTTTGTTTGTTTGTTTTTTTAAGTGAGTGGGCACCTTGTCTTCTTCTTTATCTTAGAGAAAAAGTTTTCAATTGTTCACTGTTGAGTATAATGTTAGCTGTGATTTATTGTGTATAGTCTTTATTATGTTTAGGTGTGGGGCGCCTTGGTAACTCAGTTCGTTGAGCATCTGATTTCAATTCAGATCATGATCTCACAGTTCATGAGTTCTGGCCCCGCATCAGGCATTGTGCTGACAGCTTAGAGCCTGAAACCTGCTTTGGATTCTGTGTCTCCCCCTCTCTCTGCCCCTCCTCTGCTCATGCTCTGTCTCTCTCTCAAAAATAAATAAGCATTAAATAGAAAAAAAAAAGAAAATTTTTATTATGTTTAGGTATGTTCCTTGTATACCCAGTCCACTGAGGGCTTTTATCATGAAAGGTTGTATTTTGTCAACTTCTTTTTCTGCATTTATTGTGGTGATCATGCAATTTTATTTTTCATTCTATAATTGATATATCACATTTATTGATTATGTATGTTGAAGTATCCTTGCATGCCAGGAATAAATCCTACTTTGTCACAGTGTATAATCTTTACAATGTGTTCTTGAATTCAGTTTGCTAATATTTTGTTGAGAATTTCTGCATCTGTATTCATCAGAGATATTAGTGTATATATCTCTTATAATATCCTTATCTGTCTTCAGTATCAGAGTAATGCTGGTCTTGTAGAATGAGTTTGGCAGTGTTCCCTTTCGTTCAGTTTTTTGAGAGGTTTAATTAGGATGGGCATTGTTTCTTCAACTGTTTCTTCAAATTCAGTGGTGAAGCCTTTGGCCCTGGGGTTTTCTGTGTTAAGTTGTTTTCTTTTTTGTTTGTTTGTTTTAAATATAATTTAATTTTTTAAACTACTGATTCAATCTCTTTAGTTATTGGTCTGTTCAGATTTTCTATTTCTTCCTGATTTGGTCTTGCTAAGTTGTGTGTTTCCAGATAACCTAGAAGAAATTGATAAATTTCTAATTTTTTTCCATATACCTGTTCATAGTAGTTTCTTATAATCCTTTGTATTGTGGTATCAGTTGTGATGTCCCCTCTTCTGCTTTTTTTTTGTTTTTTTTTTTTTTTTGTAGTCTAACTGAAGGCTTTTCAATTTTATCATCTTGAAAACAAAGAGTGCTTGGTTTCATCCTTTCTGTTCTTGTCTGGCCCTGCTTTGTCTCCCCTTGTGTGGAATATCTTCCCTCCCTTCACTTTGAACATTGTGTCCTTACAAATGAAATGTGTCTCCTGTAGGCAGCATACAGATGGGTATTCTCTCTCTCTCTCTTTTTTAATCCAAGCACTCTATGCCTTTTGATTGGTGAGTTTAATCCATTTACATTTGCGTGAAATCTTGTTTGTCTTCTGGTTGTTTTGTATCTCCGTTGTTTCTTTTCCCCTCTGTTTCTGCCTACCTTTGAAAACTGGTGGTTTTCCATGCTGGTATCCTCTGTCTGTACATTTTTGTTTTGTAAATTTACTCAATTTATATGATTACCATGAGGCTTACATAAAACATCTCTTAGATAAAACATTTCATTTTATGCTGGTAGCAACTTTATCTTTGTTCACCTATGAAGGTTCACCCTTTTACTCTTACCCTTTTATATTTTTGATTCCACAATTTATCTTTTTTTGTGTGTCTGATAAAAAGAATTATAGTAGCTATAGTTATTACTCCTCTCTTTAACCTTTATATTAGTTTTGGTAACACACCATCTTAATATACAGTTAGTTTTCTAATTCTGACTATTTTTCACTTTTACCAGAGTGCTATTTACTTTATTATGTTTTCATGTCACTGGTTAGTGACAGCTTCAATTCCTTTCAGAATTTTTTTTTTTTTGCAAGACAGGTGTAGTGGTGTTGAAATCCCTTAGATTCTATTTGTGTGGGAAAGCTTGATTTATCCTAATTTCTCCTTAATTTCCCCTTAATTTCTCTAAAGGACAACTTGCTACATATAAGTACTCTTGACTGACAAGTTTTATCTTTCAACATACTGGGTATGTCATTCCATTTTTTTCTTGGCTTGTACAGTTTCTGTTGAGAAATCCACTGATAGCCTAGTGGGGGTCTCTTTGTATGTTACTTTATTATTTTTTTTCCTGGTTGCCTTTAAACTTCTATACCATTGATTATCTTTTTTTTGATAGTTCCATCATAATATGTCGTAGAGAAGGTCTTTTTGCATTGAGATAACAGAGTGTTGTGCTAACTTCTTGGACTTTTATGTCCCAAGGACTTCCCTAGGTTTGGTAAATTCTCAGCTATTATATCTCTAAATATATTCTCTGTTCCCTTCTCTCTCTCTTACTTGTGAAACACCAATTATTTTAATATTTGCCTTTTTATTGGGTCCAATAACTCTCACAGGCTTTCTTTTAAAAAAATCTTAATTCTCTCTCCTAACTGAATTATTTCTGTATTCCTATCCCCAAGTGACTTGTTCTTTTTTCTATCTGGTTTGCCTGTTACTGATACTCTCTATTGCATTCTTCATCTCATTCATCTAATTCTGCAGCTCTAGACTTCATTTTCATTCTTTTTTATACTTCAATCTCTTTGGTAAAGAACTCCTTCTATTCATTAATATTATTCCTAAATTCATTAATTTGTCTTTCTGAATTTTCATGTAAGCTCAGTTTTGAATTCTTTATCAGTTAGGTTGCAATTTTCTGTGTCTCTGTTTGGTGGCTAGAGCTTATAATTTTCTTTTTGTGATACCATTTTCCTGTTTTTATCTTTGTTTCCATGATGTTCATAAGCAGGTATTTCTGCTTTCACATTTAAAGGCTTTTTGTCTTCTTTTACTCTTAGAATTCAGTCTGGCTACTAGAAACCTTTCTTTGGATTTCTAGAGAGTGGTGTTATACCTCTCACTTGCCCATTAACAATGGCCTATTTTCTGACACCCCCTGTAGATCTCAAGGCTGTCCTTGGGACAATACACAAGAAACTGTCAGCAGATTAGGAGAAGCAAGGGATCAGCACTTGGGACTTTGGGGTTACCCACTGGCCTAATGAGGGAATACTCAAGTGGTTTCCTCCCAGAGGTTTGTGGATCCACTTCCTGTCAAAGTCCTGAAGCAGACAACAAGAAACATAGTCCTTTAATGTCCTTTAATAGTCTTATCTGTTTCTTCCCCTCTTTCCTCCCTCCCTGTCATGGAGGCTCATTGTCAAAAAGCTGGGTAGTGCTGGGAAATAATGAGTATCTTCAACTGCAATCTCCATAGCTGGGCAGTCACTCAGGACTTAGGCATTCCACCTCTCTGTGGGAGAGATCACCACTGTCCACCTCTACCAGAGTGTTGTCACAGAAACTGCTGCTGCTAAAAACCCTGTCCCTTGCAGTGTCACCATGGGGAGGAAGGCGACCCTGGTGAGTTCTCCCCTCTCTTTTTAATCCAAATTCATCTCTATCCTTCTCTGATGTTGTACTGGAATCTCCCCTCAGGAATTCCACAAATTCTCTGTGTATATGCCCATTTTGTACTCTCTGGGTTCTTTTTTACCTTGATGGTGGAAAATATGGGTGGGGCCATTTTATAGTACCCCTTTTGATCCACAACCCTTACCAGGTCCTGTTTGTTTACTTTCAGATGCACAGACAGGCTAGAACCCCTTCCTCCATCCCTTGGTGTAATGTGCAGAGATATTTTGGTGAGTTATAAATGTCTAATTACTCGTTTTAGAAAAAGGGGAGAAAAAGGACTTGCTCTGTCATGATAATGTCATTCCTCTTAAAATACTAACTTTTGAAGTTGATACTGATACTTCTTAGCCCAAGTTTTTAATGATCATGTGATCAGTGATTTTTAATACCATCTCCATAGTGGATAATAAATTGGAACAAATATTTTTAAAACTACCTCTTTATTGTCAACTTTCTAAAAAAGTGAAAATCTAGTACCTTTTTTTTAAAAAAAATGATATTTAGTTCATTTCTACCATAAGATTTTTTTGCGAAATAATAAATTGTTAAAATACTAAAACATACTTAAATACTTAAGTTATAATACAATATATGGCAAGCACAGTTGTAGCAAGAATATTCACACTACTTTTTCTACTCTAAGGTAGAGCTCTTCAAATACTGTTTTTTGATCCTATTTCACTTAAAACTAAATGATGATTTACTATCATTTTCACTGAGAGAGCCTTCTGGAGGCTTTGCAATATCATACAGGATATGGCGTGACTGCTTAACACATGAAGTGACTAGCAGGTACGTTACTTTTTCCTCTAACGTCAAAGACTAGATATATAGGCCGCTGTTCTAACTGTTCCTGCTAGAGGATACTTTGCTTTACTCCCTAGTAGTCTCCATTTGTCCTTGAATAGGAGTATTAATTATGTTGTATCTGGTTTCAGTTCTCAAAGATATCCTTCATGTTTTAAATGTGTTTAAGACAGAAGTTTCTTAACTACGCATTTTTCTCATGAATTCCTAGGCAATACCATAGCAGAGGCTGAAAGTAAAGTGTGGAGGTCTATTAAATATATCCCATTTAGCATAAGTGTTACTATTTAAACCAATAGTTCATTTAAAGAAACTCCAGGACAATTATTAGATGGCATGGGAAATTCAGACAATAGGCATTGACTGGAACTATTCTTGGAAAATTGGGATATAGAGTCACCCAAAACATGAACATCCATATTCCTCAAGAATTTTCAGAGGCTATAGAGAAGGCATAAAGAATTCTACAAGTACATTTTATTTAGATAACTATAACTATAATTTAGATAAACTATAATCTCTCCTTGCTTATTCAAAATGGATGATCACTGTAAACCATTTTTATGGATATTAATTAGACCTTGTCCTTGTGATGATTTTAAAATATATCCACAAATTATTCACTACTCTTTTCGAAAGTTAGAACTCAGTCCTCCACTTGAGTTTGGGCTAACTTAATAAGTAATTTCTAACAAAGAAAATGTAGCAGAAGTGATGGTGTGTAACTTTTGAGACTTGGTCATAAGAGGCACTATGACTTCTTGTTTTGTCTTTCTTGGATCATTCATTCTGAAAGGTGCTTGCAAAGTGTAAGGACACTCGAGTTCAACAAATAACTGAAGAGGAATGGCCACCTCTTGCCAATAGCCATGTGAGTGAACCAACTTGAAAGCAGATTTTCCACCCCAGTCAAGTCTTCAAATTACTGCAGCTCTTATAAAAGACTGAGTCAAACCATGCAGCTAAGTTGCTTCTTAACTCCTGAACAGTATAGGTTTATTTTTTTTTATTTTTTTTATTTTTTTTTTCAAAGTTTATTTTATTTTTGGGACAGAGAGAGACAGAGCATGAACGGGGGAGGGACAGAGAGAGAGGGAGACACAGAATCGGAAACAGGCTCCAGGCTCCGAGCCATCAGCCCAGAGCCCGACGCGGGGCTCGAACTCACGGACCGTGAGATCGTGACCTGGCTGAAGTCGGACGCTTAACCGACTGCGCCACCCAGGTGCCCCTTAAGCCATTATATTTTAAGCTAACTCGTTTCACAGCAATGAATAAATCCTGAGTCTTCATCAGAGAAGAATGTAAAAAAAAAAAAAAAACTGGTAAGAGCAATCAGATACAAATATAAATGACAAAAATATAAGACAAAATATAAAAAGACTACATCTTTCGGGGGAAAGAAATGTGTTCTCAGTGGAAGATCATGAAACGGTTTATGGAAGAATTATGAGTTGAATGTTGAAGTTCAAGATGTTGAAGAGGATTACTATTGGTGATTTGAGGACAAGCATGGTCAGGGGCAGGAAAGCATGAGACTATATGTAGGCATCATAACTATTTTACTTTGATTGCAATTTAGAATATATGTAGTAAGAGAACATTATTGACATACATAGGTTTGAGTCAGATTTTATAGAACTTCAGCTGTAAAAATATTTGAATATCATTTAATATGAACTGAATGTATATTGAATAATAATCATTATAAAAGTATTTATAAAAAATGGATTCTTAATAAAGTTACTGTATTTCAGATCTTAAGCTTCTAAGTGTTTCCCTGATACATCTTCATTCGATTAGCACAGTTTAGCAGGCTGTGGCATCATTAGAGGTTATTAATCTCCTGGGGTTCCTTTAGATGTGAATTTAAACCGTAAGCCATCTGAATAGCATATATTTAAAGTCATACTTCACGGAAAAGAATCAGTGTTACTTGGTTGCTAATTATAAATATAAATTCAGACATCTAAGAAAAAAGTGTCCAAAAGCAAAGAAAGCACACATGACCAGGGATGGCAGCAAAGAGATAATAAACATATGGAAAAGTGTACCAGATACTGTGCCAGACAGTGTACTAAGTACTGGTACTAAGAGAGAAAAATTATTTCAACATTTTTGGGAATAAGATATATAATAAAAATGAATGAGATATATAGTATGCTGAAAATTATAGACATTAAGAATAATCAACTATGACCTAAATTAAAGCAAAAACAAAGAATCTTTTAGAAAGTCTTTATAAGTTTGAGTGGACCCGTCAACAGCTATTATTTTTTTTTTGGTGACAATACTGTTTTATGGGAGAATAATACATTAAGACCTGATATTTATACCTCATAGATCACCATATATTTCATCTATATTATAGGTGCTATTGAATTTCAATCAGCTGTTTGGTAATTTTCTTCTAATTATAGATTTCAGTTGTTGCAGAGTAAGTAGTTTCTATATTCTAGCTTAAATTTTTTACTATCTCTGAAATATTTTTGTGCAAGCTTGTGTTAATTAGGTTGGGCAGAAATATTCTGGGATAAAGTTGAAGGAGCAACACTAATTTCATCTTTTAAACTTGTATGTAAAAATAATCTAGAAAAAGAAAAGGCTCTAGTGATAGGATGAGGTGGTTTCTAGATAGGATGAAGTAGTTTTTGACCTCTCAGTATTCCTGCTCAGAATTATTGGAAGACCATGACATTTTTAAAAAAAATCATATAATGGAAGGCATCATATCTGGAGAAACTTTCAAAAGCAGAGGGACTAAGATTGCCAAAACAACAGGGTTTCGGATTAGTGAGCTGATAATCTACAATGACTTTTCACTTGGGAGCATTTTAATATATGGATTAAGACTAAGAAATTTAAAATATAGGTTTATTCTGGTGGAAGCCCACCACTGGGAGAATAATTCAGCCAAGCTCTTGACAATTCTACACACCGGAGTGACAGAACTGGAGACTGAACCCTCTTCATATGCATCGTTTATATTTCCCTCCAGCCATTCACTGAAATCAAAAACTGTATGTGTGAGGGAAGCCAGAAAGCCAAATGAAGAACATATGATGAACATATGATGAAAAAGAACATTTGAAAAGCCAAATGAGAAACATGGGGAGGTTCTTCCATCTCCCCATGCTGAGAAAATAAATATGTTATGGGAAGAGGCTCTGGTAAAGAAACCAAGCTCTCAGTTAAAAATCCTGTAGGCCTAATTAACCTCCGTTTCACTCATATTCTTAGTCTTTTTTAAAAAGCTTCCATGTGAGCCTTACTTCAAAGTTTCTTATTGGATTAGGGTGAATAAGTCCCAACTCTATAAACATAAAGGGAAATCTTCTACGTGTACCTCTAACGAAAGGTACATACATTCGAACATGCCTGTAACTGGAGTTCCTGAAAGAAGGAACAAAATATTTGACAAAATAATGGCTGAGATCTAAACCAAAAGACCTTAAATTCACATTTACGATACTCTAATGAATCCCAAACAGGATGCAAAGTAATTAAATTATATGTAGACACACCATATTTAAATTGCTAAAAAGCAAACATTGAAATCTTAAAAAAAAAAAAGCCAATGGAATAAGAGGCAAAAATGACAAAAAACATCCAAAGGAACATTAGAAATCCGAAAACAACAGAATACCAACTTTAGAAAGCTAGAAACAAAAACAAAACAAAAACAAAATACAGAAAAGAAAATAATTTGTCATTTTAGAACTCTGTACAAATACTCAATTGGAAAGAGGAAAATGACATTTTCAGATAAAAACTGAGAAGAACTCTCAGTTGACAACAGATCATTTTTATAAGAAACATAAAGGAATTCCTCAAGTATAAGGAATTATCCCAGTCAAAAATATAAAAAACATAGAAGTTCAGGAAAGAACAAAGAACACTGAAAAAGATAAATGTTTGCATACATATAATGATGCTGACTGTGTAAAGCAAAGAAAATATCTTAGAAGCTTGAAATTATGAATAGAATTAAGATACACAACTAATGCAGAGAATGGAAGGAGTAAATAGTTAAAATGTTCTAAAGATTCTAATGAGGAGGTTCTAAGATAGAAGTATTAGTTTGTATCAGATGGTGATAAGTCAAGATAATATATGGAAATCTCTAGAACAACCCCAAGAACAAGAATTCAAGAATTTGTTACAAACAGGATCTAGTGGAAAAAATAGACATATTCGATGAACGGAAAGCAAATCAAACAAAATTTAAAATAAGCTGGTCAAACAGTAATATGTGGTAAGATGAAAAACATAAGCCCCACATATATGAGTAGTAGCCCTAAGTATATATGGACAAAATTAGACCTATACAAGACTGAGGTTTTTAGCCAGTTAGATATTTTACACAAGACACATTTCTTAAATATACGGACATAGGAAGTTTGAAAGAAAAGAGATGAAAACATGAAAACACTAAAAGTAGTTATTTATATTGGCGTCATCAATTTACATGCTATAAAATGTACTTACAGTGGTTATTAAATTTATATGTATATAAAATAAAATTTAATTTCCTCAGTTGAGGTAGGCATATTTCAGATCCTCTATAGCCACACGTGAAGAGTGGCTACTGTGTTTGAATGCTCAGACACAAAATGTTTTCATTTGCATTTTCATTATATGAAAATAACTCATATACTCAATTTGAGTGACACTAAGCCTAATAACAAATTCAATTGTTTTAAACTATGAAGCATTTACCAAAATTGACCATATACTAAATCATAAAACAGTCCTTAATGAAATGGTTTCTTCTTCAACCACAATGGAAGTAAGATAGAAATCATGAAGACAGATAAATAGAAAATCTCTAACTTCTCTGAAATTGAACAATATCCTTTGAATTAACTCCAGGTGGCAAATGAGATCAAAATGAAAATGAGAAAACAGTTTTAACTGATGGCTAATGATGATTTGATACATCAAAAACCAGGGAAATGTAGCAACAGCAGTACTTAGAGAAAATATGGTGTTTTGAATGTGCAAAATATAAAGAGACTGAAAATTAATGATGTAAAATTCCATCTCCCAAAAATAGAAAACAACAGCAAATTCAAACCAAATTGCTATAATGGAAAACAAAAAACAGAAAAAGGAAAAAAAAGAAAAATTAGGAACAGAGAGCAAAGAAACTACAATATAAGACAGAATCTTAAACATCAAATTGGTTCTTTAAAATATCAGTAGAACTAACATTTGGCAACACTGAAGGTGGGCAGAAAGGGATAGGACAATAGAAGAATAACTAATTAGAAATCAAAACAACTTTAAACAGAAAGTGTAAACAGTAAGTAGATAATAAGAGTGTTGTGAATAACTTTAAGCTAACGGTTTTGACATTTTTGTAGAAATAGAAAAATTTATTGAAATACTACTACTAACACAAGATGAAAAGAAAATTTGAATATTCATTAAATACCTAGAATTTATTTTAAAAACCTTTCTAAATAGAAAACTCAGATCCCATGTAGCTTAAATAATAAACTTTCCAAGGACTTAAGGAACATAAAAATTCCCAAGGTGAGGAAACCAAAAGACACTTTCACCTTGTTTTATGAGGCTATTATAACCTTCATACCAAATCTTGTCAAGGTTATTACTAGAAAACAAAATTTTACACCAGTATTTCTCATTAACATTTGTGCTTAATTGTTAAACAAAACATTATATTAAATCCTATACTATAAAAATAGCGCAGAATTTTATCACTTTAATCCAGGATTGCAATCATCATTTAACATAAGAAAATCTGTAGCATAACACATCACATTAACATAATAATTATATATGATCCTCCAGAAATAAACTGAACACACATTTGATAAGATTCAACAGTCACTCATGCAAAAGCAAAAACAAACAGAATTCCTCAGTCTGATATATATATAAATATATATATTTATTTATATATATTTTATATATATAAATATATATATAATATATATTATATATATTATATATATAAATAAATTATATATAATATATATATAATATATATTTATATATATATGATGTGTGTGTGTGTGTGTGTGTGTAAAAATCCAAGACAAACATCATATTTAATGGTGAATTATGGAAAGTTTTTGCCCTGATGAGAAAATGATGCTTGCTATAATACCTTCTCTTCAACATTGTACTGGAGTTCCTAACAGGTGTAGTAAGTGGTTACAAGGCCTTCACTCTTGCCTGCCCACACAGAATTCATCAACTACTCTAGTGGGACTCTTTTTTACCAGTGTTTGGTTTTGCTTGCCCCAGGTAAACATGTCCTGCAGTCACCTGTCTTTCTCCAGATTTGGGGTTAGATATCCCAATACCTCACTTTTTTGATGCGCTCAAGAAAAGTTGGGAGCTTACATTTTGTTTAGCCATTATCTTGCTGTATGTTTGGGAGTGATGGTCTCTTGAGCTCTCTAGATCCCCATACAGAAACGTGACTTAAAAAGCATTTATTGGAACATGCTATTCGGTTTGTCAGTAAGTATATAAAAAGATGCTCTACATCAATGCCTTTCAAGCTTTAACATGCACACAAACCATCTGGGGATCCTTTGAAAATGCACATTTAGATTTAGTAGATCTGGGTGAGATCTGAGAATGTACATGTTTGACAAGCTCCCAAATGACTTAGATGCTGTTGTTTATTGGGCCACATTTTGATTAGTTAGGTTCTATGTTGCTAGTCATCAAAGAACTGTGCACTAAAACCACAAAATGACCCTATTCCAAACTCACTAGAACGTTTAAAAATATAAAGGACTGACCGTGCCACTTATTGATGAGTAGTTAGTGGAACAGTAAAAATTTCATATGCCTTTGTAGGAGAAAATAATCATTTTGGAGCCTGTTGTGTCAATACACACGAAAGCTAAATATATGCACATCCAATAATCCAATAATTCTAGTCTCAGGTATATATTGAAAAAGAAAAAAAAGGGGGGGACTTAGGTTTACCAAATTATATATACAAGGACGTTAATAACACTATTGAATTAGTCCTAAACTAGAACAGGACAAATGTCCTTCAATAGAAGAAAGCAACATAAATTCTGGTTTACTCACACAATAGGTTTCTGTACAGCAATGTGATGCAACCAACTACAACTACCCAGAACAGTAGATGAAGCCAAATAGAAGTTTGTAGACGTAGGATTCCATGTCTATACAGTTCAAAAAAATGGCAAAGCCAGTCTGTGGTGTTAGAAATCAGGCTAACAGTCATCCTGAAAGGCGGAGATTGTGCCTTCCCTTCCAGGGTACAATTTGGACTTTTGGGCTCTAGTATTCTGATCTGGGAGTTTGCTACCTTCCTTTGGTTTGTTTGCTTGTTTGCTTTTTTACTTTTTGACAAATTATCCAGCTGAACACTTAAAAGTTGTATTCTTCTCTGTAATTACTTTAAGTATACTTACTTTAAAATTACTCAGTTAATGATAGCTATTGAAACTAGTATAAATCACTCTAAAGAAAAGGGATGAAACCTTGAAAGAGTAACATCCCCCTTTTCAATAGTACTTTAAGAGTACCTAAAACAGGTTTAGATAACTAACTTTCAGTCTTTGTCTCCTCTGAAAATGCAGTTTTTCAAGATCAGTAACTTCTTTGATTTATTGTTACATTCTCTCTTGAATTCATAAATTCTCATCTTCATGGAAGATCTTAATAGGATTATGTTCAACGACTATAGCATTTCATGCATTTTGAAGCATGTTCTTGTATATAATTTTATTTATATATTTAAGCTTTGCAACCGATCTGTAGAAAAAGGGGCATTTACATCTGTTTTACTGGTTTGAAAGTGTCCTTCCCTTTGCAGACTGAGGTTGTTTTCCCATGGGGGAAATAGAGAAGTATCAGGGCAGACTTACATGTCCTTCCTCTAGCAGCTGCTGTTCTTTTCCCACAGGCCTGCACTGTGAGGGAGACTTTCTCAAGATGCTCCCTTGTTTCCCATCTGATAGTGAATCTTAGGGTCATATTCTAATTACTCTCTAAATGTTAGGTCTTAGAGTCTCTGAGAATAGCTCAAAAAAGACTGAAAGACTGGCAAGTAATCACTGTAATGAGTTTAGAATAATATTGAATATTTATGAACTTCATACCTAAAAGCTTATGAAATGTTAAGGCCCTGTATTCCCAGTGACAGTCTATATCTGTTTTGGAAAGATAAATATTCTCTCTGTCTGAACACACTCAGAGACTTTCAAATACCAGGCAACGCTATTTTCAGGCCACAGTAATCCTTACACAAATGGTTTCTTCTATCTGGCACATCTCTGCTACTCTCTTCTTCTAGCTAAGTCTCCTCCATTCTTCAGGTTGCTGCTTAAATACTATTCCAGCCTGTCCTGTATGTAAACTCTGAGCAGGGGACTTTATCTACTCTCACACAGTATTTCTGGATTCAACGGTATGACTGATGCATAGTAAATGTCCAACTAGCTGCTTTGAATGAATGAAATTTCCAAATTTCTAGAATATTCTTTAATTGCAATTTGAATGGACAGAAGATAAAACATCGGTAAAAAGTGGAGTTTGCCAAAGTGCCTAGTTTCCTCAGTTGGCTAAGCGTCAGACTTTGGCTCAGGTCATGATCTCATAGTTCATGAGTTCGAGCTTCCTGTGGGAGGCTGCACTGACAGCACAGAGCCTGCTTGGGATTCTCTCTCTCTCTGCCCATCTCCCACTTGATCACACATCCTCTCTCTCTCTCTCTCTCTCTCCCTCTCCCTCTCCCTCCCTCCCTCTCAAAATAAACTTAAAAAAAAAGCGAAACTTGCCAAAAAGTTCAAAGATATATTGAACTATTAGCTACTAAATACATTTTTAGGATGAAAGAAAAAAGTGAAAAGTTTGTTCAGTGAGGCACGATAAAACTTTTAACTTGATATCTGCTATATGGACCTTGGGGAAAAAAAAGCATGTCTATACTGAGCAATTACAAAAAATTCACAATATAAAAATCAAGAACTCAGAACAAAGATTCATTCAGCTTATTTGTCTGCAAATTTAGAAGTCAGAAATACGGTGAAGAGAATTATGTAAGTTTAGCTTTGTAGGTGTTATGTGGTACCTGGCAACTTCGTAAGGGATTTTCTGTCAGGGAAGAAAACTACTGAAATAAAAGTGGGGAGCTGCCCAGTGGGGAGACAATTACTAGCTTCAGCTAACAAGTAATATAATTAGCATGCTTACATGACTTGTTTATTTGGGAATATAATTTTATTAATCAAATATAAGCCATAATGGTGACTACCTGGTGATTTGTAAATGTATACACCTTGCTGAATAGTAATTTGAAGTCCATTAACTTTTAAAACTGTCAGGAAGAAGTTGCATGATGAGTTTGCAGGAATGTACTCAAAATGGAAGCATCAGCTCATTAATGAAAGAGTTTGAGAGGAGTTGGCTTCAACTCTGTTTGAAGGTCACAGAGAAAGGGGGGAAAACCCAGCAGTGTCATCCCCAAACCACTTCAGCTAACTATTGAGAGGAAGTGATCAGCATCAATTAATCTTGCACAGCCAGGAGAAAACGGTCACATGCAGCTATCAAAAGAAATGATCTTACATCCAAGACTGCATCTTTCTGCACAGGTTTCAAGTGGGAAGTGTCACGGCCTTTAGGATAAGGATAACTTGGTAGATTCTTTTGATTACCAGCAAGATTTTATTTTAAAAGATGCTGACGTTACTTTTGGAATGTGAATATATGAATATTAAATTTCTCAAGTTTTAAAAAATATTTTCAGGGGCACCCAGCTGGCTCAGTCAGCTAAGCATCTGACTTCTGCTCAGGTCATGATCTCATGGTTCATGAGTTTGAGCCCCACATCAGGTTCTGTGCTAACAGCTCAGAGCCTAGAGCCTGATTTGAATTATTTGTCTCCCTGTATCTCTGCCCCTCCCCTGCTCATACTCTGTCTCTCTTTCTCTCACAAAAATAAATAAACATTTAAAAAAATTTTTAAAAATATATTTTTAGAATTCGTAAGGGGCCATCATTTTATCTACTCTATTTAGTACCATTCCCACTGCTGAGATTTCCAAGTGATACACACTAGTGTATGTTAGGGAGAAAGGTCTTTAAGACCGTAAAACAGATAAGTCTCTGGTGATAATAGTAGCTATTGTGTATTGAGCACTTAACCTGTATCAGAGATTTTTAAAAGCCCTTTATATATATTATTTAATCCTCTAGACAACTAAAAATTTTTCATTTTCCAGCTATCTGTAACAGTAGGTGTGGCCTTGTGACAAAAGGGAATGTTAGAGTAAGGGACATGTTGTACTTCTAGTCAAAGTCTTGAAGATTCTGGTGTACATTCTTGATCATTTTTTCTTTTGCCAACTGCTACATAAAGGATAATGCCCTCCAGGGTGGCCTTATGAGCTACATGTTGGAAGGCACAAGCTCTCCCAATTATCACAAGAACTGTGGTTTACAATCCAATCTCCATCCCTGCCCTGGACATCTATGTGGGTGAAAAATGAACTTTTATCATGTCAGAGCTCTTACATATGTAGGTTGACTTCATATGGCATTTTAGACTAATACTAGGGAAGACTATCGTTATCCCCATTTTATAGTGGAGGAAATTGAGGCACAGGGTTTTTAAATCCTTCAATTACTAATTAGCCAAATGAGTTTTTGAATCCACACTATCTGACACCAGAGATAGTTTTTTAACTACTTTGCTGTGCCTGCCATCCCAATTCTGAGTGGTGTCTGCCTAAATGATTTGCAGAGGATAGCACAACCCTTGGTGACCTAGAGGGAATAGCTAGAAGCAGTCACAGTTAGTTCATTGTGTAGAAACTGGTGGACTGACCATTTTCAGCTGCCTTTTGAAGCTACCCTTGTTGTCTTGGGGAGGCAGTTGATGGATAAGAAGTAGATGTCTATGGGCAATACAACTGCTCACCGAGGGAAGGACTTCAATTTAAACCAGAGAAGTAAAACTCTTCTTCTCACCCCTTCTTATTGTGCAGTGCATTAGAGAAGTTAGCCACTAGAAGGGAGAAAATTGTAGAGTTTATAAAAAGGAGACTTCCAATCCCCCCTCAATTTCAGAGACACACACAGCTCTACCAAGTTTGGGGGAAGAGAAAAGAACTTTGAATTTAACTTTGAGATGAAACATTGTTTACCTTTTTATGATGATAAACAGAGAATTTAGATATTGAACTCAGTCCATTCCATTAACCAAATGTGAGAGCAGAGCTATGAAATATGAAATACCATTAAAGAGAATTTAATATAGTTCAGATTAATATATGATTAGAGAAAACTGCATCCATGACAACCAAACAGATTTTTTTCATATTCAAATTAGAATGACCAGCCATTTTAATTTCCCTGGGACTGTCTCAATTTTAACATCGATGTCCTGTGTCCTGGAGACCCCTAAGCACTGAGTAAACTAGGGCAGCTCTTCACTTTGATTTTTGTGAGTTGACATTCCTTAATAAACTATTATATCTGTTTTTTAATCCTCTAATTCAACATCACTTTTTTCCACTTTGCCCCCTTCTCTTCCTATTTACTCCTTCATGTTTTCTTGTTCCTATCACTAGCCCTACAGAAATATCACAAATTCACTAAATATGCTGTTGTTCCATGACTTTATGCCATTGTATATTCATTTTGATGCTTCCTTTACCCACAGTGCTTCCAATCAATCATGCTGTTGGTCTGTCAGTACTGTCTCATCTCTCAAAACTTAGCTTAAAAATCAATTTCTCTATTAAACCTTTACTATCTCCCCAGCACCAGGCAGAATGAACAGCTCTTTTCTTTGTACTTTATACGGCCTTTCATTTCAGTGGATGTGACCTGTTATTGCCTTTTATTTTTACATGTCTATATCCCCTTCATCTAACGTCTCTCAAATTGGGATCTGTGGTCTAATTCCTGAAAGCTACAAATATATCTTTAAAATAGTATGTTTTCTTTCCAAAAAATAATGTAAGTAAGTATTTTCACCTATTTAAGAATAAATCTTTCTTTTGATGAGATAATTTGTAATTGAGAGATATTTTGCAGAATAAAAATGTAATTTCTATGTTGGGGGTTTCAGAAATACCCAGTGTGTCTTATAACCCATTTCACTAGTCCCTGGAATTTCTTTTTTGCTTTAGAAATACTCTGTAAGTCATTAACATACACTTGAATTCCAAATGTGATGATCATGGCAATTTTTACTCACTTTCCACTTCCTTATGGCTTTTCATGAAGTTGACATTTCCTGAATTCTCTCCAGAATTTGCCTGTTAATACTGGAGTGTTATTTTCCCCTCAGTCATTGACATTCTATAGTGGAGATATCCCTGAAATAGTTTATTTGTGAGTTGGACAAGTCATTTAAGCTCCAGAGATTCAGCTTCATTACCTTTCACTGAAGATGCCAGGACAGAAAGGCTTTAAAGTTCAATCAAGCTCTAAATAGTTTTCTACAAACAGTGAACCCATAAGCCTACTTGCTTGATGGATATCAATGCGCTGGCCTACAATTGTGAGGTCACCAGAATGAAGATCCCACATATGTTTAATCTCAAGAAAAAGGTTTCGTAGACAAGATTATGGTGAGAATTTAAAATTATATGGGAGATTGTTTATCATTAGACTAGAGAGAAGAGAATAAAGAACCTAATTCCAAATAAGCTAGATATATAATAACTTAAGAAGATTGTAATAATTGCTTACAAATATTTGAATAGTATCAGTATTGGAGGGAATTAGCACTCTATTGGGAATATACATAACAGAAATAGACTAAATTCAGGGAACATAGTTTCTTTTTATATTCAGAATCCTCTTTATAGGAAAGACGTTGATAATGTGGTAGGAGATAGGCAAGGTTTGCTCCTTTATATTAATATAGAAATATATTGAATATATTGAGGGAATTGCATGTGTATTAGAACACATTTGTTCTTGAATTTTAAATTTGACCATCTGTTGAAGGTCTTCCTACCTGTTTTGCTTTTTTAAAGAAATTGCAGAGCCTCTGTAATAACTTGTGTTGCGGATGTAAAGAATGAGGAGTGAACTTTTTCTAATATACACACACTACGTGAACCATTCCGAACAATCACTACTTTCTGGTAATTTAATATATTTGGCAGCAAGACCATATGCCCAGAAGTTATTATAAAATGAATACTTTTCCTAGTCCTGTGATTTGTTCTTCGTAAGTTTTTAAATAGCCATAATTTCTTTTATCCTTAGAAGTGTACCCTTCCTCATGAACATTCTAATTTTTGCTTTGTATGGCAAGAGTGAAGAACTGGGAGGGGTCTAGGATTTCACTCAATTTCTAGTTTATAAGTTAGCTTCCCACAGTTCTATGGGTGCTGGGCAAGACAGGAGAAATCTTGGACTGAATTACTCATGATACAGGATTAGCATGGGATTCATATTCAGTTCAGATCCTCTTGTCTCCCAAGTACCAAAGTTGAGAGGTCCAGGTAGATGCTCAACATAGCTGGAAGAATGTCAGACTTAGGAAACCTAAACCTTTTATGATATTGGACTACAAGCAAATCTATTAAACTTGTCCTTGAGGGGGACATTATCTTTATTGTACTAGAGAGTGTATGTAAAACAAAAACAAAAAACAAACTAGAAACAAAAAAAATACTTGTACTCTCTGCTCTGAGGAAAGATGCTGTCTCTGTCTTCCAGTGCTGTTAATTATACCAACACCCTTGGATACATAGCCCGGATTAAAGGCAATTAGTTCAAATGGTCTTCTCATAAGTGTTCAAAAATGTGAGAAACCACAGTGAATTGTCTCACCATAGCAACAGAAAAGTAGTAGTACTAAAGAAGTTATGATTGTTTATTCAGATAAAACAAAAAGCTCTTTAGAGCCACATCAATTTCCATTTTACTGCTTTCCAAGTTCTAGTGAGGATTACCAAGGTATTATCTCTTCAAGAGAAAGACGCTTCCAGAAAATATTTTTTTTTGTCTAAGAAATAATGAACGCTGAAACCAAGGGTATTAAACTTGCTTTGACAAAATTTCTAGTCCATAAAGTAGGAAATAATCTCGTATAATGAAGGTATTTCTATAGTATGTTAAAAGTCTAAAGTCAATTATTAAAGCTGATGAGTGTACATTATGACCTATGTAACAATGGGTCTTATACATTATGATCATGTTACATAATAGGGTACCTAAAAGATAAGTTTCCAAATGGCATTTAATGACACAGAAAAATCATAAAATATTGTCATGTCAATAAAATAGAATATAAAGCCCAATGTATTATATATTCTGATTTTGTAATCTAAATTTATGTCTATGTGTCCATACAGAAACAAAAATACACATTTGTGCACACACAAGGTTAGAAGGATGCACACCAACAACTTCAAAGTAGGCAATTCTCAGTGATATTATGAATATTTCTTTCCTAGGTACTTCCAAATGTACATTAAAATATAAATTACTTTTATAAACATTAAACAATAAAATTATTTTATTTGAGAGAGCATGCAAGCAGGGGAGAGGGGCAGAGGAGGAGAGGGAGGGGGCAGAGAGAGAGAGAAAGAGAGAGAGAATCTTAAGCAGGTTCCATGCTCAGCATGGAGCCCAATGTGGGGCTCAATCGTACAACCCTGGGATCATGATTAGAGCTGAAATCAAGAGTCAGACACTCAAACATCTAAGCCACCTGGCCACCCCAAACAATAAAATTATTTAAAAATCAGGTTGTAATGGACCACTGATTCTATGCAATCCATTTCTCTTATTTTATAGTTGAGGGAAGTCATGATTAGTGGCTTAGCCAAGTTTGTACAGGACCTTCAGACCACAGATAGACTGATTCTAATTCTCTTGGTTCTTAACCCAGGGATTTTTTGATTAGTACACTCTCACATACTTTTATTGTACTCTGTTATATGTGTAATCTAGGGACTTGACATCTTTATTTTGGGAGTTAGCTTTATGACTGGAAAGCTCTTTGAAATTTGAACAATTATTTATTTATTAAAAAAAAAACTTTTTAATGTTTATTTCTTTTTGACAGAGAGAGAGAGACAGAGAATGAGCAGGGGAGGGGCAGAGAGAGAGGGAGACACAGAATCCAAAGCAGGCTCCAGTCTCTGAGCTGTCAGCACAGAGCCCAACACGGGGCTTGAACTCACAGACCACAAGATCATGACCTGAGCTCAACCGACTGAGCCATTCAGGCTCCCCTGAAATTTGAACTTTTAAGACTGGTAGTAAATCCATGGAAGTATGCCTGGTACTGGATTCTGCAGAGAATAGCCCAGACATCTCTGCCAGGCAGAGATGAGTACCTGGAAAGTCTGTGAATGGAGCTTCCAAGGCACCTGAGGAGGCCAGGCTAAAGAGGACAAAAAGACAGATTTAAAAACTGGCTTCACAATAGACAGCAGATGGGAATCTTAAAGTGTGCTGATTCAAGTTGGAAAATTGATAGACTAGAAATAATGGATTTAATTTGGAGTAACATAAAAATCAGTTTAAATAGCAGCAGGGGGGAAACATTTTAAGAAGAGCTGGTTTTAAGAACCATCAGGGAACAGAATAACCCAAAAGGCTATAGAAACAAATAAACAAAAATTCTTCAGCTCTGGATCAAATCAGAGATTAACAAATGTTTTAAAAGTGATTTAGCAGCATATGAATCATTGAAAACCCTGTTGAAAATTAAAACAAATACAGATAAATTGAATCACAAGGTAAGTCATATTTTATGTATTCATGAATTTCATAGATGTCAAATTATTTCCATAAAAATATTTTTGTTCTTTTCAAATATTAGCATACTGTTTTTAGAACATGAAGAAAATATGAAAGAACAGGAAAATGAACATGTGTATATCCACCAACAAGATTTTAAAAATTAAATATTTAAACTCATGAATTTTAGTTTTAGAATTCTATATTTAAAAATAAGTATTTTGACATTTTACTTATTTTTATTCCTAATCTTTTGCAGCAAGTTTTAGAGATCTTCATGCCTCACTTCTAAGGATTTTATAATACACCTCCCAAGAATAAGAACATCTAGAAAATTTAAAAATATCACTAACTGAAGTTATCCTTTACTATTTTACTAGTTTTCCTTTATTGTTTTAGTCAGTCTGCAATTAATACAACCACTGGGTTATACCTACGTGATAGGAAAACATGTTGGTTTCTCCACTCTGCAATATTTCCTCTAGTACTCTGCAGATTATAAATTCTGTAAATTATGTGCAGGGACATCAAAGGATCTTTAGGTCTGAAAAGCACATAAGTCCATAATGATGAGGTGATCTGTCATGGCTATTGAAAACAACTTTTCTATAAGCTTTGTAGAAATTGAAGCATGATTCTTGTCCTCTTCATCTTGTGTATGTAAAAACAGATCTCTGCCATTATTCTGGAAGATGATGCAGCTTTGCAGGCTTTGAATATAAAGAAATGTTCCATCACATTATCATTTTTTCCCTGCAGCTTCTGTGAGCAATGTATATACATCTTCACTTTTCACATTTTGCCAATCTCTAAACTGGGTTTATGGTTGTTAAACTTCTTAACCATCCTCCCTAGTTCTACAGCCTCCTGTTGGCTCCTCACACAGATGCTGCAGCCAACTACCACTGAATAGATTGAAATTTGCCAGGGCAAGTGTTCAACTGATCTGGCAGGTCTTGGAGGCTGCAGTGGTGGACATACAGGGTACATTGTCCCCTCCCTCCCCTTCACTCTTCCTTTTCCTTTTCTTTTTATTAAAAAACTCAAAACTATAAGAAATCTGAAAAAAAAATTCTAGTAAATGACCACATTGCCTTCAACAAGATTGAATTTGCCACATTTGCTTTTCTTTGATACAAATGTACACATTTACATTTGTATACTTATCTTGGAAAGTTTGGCTCAGACATTCTTTTTTTTTTTTAAAGCTTGGTTCAAACATTCTGAAGCTTCACAAACTGGGTATTTAATAACTTATCATGAATCCATTATGATTTTATACTCTGTATGATATATTTCAAAGAATAATTGTACAGAAGTAATTTTAATATAAATTCTATTGAATTTGTTGAAAGGCAACTTGAATGTCTTGAAAAGCAAATTTTTGAATACATTTTACTAAATCTATAGTAAAAAAAAGTTAATGTAAAAATCATCCATATAACATATCTCAGAGTAGAAATATAGCATACACAAAAGCATAATACAGTTGATAAAATTTTTAGCATTATTCCAAATATAATTTAATGATAATATACAACCTGGCCTTTCACTGAACCCAAATCTTGGGCCAGCTTATCATTACCAGGTTAGCTGATTACCTGGCTCTGGGTTATGGACCCCTAATGGCTTCAGAATATTCACTGATCTTCTGACTCTATGTTCATTGATTTTTTTTATGGAGTTCTGGGTCTCTGGGAGTTAGACCTGTACGTCAGTTTTCCGTTAGCCTTTTTTTTTTCCTGAGGATTCCATGTGAAAATTTAGTTACTCTCTAAGGCTGCTGTTTTTAAAGGGACTAAAACTGAAAATTATGTTTCTAGAAAATATAAAGAGTTAATTTCACTCTTACCCTAATAAACAAAGGCATGCCTAGGGAAAGAGGAAATGAGGGATGGATGGACTGGAAAACAAACGAGAGTGGATCTTGATATTCCACTTAGGAAAGAAGAAATACTACAGACTCAAGTTAAAATAAGACAATTGAGAGCCTAAGGAAAAAGAGGTAGGAAGGAGATGACAATAGATATTCTCCAGAGATCAGGAACTGAAGGGTTGAGTATCCATGAACATTGGTCAGTGACTCATTGGAAGGAAGAGAAGTAAGACAGTTTGATTTACATTTGGCATCAAGAGTATTGTTCTAAAATGGACATTGCTTATATGTAGCTTTACTTCTATCAGGACTTGATGTAAACAGATAATAATTGATAAAAAGTGTTCATCAATTTTAGACGTGTCTTTACCTGTGATGTAGAAGTAAAGTCAAAGTGAGAATCTATTTTGTGGAAACCTCATTAGCTTTACCAAACATTTTATACCTTTTGTTGCCTCTTGGTTCCTACCACATACCTACTGATATTGATTTCCAGTTGAGAGCTGGAAATCATGGGAGTCAAACTGGATTTATTTTCCTTTGTCTGTGATTTGAAATTTATTTGTAAACTAACTTGCATTGTGCCTAACTTTTCATTCCAATAAGTTTTGCTTTTCCCAGTGGGCCTTAAGCTTGTTGAGAATAGTAATGAAACTCGCATGGCCTTTTCTATCTTTGTACATATCCACAGTATTTCTTCAATTAATTATTTCTGAAAGAATAAGTTATGATAGGAAATTAAGGGGGCAAGTATTTTCTAGCTTTATATACCTGAGAAACTCCAGAACATGAAAATTTAGTGAATCTCTTATTGTCTACAGGACACATTTTAAACTTATTGGTGTGGTCTCCTCAGCCTCACATCCTCACATCATGTTTTAGGATTCTCTATCCCCTGCTCCTGCCTTTTCCCCCATATTCTCAAACACTGGACTATTTGCCATCCCACAATATGCCATGGACATTACTTCTACTTGGGATTTTTTAGCACCACAATTTTTCTGGCACCCCCAATTTTTAGCACACAATTTATCTTTCAATCTTCCTCAAATGGCCACTCCTTTTGAGGCCTTCCTTGACAGTACACTAGCAAAATTAATTTCTTCCTCATGTGTGACCGTATGCCTATAACTATTACTGAATTTATAGTGTAAATAGTTAAATACGTTTCACATGGTGGGTGAAGGATATGAGGTCTGTTTTATTCCTAATTTCATCTCATGTGTATATTTTCATGTCAGGCACATGATAGAAATAACGGGGCCATCAAGTCTACTTCTGTCTCCCTTTCCTCCACTCTATCCATTTTGAGCATTTACTTCAGAAAACAGAACAGAAGAAGGCTGCTTGAGAAGGGGAACAGGTGAATGCCTCCTTCATATTATTCCCTTGATGGCTGTGATCTTGCGGGGGCAATGCAATATGGCTCTAAAGTCACCATTTGTTATCCTCAAAGAGAAGACTATACGCTTATTGAATGTCCTGTATGACATACAGCCTGAAGAGAGTCAATCCATTAAGTTTCAAGATCATTTTAGGTGATACCAAACTTCATGGAATGGCACAAGGGAACTTGACCTCCTGTATCAGTAAGAAATGTGACAAGCTTTAACTGACCTTGAAAGCATTATTTAGTTTCAAAGATATGGGTCGTCATATTTTAACTGTAGTATTACTTTAGTTATTATGGATATTTGTCTTTTGACTATGTTAGCTCCTATTTGTATATGTTCATATAAAATGCAAATTAATATAATTTATATTGAGAAATATTGATGACAAGCATTGAATATTTATGATGCCCTTTAAACACATACTTTTACCACTTGTACTGCCCTTGTGGAAAAACAAATTAAGATCAGAAAGTTTGTTTGTAATCTAATTTAAATCAGGAAGACTTGAGATGATTTCATTAACACTTTGATACCCCAGTGAATATTTTCCTAAAGACATTTTGTAATATTTTATTGGATTTCTTAACCTCTTATTGCCCAAGATTTGGACTTACTTGTGGAAACACTGATGAAAAACAAATTAATCATAACGATGTGACTTTAGACATGTTGGTGCCAAAAGGCTAATCAAGCAGTTTATAGGACTGTACCCGTTGCACTGACAAGATGGATTGATGATTTACTTCCTGGCCTGTAGGACCTTGATTTGAATTCCATGACCCAAACATAGACTTTATTTGTATGTTAAAGATGCAAAGCTTTGCCATTTGTTGTTTTTAGCAGAAAGATGTATGAATACTTACTAACATTAGTCTAGGGAAATAGAGACTAAGAAAGAAGACAGTTTATCCGTGGAAGAAATTAACATATTACCAATACTTTGATTTCCTTATTTATTTATTTTTGTGTCATGTATATAGATTAAAAAAAAAAGAAGAAAGAAAGAAAGAAAGAAAGAAAGAAAGAAAGAAAAAAGACACACAAAAACCTGAACTGAACACCATATCAGAAAAGTTTCCTTCTGTCACCACTGGATTTTATACACTTCACTTCTCAGAACTATATTTTCTCATTTGTTTGTCTCACAGTGTTCTAGGTTCTACAGAATAAAACAAAGATTTTAATATTCTGTTTCCAGAACACAGAAGAGCTTTTGAGTTAGATTTTCTGTTGTGTATTGTCACAACCAGTGGGAACTCTACTAGATTATAAATAGGACAGGGTGATTAGACAGTTTCTCATAGAACCTTATTTTACCATTCATCGAGATGTGCAGATTTAAAATCCATAAAAGCTACTGAGAAGGACTGAGCCTGGAAGGGTAATCCTCTGTAATGAAAGTCACTAGTTTAAATCAATTTATATCACATTCATCTTCCCTCTTATCATCTAAGACATAATTCTGCAATCACCACTTTAGACTAGGAGGATAGTTACTTAATATTTACTCCTTTGTTTCATTTTACTAATAAAGATTAAGGCTCAAAGAAATAAATTGACTTTTTTTTTCAAAAATCAAACACTATGAGAGATATAGGAATAGATTTCAGTTCTATTACCCTGATAAATGTTTTTCAAATATTACTCTACACTCTCCTTGGAGGGTCTAGATACCATCTCAGATCAGTTTCTTCTCTTCTCCTGTTAAATATCTAGGGAGAGAAAGGCATTATACATGGGGTTTAAAAACACAGACTTCATCCATGGACATGGTTTGAAAATTAGCTCTTAGAAAACTACTTACATTGATCAGATCTGCTTCCTTTATGTATAATAGAGATGTATATTAGGGTTCTCCAAAGAAACAACTTGGTATCTGTGTTTGTCTGTTGTCTAGGTCTCTCTGTCTCTGTTTTTATTGTCTACCTATAATCTATCTAAATCTAGATACAATTTATTATAAAGAATTGGCTCACGTGGTTATGAAGGCTGAGAAGTCCCATGAACTGCTGTCTGTAAGCTGCAAGCCAGTGGTGTACTTTGAAGGCTTGAGAGCTGGAGAACCACTGATGTAGATATTACCACTGATGTAGATAGTCTGAGTTGGAAGACCTAAGAACTAGGAGCATCAAGGGAAGGAGATGACCAATGTGGCAGCTCAACAGTCTGGCAGAGAGTAAATTCAACCTTCTGGCACCTTTTTGGTCTATTCAGGACTTCAATGTTCACCTACCTTGAGGACCAGGTGCTTTATTCAGTTCACCAATTTAAATGCTAATCTTTTCCAGAAACACCTTCACAAACACACTCAGAAATGATATCTAAGTAATTATCAGTGGCCCAACCAAACTGACACATAAAGGTAACCATCAGAAAAACACTAAGAATTTTAACTACTTCCATAGTATTTTCACTAAGATTAAATGAATTAATATACGTAAAACATTTAAAATTGGGCATGGCACTGATAACAAAATAAACACAATGTAGGTATTATCTATCAATATTAGGAGTACATAGATTTATTTGAACATCTACTTAGGCTGTCTCAGAGGATATTTTACTTAGGGTGCACTGGTTCTCCATCTAGTTCACCTAGACCAGTGTCTGCTTAATGTACTCAATATATTTGAATCCTTCTTTCAGAAATCTTCTCTTTTTAGTTTTTCCCCTCATTTACAAACTTTCCAAGATAATCTTCTTTATGCAGAAAACAGGCTATGCTATCAAATTTTGAGGGACTGGTTTAGGTAGAAATGTCCTCTGGACCTAATTGTTTTGGGATTGTAAACAGTGGGTGTTTGTTGATGGTTTCAACATTTCCACACATTTCTAAGAATTTAGAAATGTAATCTAAAAGCAAAGTCATGAAAAGCATTTCTCTTTTCTTTCATGTTGTTACAATTAGGACAACTGCAACTTCCTTTATTACTGGTAGATGGCGGCCCTGTGCTGCTGGTGAGAAAAAATGAGGCCTGTGTTACAGCCAACAGTTTCTTTGATTTTGGATTTGATCAGTGAGCAGATTACTATAACAAAACCCCCAAGTATGTTTTGTTTTGTTTTGTTTTGTTTTTAGATAGCTTGACAATATTTCATTGTTGGAATAGATAATAATGAAGAGATAGCTTACACTGGTGTCCAATTTTCACACAAAAAAATATTCCAAAATGGAAAGGATTTAGAATGAGAAGCTTCTGTCCTGTGTCTTCCATCTAGTAGCTGCAAGTCTGTGAAAGGAGTCACTGTGAGCTTAAAATTTATGTAACCTGTAAAGTGGAAATAAGTATAAGAACTTTCCTCACAAGCTTGTTTATAGGATCAACTTAGTGGTTGCTGGAAAGTATTGCTTTTAAGCTTTTTTTCATCAAGAGTGCTTATTTTAAACAGAATTAATTCTTACCTCTCAGGGTAGAAATGTAGCCCCAAACAGAGTTCAGAAGTAAAATGTCAATACGGTCTTCCTGTGTGGTTTTGAAAATGATCTCTTCTACTCCACAGTGTGCTATTTGTGTAAATGTAAAAGTAAAGGTTCAAGTGGCTTACCATTATGCAAATCTCTAAGCTTGTTTACTAACATATAAAATCTTGAGTTCTGCCTCTTGTTTGAATACACATTCAAAACCTGTAAGTATGTATTAATATGCGAGGGCCATTAAGGCTGGTAGTGTTTCATTTTCACAAAACCCCTTTGAAATTCTGTCAGATCTCAAATTCACATTTGAGAAAAACGGTCTTAGCAATGATAAAGAATTTGCCTAAAGCCACATACTTGTTTAATGGAAGAGCCAGAATTGGAAATCACGTCTTACCTTCTGTGGCACAAATGAATTGTGATTTAAGGAAAATCACTTAACGTCTATGAACTTGCAGTGATTCATGTATCACTTTAATAGACTACTTTTTCTGGTCAACATTGTGCTGCATCTCAACATTAAAATAAGTGAGTGTCTCTACAGTTATATTGCTACTAATGAAGGATGTTGAATAGGAGTTTTCTATTGGCTGATGACCCAAACTATAAAACAGAAGGCAGTGAGTACTCTCTAAACAGAGTTGCCTGATGCTCCCTTACTAGGAGATGACCACAATGTTGTTTTGAGCTTTCCCACCATTATTTTAGTTTCTATAAGCTGAAAGTACAAATGGGAAGTCCTGGAAGAGAGTGGCTCAAAAGTCTAGAGAGGATGTTCTTTGACTGTTGTGCTTCTCTCTCAAGCAAATAGAACAGCTTGTAGAGATCAAGGTTGCTTGTCTGAAAGAGAGATTGATAACATATTCTCTTGGTGGATACTTGCTAAGGTCTAGAAACTCAGTGGAATTCGGTGAAAGTCCTTTGAAGAATTTCACATATGCTGGAAGCACACAGGTATATGCAATGTAGATATACCTAAACACAGACTGATGTCTGTTTACTGCTTGAGCAATTTTGAAGCTAGAAGCTAGCTGGAGTAGTTTGAACAAGTCATACAGGGCATTATATTCAATAGTAAATATTTTTATTGAATTCAAGGATGATGGGAAGCTATAGAATTTATTAAGAGAGAGATGGCAGGATTTAGTTTCTGATCACACTAGCCACTATACTACATGGAGATGCATTGATCACAAGGAATAAAAACAGGGACATCTTCAGAAGATTATTGCAGTGAATGGTGTGGTTTGATCTAGGGTGGCAGCAACTCAAATTTACATTTGTCTTTCTTCCCGTTTTTTAACATTACCTTAGGAATTAGATGAAGATAATATTTTTAAAATATTTTTTAATGTTTATTAATTTTTAAGAGAGAGACAGAGTGTGAGCAGGGGAGAGGCAGAGAGAGAGGGAGACACAGAATCCAAAGCAGGCTCCAGGCTCTGAGCTGTCAACACAGAGCCCGACGCAGGGCTCGAACTCACGAGCTATGAGATCATGACCTGAGCCAAAGTCAGATGCTTAACCGAATGAGCCACCCAGTCGTCCCTATGAAGATAATAATTTTGAGTACAAGTAGTTCTTACTAGCATATGAATAATCAACAGATTGGACATAGTATGAGAAAAAGGGTTATGTGGTCTTATGCTTACTGGGTGAGGTAATTTTGATTTGAGGGAAACTTGACAGTGTAAGTAACTTCCTTCCTCCCTCTGCCAACAGAAGTTAGGAATTTGTCATATCCTTGGCACTCCATGCTTGCCAGAAGAGATAGGAAGAGACCTACTCTTGTCCTAAAGATAAAGATGCTTTGGGTGATAAAATTCTGCTTCCTCTCCATAATGAGGGAAAACTAAAGCCCTATCATTTTAGAAAAACATTTTTCTTAAAAGAGAGTTGTGGTGCCTAAATGGGGTGTCTCTCCTGATGAGGTCCCCAAATGTGGGGTGACTGAGGGGGTGGAATCTGGTGGCATCGGGAGGACAAGCATTCACCTGAGGCAGAACAAAGGAAATAGAAGTTTATTGAATACACTGCAAGGAAGCGAAGGGAAGGACAGCAGAGGAGAGGCTGTCTGCAACTGGTTAGTGGGTGGGGGCTCTTTTTAAACGGGGAAGATGAGAAGGTATGACACTGTATAGAACCATCCCTTTTTTTTTTTTTTTTGCTAGCTGTGCCTAGTTGTAAGTAGCCCACTGGTCAGTTAGAGCCTATGGATATTTTGAGGTGGGTTGCCTGATGGGCATGTCTATATTCAGCCAGGTGGTTGCTGTGGGCCCTTTTTAAGTTCTATTGTTCACGCTTATTGCCTAAAAGCAGTCTCTGCAAGAGTTTCACTAACTCAAATTGTTTTGCTAGATCACTTACTAGCTTCAGCTCCTATTTCAGATTCTTACTAAAGTCTTCCTTCCTGCTATACACTTTATTTTTACACCTCTTTTTCTTGGCAATTTGATATTACTGGTGATGTTTTCAAGCCCTTTATAGGTCAGTGCTTGTCTTTTAATCTAGCTATTCTAATAGTGTTCTGGCTTTTTGACTATTTGCTTTATATTTTTGTGATTAAGATGAACCTTGCAAAATTTATTTGACTGATTGATAAATATAGGTTATGATTTCCAAGGCTACAATGAGATAATGGCCTTTCAAAGTTTGTCCTTCTGGCATTTGCAAGGGTTATGCAAAAATTAGAGAGCTCGCAGTTGTGTTTCATTTGAATATATTTAATCAACAAGGTAGAAGAATTTTCCAAATGGAACCAAGATCTCAACTAAACAGTTCATATGACCCATCATAAAATCAGAAAGTATTACCACTCTTCCTGCATGCAGTAGTGTTGAAAAAAGAAACTATGTTTTTTGGTGTTGAGTGTACTGTATATAGGATACTAGGTACATGATATTCAAATAGACAAACGGGAAACATCTTCAAATCAAAAACCTCCCGTATCAGTACCCTCATTTGAGGCCTATGGATAAGTTAGAAAACATACAGACATTAAGGATGCCAAGGACGGTCTGCAAATTATCTTCTATTACATTAGCAGAAGAAGAGAGCTGAAGAAAATAAACAGATCATTAGTCTCTATATTTGTCTTGAGGTCACCTCTGCAGAAGGTGGGAACTCATACAGGAAGTAGGAAGTCTGGGAAACCTCACATATGGATAAGCTAATGCAAAACTGATAGGAAAAAAAACGTTGTATCATTCACCACTGTCTGGATACTACTGAATTTTATGGTGGAGAAAGCTATAGCCTTCCTTTTACATACCTGGCCTTTAAACAGAAGAGAAAACAACATTGTTCTCTTTCACTCCCTGGATTAAAGGAAGAATTCACATTGTATTTCTAGAAAAAGAAAGAGTAATTACCACCATGAGCTCTGTAGTGATGCTTATGGTGGTATGGGTATGGATACGGTTATGCTCCTAACTTGCTTATGTATTTCATGGAGAAGTTGCTTAACTTTACTCAAACTCATTTTTCTCACCTGCCAAATAAGGATTAGAATATGTAATCACATTATTTTGAGGATAGGTGAGAAAATACTTACAGGTTGGCTCAAGGCAGTGAGTAAATGTTAGCTGTTAACAATCATTAGACTAATTCATCAGCCATAGATGAAAATTCTATTTCTCTCTTTACTAGTAAAGATTATTCAGAATCAGAAAATTCAGGAAGAGAAAATTAATATCTCGGATATAATATTTTTGTTGCAATTTTCCATAATCAGTCTGTCCTTCCAACTCAGCAGTTATCAACCCCTAGTACATACTAAAATCACGTGGTGGGAGAGAGAGTCTTAGAAAACACCAATGCCAGGCCCTTCTGATCAATTAAACCACAATCTTAGGTGAGTCTTTGTACAAAAGTTTTAACTGCCTAAACTCACTAGGACTCATTTCTGCACAGCATCTGAAGACTTTCTGTATTTCACCTGAAGCACTTTTCCTATGAAGAGTTTACTCTCAGCAGGGTTGCAAATGTAGGCTGACCAGTTACATCTATAGGAGTTAAATATTTAAAATAGTCTTGGTTCTGAAGTGCAAAAGAAGGAATTGTTTCTATGGCTTCTGTACTAAGTTCCACTATAACCATAAATCCTGGTCCTCTTCCTCCTTCACCCTTTGTTTTTAGAAATGCTAATGAGAACACCTTATTTACCAGTCTCAAATTTTGGTCAGTGAAATAAAGAAACATGAACGTACAATGTCATAGGTTATGGCAAAGATGTGTTCAGATGCCAACACAAGGAAGAGGTATTTAAATCCAATAGAGAAGGCTTTCAGAAGAGATTATGCTAAAGTTCACTGATTCACCTATTTATTCAAAACAAGTTCTGGTAGGCTCTGACATGGAAACTACCAGCGAGACAAATTTGGTACTTGATATCATGGAACCCATAATTGAGAAATCCTGATAGATGTGTAAAGTTAGTTAAAAAGTAAAACAAGAAAGTAAAAAGTTAAAAAAAAGAGAAAAGAACAGCATAGATATGTAAATGCACAGGGCTTTGGGAAGAAATAGTATAAAATGGAAAAAGCAAGTATGAAATTGAGATTAGCTTTCATTATTAATCTGTGAGTTTCGAACATGATACTAACGGTTTGATCCTATGAGGCATCAATGTTCTTATCAAAGTTCTCAATGTGGAAGTGAGGTAAGTAGATCTTACGAAAGGCTGTATAGTAATTCAGGTGAGATACGATGGACACATACTCTAAGGCCATGACAATAAATTTGGGAGTGATTCAGATTAATTTAAGTGTGTTCATAAGTTGAAATATAATAGATTTGATAAATACCTGAAACTGATGAGCACATGGGAGCATAGAGAACTTTCAGGTTTTTGTTGAGGATTTCAGAGTAAATAGCATTGACTATTAATGACCACAAAGAATCCCAAATTAGGAGGTGAATCAAGAGAAAATAAATTAAATGTGAAATGCCTGAGGAGGAGTAGCAAGGTGGTGTCCCTAGACATTGGGTTTTGTGTTTAGAGAGAGATATGTGCTCAGGTAAGTGATACAGATTTCTTAAAATTATCTCTCTTTGTTAATATGCAAATAGTACTTGGGAGATGTGCAGACTCCACTAAAACAGAAATGTCCTCTATTCTATATGCAGAAACTCTGGCTTAGTTATTCTAAGAAGCTTCATTTAGATAGAAATGTAGTATTTGTGCCAGAAATTAAACATGTCAACTGCATAAGGACATAGAGAATTCCTGAGAAATTTTTTTAATGTTTATTTATTGTTTGAGAGGGAGAGAGGGAGAGACAGAGCACGAGTGGTGTAGGTGCAGAGAGAGAGGGGGACACAAAATCTGAAACAGGCTCTGAGGCTCCAGAGCTCTGAGCTGTCAGCACAGAGCCCAATGCAAGACTCAAACTTGGACCACAAGATCATGACCCAAGCCAAAGTCAGATGCTTAACCAACTGAGCCACCTGGTACCCCAAGAAATCTTAAATTATATGCACTAATATGATAATCGCAAATGGGCAAAGATGATGACCTTTATCCTGCCATCACATGGAAGTCCTGACCATGCCACCTCTCCTTTATTCTTGACTGGACTTTAATCCTCTCCAAGTACCACACTGGCTTTATCTTTATCTAGGTAGTTCTTTGATTCTATTAGGGCTTTCTCTCATTATCTGCACAAATTCAGTGTTATATGTTGTTGAAACCAGAAAAAACCCTCTGAGAATCATTGAGGGCACTACCATTTCTCATTGGCATAGCTAATAATCTGATATTCTTGGTTTTTTTGTTTGTTTGTTTTTTAACTACCTGGGTAGCAGTTTGGAATGAAAAAAAATGTATGACTGTTGAATAAGGCCCAGTAGAATTATGAAAGATGGCTAGCATGACTTATTAGGATGGACTAACTGAATCTGTGCACATTTCACCCTGGCTGTTTTTCCATAAGGGTAATTCCAAGTAGAGTTACTCTTCTTTGCTTTCATAAACACTAACTATTGGCTGTAGTATGTGTATACCTACATGGATCATAATAAGAGTGTGTTTACATACTAACATATTTGAAATAGTGATATTGATTCTATGTTTATTTCACATATCCTATATTATGTTCTAACCAATGAGAGAGATCATTCCTATAATATATCTTTCTATCCATAATTTTTAAATTGAAAAAAAAATCTATATCTATATCTATATCTATATCTATATCTATATCTATATATATCTATCTATATACGTTTATTTATTTTGAGAGAGAGAGAGAGAGCATGAGTGAGGAGGCACAGAGAGAGGGAGAGAATCCCAAGCAGGCTCTGAGCTCAGTATAGACCCTGATGCTGGGCTCCCTCTCAAAACCATGAGATCATGACCTGAGCTGAAAATCAAGAGTCCATTGTTTAACCAACAGAACCACCCAGGCTCCCCGAAAAATGTATTTTTTAATGTAATTGTTGATGAGGAGAAAAGGTTAAGCAACATGGAAAATTCTTGTGGATTAACTAAGTATCCTGATGAGACCATCAGGATTTAAATAAGAATTCAGTCAAAATTCTTTGGAAATAAAAAACTCTTTTGAGAAAAAAAAATTATTCCTATATAATTTCAGAAGTTTCACCAAGATAGGTGATAGCTCAGAATAATATTTCTTGAAATTTTAGTATAGAACATTCTTACTGAAAATAATAGATAGCTTATTCATTCTATAGTCAAGAATAATTCATACATAAGCAGACCAGTGATCATCAATTTGGTGTTTTTATTTTTTATTATTTTTGTTTTTAAAGATTCAGTGTTCATATATGAGGTTCATAGCAAAAGAAAAAGCAGTCTCAGAAAGGCCTAGTACCAGTCGAGAAGGACCCCACAAAGTGATATTTATATTGATAAATTAACCACACTTCATGGTCTGGCATTTAGAAACCTGATTTTGCTGGTGCACTGAGAGTGTGTGACAGTGGGTGCAAGATAGGAAACACTGTCAACTAACTAACAAGGTTTATGGAATTTTCAGCCTCTATAACCTGTCTTCTTAACCTCCGGCCCATAAATGGAATTTAGAGGGATTATAACCTCTCTGAAACAGTGCATATTTCTGAAGTAGTAGTCAAATTCTCAAAGGGGTCTGTGGGGGAAAAAAAAAAAGAAATAGCCAAGCCAAGAAAACTATATTTAATCAAGACTTTTCCTCCCAGGAACATGCCTGAAACTAATTGCTTCTCTCTTAGTTTTTCCCTCCATCTCTATCACTCTCTCACTCTGTTTTCCTTGATCTTTTTTCTTTTTTTTATTTTTAAATAACATTCCTATTGTCTGTAGTAGCCAATTGATTAGATTTTTCTGTCATTAAATTGTCATATTCCAATTATCCAACCCAGATTATCTTGATGTGTATTTAGGGGTTCCTAAACTTCTTAATCTATTTACATATGATTTTACTTTACTAATACAGATGAAATTATATCTAGGACATATCAATTTAATTATTTTAAATCCAAAGATAACCTGGTTTCTGAGTATTCTTTTGCATTTCTGCTAGTTGTCATTTGGGGTAAAATTTAACTTTGCCACACAGATGATTTTTCTTCTTTGTAACATAAAATGAATTATGATATAACAGAATTTATGGCATTTGTACTAACTACAAAGATTAATGTTTTCATACTGAATTACATTTTGGTTTGGCTCTAGATAGGGATGTCATGATTGATTTCTTCATGTTAAACATAAAATCAGGAAAAATGTAAGGAATTACAAAGTACATCATCTATAATCTAATTGGGAACTTTTTTAATTGTTAATTTATAGTTGCTGTTTTGAGAATCAGCCATGTTTGTGCATTTTGGCCTGATGTATCTCTGGTGGGGTAAGTCACAGTGAAAATTTATTAATCTTTGATAATTTTCTGTCCTATTCGGAAGCTATATATCCTATAATTGCAGCATATATCTATGGCTTATAACCCGTATTAATTTAACAAATGTGTAAAAATATTGTTATAAACATTTAAGTGAACTTTGATATATCATAGTTGTGTGGATGAACTAGCAAAATTTCTGGAATCAATATGTCCAAGGTAACTGCAGTTTTAATACTATATTGAACAATCGCAAACTAAAATAGCAATGAGGAAGATCTTTTACCTTATCCTTGCTGAAGGTATTATCGGAACATATTGTTTGTACTTAAAGCATTTATTGTTGGTTGTCATCCTCTGTATTTATGTAATGTCTACTTTCTACTAGATCCTGAACTCCTAGAGGAGTTTTCTGCTAGTGTCTCTATATCTTCACAGCACTGACCAAAATGATATCATATAGTTGCTGCTTTTTATAGAATGTGTACTGAATACAGTAAAATTGTTGCATTCATACAGGACTACCCTTTTAAGCACCATGAGAAATAGATAAGATGAATAATGTACTTTAAGTTAGAATTTCACAATTGTGCAATTCTTGGAGGACAGTATAGAGAAATTATTAAGAAACAGAAAACCTAAGTTTATTATTCTTTTATTTTTTTTATTTGAATATAGTTGACACACAATGTTACACTCGCTTCAAGAGTACAACATAGTGGTTTGACAAGTTTATATATTATACTATATTTACCATGAGTGTAGTGACCATCTGTCCCCATACAATGCTATTACAATATCAGTGCCTTATGCTGTGGCTTTTATTCCCATGACTTACTCATTCCATAACCGGAAGCCTATATCTCCCACTTCCCTTCACCCATTTTTCCCATCCTCCACACTCTTCCCCTCTGGCAACCATCAGTTCTCTGTATTTATAGGTCTGATTATGCTTTTTGTTTGTTTATTCATCTGTTTTACCTTTTAGATTCCACATATGAGTGAAATCACAGGTGTTTTTATTTCTCAGTCTGAGTTATCTCACTTAGCATAATACCCTCTAGCTCCATCCATGTTGTGGCAAATGGCAAGATCTCATCCTTAAGGCTACATAATATTCCACTGTATTTATATTCTTTTTTATCCATTCATTTATTAAAAGACATTCAGGTTGCTTCCAAATCTTGGCTATTGTAAATAATGTTGCAATAAATATAGGGGTGCATATATCTTTTTGAATTAGTGTTCAGAAAACCTATGTTTAAAACACTGGCTCTGACAATCTTCTTATAATGACATTCAAAAATTAGGTAAGCTACCAGAGTTTTGGCATCTTTAAAATAAGGATGGGGGCACCTGGGTGGCTCAGTTGGTTAAATGTCTGACTTTGGTTCATGTCATGATCTCACCATTCGTGAGTTTGAGCCCCGCATCAGGCTCTGTGCTGACCACAAGGAGGCTACTTGGGATTCTATCTCTCTGCTTCCTCCCCATGCATGCTTTCTTTCTAAATAAATAAATAAACTTTAAAAATAAAAAAATAAAATAAGGATGATATTTTAAAATGGGTCACAGCTCATAGGCTTAACTCATTCTTCCTGAGCTGAAGTCTTTATCTCTCAGCCTTTTCACAATGCCCTCAGAGACTCTGTTATACTACCTAGTCCTGTCTACTAAGATCTACTTAGTCACTTGATGTCACTCATAATTTCTCTGTAAATTGAATTGAGACCACTGCTTTTGCTTTAAGTAAATGTCACAGACTTACAGATAATTCACTATTGTGTTTACAAAGTAAAGTGTGTATAGGCATATTAACCACAATAACATCACTAGCCCTCTTTTCTATAGTATCTTGAAAAAATACAACTGCAAGTGTCTGGAGTCTGAATGTGTTGGCAGTTAAGACTTATGAAATTTTGTATATAATCATAAAAGTTCATGCTAGCCTTCAACTTTTCATTGTTCTACTATAGCAGTTAATACCTTATTAGACTGTTTTAAGAAATAAGTGGTATACGCCTAAAGTATTTTACACACTGTCTGGCAGAGAGTAAATGGCAAACAGTGATGATTAATGCAGTTATATTTGACAATGCTTAATAATAATAATAATTAATCTTTCTCAACAACAGCATATTTACTTGGAATAAGCTATTAAAACATTAAGATTAGAGCATTTATTGTATTCTAGTCATAGTACAGAACACTGTATGAGCATTACTACATTTTACAATTGGGCAAATCAAATAGAGGCACAAAAAGGTTGAGTTATACACAATTACACAGATGATCAGTAGCACAGCCAGAATTTAAATCCAGAAAGGCTGACTCCACAGCCTGTACTTTTTTCTGTAATGTGCCAGAGTAAATACTTTAGGTTTGTGGGTCATATGGTCTTTGTTACAGTGACTCAACACTATCTGAAATGTGAAAGCAGCCTTGACCAATATATAAGCAAATGGACATAGCTATCTTCCATTAAAACTTTATTTACAAAAACAGACAGCAAAACTAATTTGGCCCATGAGCTATAGTTTGGCAATAACTACTCTCCAACAACAGTTCTCAAAGTTTTGGAATATCATTAAATATTTTACACAAAATAAGAAGTAGATGATTATTAAACAATTAGGGACTCTCCAGAGTCTTATCTCTTGGCTGCCTGATATAAATCAATTGGTCCATCTTTTATTCATCTCAGGGATGATTAATTGAAAAGATCAAGTGTATCCACTATCAGAAAAACTTATAAAACACTATCTAATTATTAATATATACATCTTTGGAATATATTTAGAATAAATATACATCTAAAATATACATCGTTAGGAAGGTGATTTTGGTTGCTATCCCCTGAAAAGTTTCTTGTCAAAGTTTAATGAATCACTCAATCATATGAACAACAAGAAGATAGGTCTCTCTTACACTTCAGAAATTGTCTTACGACACTTGAAGAGCCAGATCTTAGACCCAAACTCTCACATCAACTGCTCTGTCAAATCTATTTGTAGCCAAGTTTAAACCAGAAATATCTAACTTAGGAGATAAAGAAAAAAAATGGTAAATCTCTACCCTTCAGGAATTATAGCTCTTAGCTTTTTGAAGAGATTCTATAAATAAAAGAGACATACAGTTCAGACTGGTAATTATGGTAATTAAAAGGCTAAAGAGAGAATTCTTGTTGTTACAGACACTATATATTAAAAACTATGTTACACTAGAAAAATCACTGTTCATCTCTAGCCAGCACAAATGGGGAAACCAAAATTAAAAATACTACCTAGGGACTCTGCCCCTACAATTAACCTCTGAGGGACATGACCCATCCTTATTCAATGCTATCTTTCAACTCTTAACTTGTATTTTAGAAAACAGATTTTCTTGTAAATGTAGAGGCTGCCATGCCAACTACAATCCTCACTGCTTTCCCATTCTATCTTCCGCTGAGTCAAAAATATGTTTTCATGGTAGTTATTGCTAACCCCCTCAACATCTACCTGCCTCAACTATCTCATTAAGATCTTTGACATGCTGTGTCTTCAGTAATTCAGTGCATTGCATTCAATGTATTCAGGAAATATTTATTGTGACAATGGAATCCTATAACCAGATGGAGTTCTAATGGCCTCTAAATTTTTTTAGATTTTCTAGAGGAGGGAAACTTACTTTCTCCTTATTGTCATCATAAATCATTGTCAGGATGTTTCATCAGATTCCACATAGAACTTGAGGAAGTCCCAGAAATCCTATGGACTCAAAACTATTAAATATTTGATGTACAATTGAGTGAAGGATCACTCAAAGTTACCATTGACCCTCTAGACTCCTACATAAGCTTCAATACCACATCCACAAGTAGGTCATATATGTTAGAGTTCTATTTCTGTGTTTTAAAAACTGGCACAAAGAAAATAAAATAACACTAATTTATTGTATATTTCTGTAAGTCAAAAGTCCATACCTGGGTCTTCTATTTAGGGTGAACAAAGCTGGAATCAGGGATTGGCCATCCTGGGCTCTTATCTGGTGTTTCTGGGAAAGAATCTGCTTCTAAACTGCTTCAGATTATAGGCTGAATTCAGTTTTCTGTGACCTGAGGACAGAGATCCCTGTTTCCCCACTGGCTGTTAGCAAAAGCTGCTCTCAGAACTTATAAAACTTGGCATTCCTTGTCACAGGCCTTTTCTACCTCAGCAATGAAAAACCTTGCGGTATATCCTTCTCCTGCTTCAAATCTCTTTGACTTTCTCATCGGCTACTAGCTACTTTTAAAGACTGATATGTTTGGACAGGGGCATCCAAATGTTCTCCCTTTTACTATATAGTATAACATAATAGTGATATTTCATCACATTTATTATACTTTCATGAGGTTCTGTCTACATTCAAAAGAGAGGAGTTACACAAGGTCAAAGATAATTCTAAATCAACTTTAGAATTCTGCCTATTATTAGACAAGATGCCTTTCACTATAGAGCAGGTATTGGCAGTCCAAATAAAGCCAAATGCTGGTTAAATAAAGTTTTATTAGAATACAGACATGCCCATTTATTTATATATTGTCTAGGGCTGCTTTCACACTTCAATGGTAGAATAGAGTCATTGCAAAAGAGGCTGGCTATATGCCCTGCAAAACCTAAAATATTTACTATCTCGCCCTTTATAGAAAAAGTTTGCCAACCCATGGCTTAGGCTGTTAAGTTAATTTAGAAAGGTTAATTATCCATGTCTTACATTTTGCTTGCTAAAAAACACCACCACCACATAATAGCCTAGGATATTGCTTTGTTCAGTATCTTCAGGCCATTAACTGAATTGTCATTCCTCACTCCCTCACCGTTTAATATCCACTACTTTTCTCTTTGTCTCTTCATCTAATGATATTTATTTCCTTGTAGTTGATTTAATCTCAGCCTTCTATAGAAACACTGTTCACCCTGATAGCCAGTATGTTAGTATTTATATTGGACAATCAGCAATACACCTGTACAATCATGTCCCAAGGTTTCACTAAGGTTACCACAGATTTCTTACAAATCCCAAACCAATAAATAAAGAATAAATCCTGGATATTTAACCATTACCTACTATGTTGGTGTTTTACTCTTGTATTCAACAGCTGAATGGGATAACTCCCTTTTTATAGTATGAAACTTGGCACAAAAAGCTTTCGAAAGTACTACCAGATTTACAGTTTGGCAAGAAAAATATGTCCCACATATAGATAATATTTTACTCATCTTTGACCAGCTTAAAATTATAGCAGAAACAAAGAATTTTGGATTAATGATATAGATTGGCCAGTCAAAAAGACTATGAGGCTATAGCCTTTTGCCCCTGTGCACCTGTGGCAAATGGTTTTGAAAAGGCCTGATTTGTGGTATAGTTCTCCATGCTATGGTTAAAAGAGAATCGCCCAGAAAGACCATGTTACAGGAACCATAGACCTATATCTCTAGAAGTAGCCATTTACAATAAGTCAAGCTGGAGTACACAAAATCAGTAATAAACAATATTCTAGCTTACAGATATGGCAACTGGACAGTCCTAAGTAATAATCCCTATTTTTATATGCCTAGAGATTTATCCTGGGTCTTTAAAACCATCAAAATGATCTGGGACTCTATTGCAAAAATTAGAAAGCACTGCTGAAAAAAAAAAACTTACCTTAGAAAAGGTGTTGGAAAATCTTCTGGCAAGGAACATAATCACTCCTCTGAGCTAAATCTTAGAATTCTCCATATGGTTAAGAGGACTTGTGTAATGACTACCAATAATTATTTCCTTTGTTCATCTCCCTGTCCCCTCATCAATGCCCAGAGTCTTAAATACTGTTGTTTATTTTCTCAGTTGACAAATCATACAGAAAATAATCATGTAACTTATGGTATACAAATAACACATCATAACCCAGATAAAGATAGCTACTGCAGTTTGACAGGAGGCTGGATAATGTAGACCTGGACATAGCCGAGAGAGACTTCCTTTCGGCAAAAAGGAAGAACTGTGAAAAGTTTTGTTTTGTTTTGTTTTGTTTTGTTTTGTTTTGTTTTCATTTCTGCAATGCCTAAGAGACTTGGGCTTGCTCTCTTCAGTCCTTGCATGTCAAAGAATCACCATCTTGAGTCCAAATCACTCATCTTTCTTTTTAAAACTGAAACAGCAAAATGTGCTTCCCCAGACCTGCTTACTTCTCAGCCATATACTTCTGCAAACTGAGAATGCTTACTTAATTTTAGCAGAACATATGTTTCACATTCCTCATCACTTACTATTTTTATACCCTTTTACTGAAACCAACATGTAAAATCTCTTCCGAGGGCCACAGCAGGGCAACCTCACTTGCTGATCATATTTAGGATTCTAGAAACTTCTTGTGGGCCTTTTCCCTTTCTAACAAAATCTTACAGATTCCTGAAATCACTGTCCGAATATTAGCCCCTCTGTGAAGTGTTTTCTCACACAGTATGAGGCTGTCAGCTCCATCATCACACTTAACTTGCTACAGTTTTAAATGCTGCTTCCATGTTTCTTTTGTAGAGTGTGGGGTTCTCAAGGAAAAGGAGAGTGTCTTAATTTTATTTCCATACCATTTAATGCAGTGGCTGACATAAAGTTGATTTTCAGTACACATAGTATGGCAAAGTGGTTAAAAGAAAAGTTTGTTGAGTCAGCCTGGTTGTATGCCAGTCTGCTTCCGAATACATAAACTCTAAAATCTTCAAGTTCCTTTAACTTAAAAAAAATGTTTATTTATATATTTTGAGAGAGAGAAAGAGAGAGAGAGAGAGTATGAGTATTGGTAAAGGGGGTCAGAGGGAGAGGGAGAGAGAATTTTAAGGAAGCTCCATGCCCAGCGCAAAGCTTGATGAAGGACTTGATCTCATAACCCCGGATTATGACCTGAGCTGAAATCAAGAGTCGGATGCTTAACTGACTGAGCCACCCACGTGCCCTAAATTCCTTAAACTTTTCAAATGTCAGTTTTACTACCTGTAAAAGAGTAAAGATAATTACATCACTCTAAGTAATGTCATTGAAATTAAATAGATGAGTGCATATAAAACAGTACACTTCCTGGCATGTAGCAAATCCTCAATATATGTTAGCTATTATTAATAATATTCATAATATTTTTTTTTAAATCATGAATTACAAAGTCTGGAATATTATCTACAGCTTATTCTAAAATTAATTTATGTTCAAACTGTAATGTGTTTCATGTTGCCTGGCTTAGTCATATGTGAAGGCATAAAAAGTTGCCAGGCCATATGGTTGAATATTTCTTTATGATGCATGGGTGGTAGTACCAGTATTTCTGAATTTTAAAGATGCATAGTAAAACCATGAAACTACAATCCTACAATGTCAACGTTAAACTGTAATGCAATACAATGCACCAGAGTTTCAGGAGATTTAAATATGGTTCTAGCATATATACCTTCTATTTTGGTTCTTTAGAGTCTTATTTTTCATACTCTGCTTTTTTTATTTGGCCTTTCCAAATGGTGGACATATTCTCTCTTTCTCTCTCTCTCTCTCTCTCTCTTCCCCTCCCTCTCTCTCTCTCTCTCTCTCTCATTTTATATCCCAGTGAGAAATTATGCTGTTGGATTTAATTTAGTTTATATATTTGTAAACATAATCATGTTTTTAATAAAAGAACTGATTATGGGTAAATTTTACTTATTTGCTAAAAAGTAGAATAAGATTCACCTCCTAGTGCTTTCTGACTTCTTCCTGCTAAGACCAACTGCATATGTGAGTAGCAGGACTTAAAGGTAACTCAGTGCATTACACATCAATGAAGACAAATGTTAAGGTCTAAAGATCTACTTTCAAAGGCTGCAGATTCTATGGCTTGCCTCTCCTCTGGTGGTTAAAGGTGAAATGTTATCTGGTGTCACTAATATAATATCTGTATTTGATGATTTTTTTGGCCATTTCAATTCAGTTGGAGTATGGAGAACAATTGTTATTGCATTTTTGAGTCCCCCTGGGAATAGATTTTAGTTGCAACCATGCATAGAAATATGTGTTAAGCATATTACAGGCTCATTGATATATATCTTAGATAATATGAAGACAAGGTGAAATATAAAACTCGGCACCGTGGCCCCAAGTCCTTCTTAAGTGCTTATGATATAAGGGCAGAGGATTTATTATAGTTTGGGTAATGATCTGTTATAGATCATTGTTGATCATTATAATTCTAAAGTGAAAAATGTACTGCAATTTAAAAGATTTGTTTCCCTTTGGATCTCATTTGTAACTCTCCTATTTGTTACATAGAATTTCAATATATATTTATGATCTATGCTGCTACAAATATGCTACAGCATTGAAACAGGATTCTTTGGGTAAAGTTTACTTTTTTCCTCTTAATGAGAGTTTTAAAACACTTATGAGGAGTAATACATATAATATACTATTTTAAGGGGGTACCAGCTGTTCTTCTCACCAAGTATCAATAAATATATATTTTTGGCCTGTATTCAAACACTTAATTTTGTCTAGTAAAAATTAAGATAATTTGGGAAGTTCGTTCAGAGAAAAGAGAGATAGATTGGGTCGTGGTATTGAGTTTAATATGCAACATTCAGGGATCCCTAAAATGTATTTTTATGACATTCTCCACTAAATAAGCAAAAGTTATAAATACTAAAGTTATTTGTGGGTTGATGGCTGTGTTTCTTATTCATCCTTTATATATTGTAGAGATTGAAAGTTCGTAGAATGGTTTCACAGACATTGTATAATCCCCATGAGGAGTAGGCAGGGCAGGTATACCTCTAGAATGTGGCTGAACTGGTCCTAGTGTGCCTTCTACTCTCTCTCTCTCTCCACCCAGTCTTTTCACTTCTATTCTAGTGTTACTGGAGTGACAGTCAGATGTAGTTTACTGTGTGCTAGGTACTATCTTAACAACCTGCACATTAACTATATATTTAATTTAAATATACATCACATAGAATTGTAAATAAAAAATAAGTATAATTTAGATGGAGGTTTCCCATAAATATAGAAATAAACAAATATAAATGGAGGTCCCAAAACACAATTTTTGAACCAGAGCAGTAATATAAAACTTGTAAAATAAACACAGGATCTATGTTCAGAAAATTATAAATCACCAAGGAAAGAAATCAAAGATCTAAAAAGAGATATTCCATATTTATAGATTAGAAGACTCAGTATTATAAATATGTCATTTTTTTTCTAATCTGACTTAAAAATTCAATGTAATCCCAACAAAAATTCCAGTGAGCTATATATAGATATAAAATAAGATGTTTCTAAAGTTTATATAAAAATACAATGGACCGAGAATATGCAACACAATACGAAAAAAGTTATAAGATTTGCATTGCCTGATTTCAAGACCTACTATAAATCAATGGTAATCAAAGCAATGGGGTAGTGTTAAGAGATTAAGCAAATATATTAATGGAACAAAATAGAGAACCCAGAAACAGACTTACACAAATATATTCAATTGATATTTGACAAAGGAGGACAGACAATCTAATAAAGAAAATAGTCTCTAAAGAAAAGGTACTGAAACAATTGAATGCCATATGAAAACATAAAAAGTCTAGGCACAGATTTTATATTTTTTCCTCATATGAACTGAAAATGAATCCTAGATCTAAATGTAAAACTCAAAAGTATAAAACATCTGGATGGATAACATAGGAGAAAACCTACAGGTCCTTGGGTTTGTTGATGAGATTTTAGATATAACACCATCATAGAATCCATGAAATAAAAATTTTATGTGTTTGTCTTTATTGAAATTAAAACTTCTTCTCTGAAAGACACTATTAAGGAAATGGAAATACAAGTGACAAACTGTAACAAAATATTTGCAAACACATATATGATAGAAGACTTATCTAAAATACACAAAAATTCTGAAATCTTAACAATAAAAAAAAAAACTCTATTAAATGATAGAAACAAGACCTGGACACCTCACTACTGCATCTGATGTCTCCTTTGGCCATTTCAATTCTCTTAAAATATGGAGAATGATTGTCATTGAATTGTTTTGTCCCCGGCAAGATATAAATGACAAATATATAGATGAAAAGATAATCACCTTAACCTTCATTAGGGAAATGTAAACTAAAACAATGATATTACAATGATATTACATCTACTAGAATGACTAAAATCAAACACTGACAATACCAAGCTGTTGAGAATGCAGAGCAACAGAAACTCTTGTTTATCGCTGGTGAAAATGCAAAATGATACAGATACTTTAGAAGACAGTTTGGCAATTTCTTACAAAGCTAAATATAGTCTTACCACAGGACCCAGCAATTGCCCTCTTAAGTATTTACTCAAATGAATTCAAAACATATGTACACACAAAAACCTGTACATAGACATTTGCTGCAGTTTTATTCATAATGGCTAAAAAAACTGAGAGGGATGTTCTACAATGAGTTAATGGATGTGCTTTAAAAAGTTAACAGATAGACAGGGTGCCTGGGTGGTTCAGTCGGTTGATCGCCCAACTTCAGCTCTTGTCATGATATCACGGTCCATGAGTTCAAGTCTTGAGTCCGGCTCTGTGCTGACAGCTCAGAGCCTGGAGTCTGCTTCAGATTCTGTGTCTCCCTCTCTCTCTGACCCTCCCAGTTCATGCTATGTCTGTCTCTGTCTCAAAAGTGAATAAACATTACAAATTTTTTTAAAATCTTAATGGATTGAAAAAGGTGGAGTTCATCCATACAATGGGACATTTCAGCAAGAAAAAGAAATGAATGATCAAGCCAAGCAAAGACATGAATTAACATTAAGAGCATATTGCTAAATGAAAGACACCAGACTGCAAAAGCCATGTACTTTGATTCCAATTATGACATTTTGGAATGTGTAAAACCACAGAGACAGTAAAACTACCAGTAGCTACCAGGGATTCAACTGTGGTAGGGAAGAATAGGTAAAGCACAGGGGATTATGGGGGTAATAAATATATTATACATGATATTGTAATAATGTATATATAACACTATGCATTTATCAAAACTTCTAGAATTGTATAACACAAAGCATTCACCTAAATGCATACAAGTTTAAAATAACACTTAGGAGTTTGTGGCATCACAAGTCTGAATGCAGAACGTGAGAAAAGAATCTAATTGCTTTGTGCAGGTATGAAACAACCCCACTGAAAGAGAGGGGGAAAGGTGTTTTCCTAATAACTTTGAAATTGAGTGGAGTCTGTAAGACTAAAGGCAAAGGGACTGTGTATAAGCAATGTATACAAATTGGCCAAATCCCCCTATCCTTCACTCAATGGGGCAGAGGTTAAAAATTTTTAAACATTATACGTGAATACTGGATGATAGAACCAGGCTTCTCACTATCGAATTGGGTAGTAGGTTACAGACAATTAAGAGGAAGAGGCCAGAATAATCTATGTGGTAATGGATTAGATTTGGATATATGCATGTGAACTCTTATTTGGCATAATGTAGATACAGATGCTTACATACAGACATATTTATTAGATACATATGTATATAGCTTTAGTGTATGCACTGATGTAGTCTTACTCTAAAAACTGAGAAAGCCTAGAAGCAATGATGATGAAGGAGCATAAGACAAGCTGAGGACAAAGCATAAACTAACAATCTTCCAACCCTAAGGGTGGGATGTATGTGACATTCCTCAGGCACTCTTGGCTGTCCAAGAACAAAGGAAAGGGGAAATGATAGAGATGGTTAAAAGGTTAAATGATAGAGATCACAGTCATGCAGGACATGAGTTTCCATCACTTTACAAATATCTTGGTAAATTACAAGAAAAAGGCCATCTTATCAAAAGCCTAATTTCCAGAAACCTATAGGGCTTATTTTCCTGGAGCCCCACCATCACCCTCCCCTCCACAGTGATGTGGGGAACAAAGATAAAAAAGAAACGGTAAGTAAAGTTAAATTTCTTTATGACCTGCAGCCCATTAACAAATACTTGAGGCAACTAGAGTATAACATTTCTCCAGGAACTCCCTACTGTCTTAATGTTAAGGCCTTACTGGAAGGAAAACAACCTTAGCTCTACAAAGCAAGGCCTCCAGTATCTTATTTTCTTTAGCATATGAAAGTCCTTCTGGAGGCCTCCCTTTTGCCTTAACCCCCCAACTTCATAGTATTCAGTCACTCTTCACAATCCCCCTGTAGCTCTTTCTGCCCTGTGGGATCCTATCCCAGGCTTTAATAAAATCACTTTTTTTGCACCAAAGATGTCTCAATAATTCTTTCTTGGCTGTCAGCTCTGGACCCCACCACCACTCCAAAAACCCCACCAATGCACCTAGTAGCAACATGGACACTAGTGCTCAAATCTTAGTTTCTAATACTATTCTTCAGTAAAAGGAACCAGGGTCATTTGGAGAAAGTTGTGTCTAGGACTGGAGGAAATATACAAGGTGATCCTGAAACACCTGGTAGTTCCAGAAAGTAAAAAAAAAAAAAAAAAAATGCTCAAAAAGAAAAATAAAACAAAATCTCACACCAAAAATGCCTCACATTGATAGAGGTATGTTAAAGGGATAAAAGAGCTAATTGAGAGATTCCCAACTGACAAAACTAGTACAGTTTGGAAACAGTAATAAATAAAGTAGCATTGGATTATAACCCAAGTCATAAAATAAATATTGAAGAGTCTGTATCGGAATACAAATAACTGAATAAATCAATGGAGAAGAATAGACAAACCTTTTATGCAGAATAATTCCAAATAATTTATGTAGATACTCTGCCCTTAATGAAGTTAGCAAAGCTATCCACTCCTTAAGAATGGGTACAGGAGCACATGGGTGGCTCAGTCAGTTAAACATCGACTTCACTGTCATCTCCTGGTTTGTGAGTTCAAGCCCCAAATCAGACTCTGCACTGACAGTGTGGTGTTTGCCTGGATCCTCAGTCTCCCTGGCTCTCTCTGCCCCTCCCCCACTCATGCATGCACACTCGCTCTCTTCCAAAATAAACATTTGGGGGGAAAATGGGTAAAATAGTAACTTCATTACAACACCTATAGTATGAGACAGGGAAAAAATAAATTTTACAGTGGAGAAACCTGAAAAACATTACCTCAGTCAGGTGATCAAAGTTAACATTAACAATGACAAATCACGCTGGCACTACTTATGTTGTCAAAACCAACCTCCATGCCTTGGAACCAAAACACAATGCAAAGACAGAGTTGAGGATGAAGAGAACTATAGCTTTAGTACTTTGGTGTGATATTCCTCAGACAATCCTGGCTGCCCAGGAACAGGGGAAAGGAAAGAAAGTGAATGTTTGACTCATAGAGATCACAGTCATGCAGGATAGAAATCTCCTTCAGTTTATGGATAACTTAGTACACTGCAAGAAAAAGGCAGTCTTATCCATAGCCTAATCTCCATAAATTTATAGACTCCATTTCCTGGAGCCCTAATATCACCCTCAAGATGTAAGGGGGTTTAAGTGCTTGCCATGGTGACGTGGGAAACAAAGAATAATGAAAAATTAAATTCTCTTACTGCCTACAGCCCATTGACAAGTCCTTGAAACAGGCAGAGTGACCTTCCTCTAGGAACTCAGTTACCTTGATGATGACACTTTGCTACAGGCAAAAGAGAATCTTGGCTTAATATTATCCTGACCCCCCTAGGATTCTGTGAGTTTCCTTAAACACATAAAAATTGCTTTGCAAACCTCCTTTATCCTTAACGTATATGTTGGCAATTATATTCCAAGTATATGGCTCCTGATATACATCTGAATGGTCTCATACTGATGTATTACTAAACATTAATAAATGATGTTTTCCTAACAACAGCTAGCTCCTCAAGGTCCTGGATACCTTGCTTCCAAAATTCCTTAGAGACTTATTCTGTCCCTAACCTCCTCTCAGCCTGAAGTTATATAATCAGTCACTCTTCACAACCCCAGGGCAGCTCTTTCTACCCATGGGTCCTATCCCTGTGCTTTAATAAAATCACCTTTTTGTACCAAAAACGTCCTCAAGAATTCTTTCTTAGCTGTCAGCTCTGAAACCCACCATCACCCCAAAACCCATCAGTGTGATGAAAATGTCACTTTACCTCTGTGGTCTTCCTCTCAAAAACCCATGAATCCAACCTAATCATGAGAAAAATATTACACAAATTCCAGTTGAAAGACATTTTATAAAATACTTGATCAATTTGTCAAGACTATCAAAGTTGTCAACAACAAGAAAAGTCTGAGAAATTCTCAGTCAAGAAGAACCTAACGGGACATAATTCACATGCCAAAGAGACACATTTTGAGGTAGCGAGTTTGCTCCCCTACATAGGTAAGGGTGATGGAGTGCTGGTGGTTGCTATTTTGAATAGAATAGTTAGGGCCTTACTGAGAAGATGGCACTTGCATAATCACATGAATGAGGTGAGGAAATTAATCTTCAGGATATCCTGAGGGAGAGCATCCAAGCAAACAAATGTGCAAATGTCTTTAGGCTAGAGAATGGGTGGTGCATTTGAGGAACAGTATGGCTGAAGCAGAGGAAGGAATTGGGATAGAGTGGGAGGTGAGATCAGTGAGACAATAATGGTCACAGTAAGGGGAAGCGTACAGATCAAATAGGACTTACAGGTCTTGCAAAGACTTTCAATTTTATTACGCGTAAGTTTAAAAGGGTTTTGAATAGGCAAGTAGTAGGGAAAGGATTGAAACAAAAGAATAATGAGGAAGCTGTTTTAATAATCTAGGTACAAGATGATGGTGGTTTGGATGAAGATGTGGCAGTGGAGGTGCTGAAAGTGATCAGATATAGTCTATGTTTTGACGGCAAAATTAATATGACTTTCAAATAAATCGAATGTGAAATATGAGAGAGAGAGAATGATTCCCGAATTTGGGAGTTTCATACCTGGCAGAAAAGAGTTTTCATTAGCTAAAGTTGAGAAAATATAAGTAGAACAGACAGAGTTGGGTTGGAGATCAAGCAGACATTTACTTTTGGACATACTAAGTTTGTGATTTCTTTTAAATACACATGTGGAGATGCCTAATGGATAGATATTTGAATCTGCATTCAGGGAGATAACTGGGTTGAAAATAAAGCTTTAGAGATTCAGATGAAATTTAAAGTCATAAGTGTGAATGAGATCCCTTCAAAAGTAAGTATATATAGTATTAGAAAATTCAACTGAGTAAATCTGAAGATCTAAGTGGCTTTATTCAGTGATTCATCAATTAGGCAGCATCCCATCTAGCAAATAGAAGCTCCAAGAAGCTATAGGAAATAGAAGTCTTTCATAGACAGAAGGGGGCAGAAAAAGGAAGTTTCTAACAAAGAGTGGACTGTTTCGGCCAAGGTCATTTTCCTTTTTAAAGGGTGGGGTGGGGTGGGAGTCTATCAGGCAGATTACCTCATTGATGCTGATCAGGTAATTCCAGATTGACTAGTTGAAGGTCACAGTCCTGGGAAAGGCTGAAACTGCAGTTAGGTTAGATGTTAAGTCTTGGTTTGCTGACATTAGGCAAGTAACTCCATTCTGGACCAGTTTTCTCTTTTTTCTTTAATCACTGAGAAGACACAAGATGTAGAACTGACTCTAGCTTTAAGAAGTTAGGGATACAAGGAGATAAAAGCAAGAACAACTGAGAAAAAGTAATTAAGTGGGTAGGGAGAAAATCACACTGAGTGTTTTAAGGAGGAGGTGATGATTAACTGTGTCAGTGCTCTGTACAGATCAAGGAAGAGAAAAATTGAAATTTGATAACATTAACAACAGTAAAACTTATAATAATAGCTTCACTTTGTGTTGTACATTACAGTTTACAAATCGCTTTAAAATAATTTTCCTTATTTTATTTTCACAGTAATCCTGGGTTGTACACATTGTGAACCTTTTTTCTAAGTTAGAGGAAATTGACAGAAAAGTAAAATTACTTTCCAAAAATTATTCTGCTCCCAAATGGCATAGTCTAGGCTTAAACAAGATTACATGGATTTAAATCTAGTGAGATAATATCTTTTCTAATATATTTTATGCCACATATTTGATACTCAATAAATTATTTTTGTAATTTTCCTTTTTTTCTTTTCAGGAATATTATTCTAGCAGTATCTATACCAAATAATGATTAAACACAAAATTATATATGTTAGTAATCAATTTTTATGTGACAGTCAGTAGGCTTGTGCAAGGGAAACAAAGCTAAGAATGATATAATCCAGTCATTTGAAGAGATCCTACAGAGACTTACAAGCATTCATAACACAATGTGCTAAGGACTATGATGGGGATAACTGGAAAGTACTATGAGAACACCAAGAATAAATAATTAGCTTGAGTGGTTGTACTGAAGTGGCACACTGTAGGAGAAAGTCAAGATGATTGAAAACAGAAGGATAAATATAATGTTTTTCTCACTTCCAGCACATTGGGCTGTTCAAGCCTTGAGGTAGTTTTGACTGCTAACATATCCATCAAAGGTTTTACCTTAGCACCAGGCACACCAAGGTCAGGACAACAAGGAAACATCACACATCTGAGCAACCATTAGCACTGATGGATGACTTAATTATCTTGGTCTCCTGATGAATGAAGAGCATAGCCATTTCCAGGAGGTATTTTGCAGTCTCCAAGTTGAAATGACTTAGTTAAGTGGAATATTGCAACTATGATCTGATGAGATAAAAGCATTTCATACACTACAAAGCTTCGATGGTTTGCCCTTAGTAGGCTATACTATGGGCTTGACAATGTACCAGTGACATAACAAGACACCCAGAATATCACTGGTATACATCTGCATATGCTTTCAAAGAAATACATATTTGTCATTTGCTACAGCAGATATTTTGTCAGACAAGTTCAGCAGAGAGGTTTGGCTAATTGAATGCTTAGTTTAAAACATACACACACATTTACATGCATACACAGCTGTAGTTAAGAGACATAGGAAAGTGAAGAAACACTTTTGTTGGGACTGGGGAATCTAAAAAGTATTCAAATAACAAATTCCATTTAACTTTCAATAAAGGAGCAAATATGTTGTCTAGTAATTGAGAAATACTGTGCAATGACTCAGGGAAGAATATCTAGGAGATATTGTTTATGTTTAATGCCAATCATAACTTTTAAAATACATCATTGCAAAAACTAATCCTAGGTCTTTTTTATTTTTGTTGGTGTTTTTATATAGAAGATAGCTGAAGACAGAGCTATGACATTTCCAAATACTACATTTCAAGTACTCGAGACTTAGAAATAATTATTTTTGGTAAGACTATAGATGTTTTTAACAGATATTATAAAATTGTAGAGTCAATGAATTTAGAAAAGCCCACATGTCCAAAATATACTTAGCCCCCAAACAAATCTCTCTCATGTTCATTGAAGGCCTTCGTGAATTTAGAAACCTTCCCTCAGATGGATCCTGGCCACCCGCATCTAGATTGGAGCTCACTAACTGAGTTTCAGCTTCATCCTGGCTCCCTTATTTACATATCAGCGTTTTTTTCCCCCACAAATCCCAATTAAACTCTATTTACTTATTTTGTAATGATCTTAATCTTGTAAACAAATCAGCAAAGTTTAAATCTTATGACACTTATTAGTTATGATTTTCAGTATCATACTTAAGTTTCTGAGCCTGTTTTTTTATTGAAATATATTTGACATGTAACATTCTGTGCAAATTTAAGGTGTACACCATGTTAATTTGATACGTTTATATATTGTAATATGATTGATGTTGTAGCAACCATTAGTACAACCATCACTCCAGAATCTGGAGAGACAAATACAGAGAATCACAACTGAGATGAGTTTACTCAGAGCAAAAGCTGCTGGAGGCATAAGTTGGTAAGAACGCTTAAATGGCAACATGTACCTAAATGGCAAAAGCTGGAGGTGGAATGTGGGCTACCATGAGAGTAAGACTCTCCTGGATGACACAGTCTTAAGTGGCGGCACACTCTCATGGGTTTTACCTATGGAAACATAACAAGTTTCTCAGGGTAAAAAAGCTAAGAAAAGCTCCTCCTGTTTCTAGCGGGGGGGAGAGGAATAACAAACATTTGAAATATGCCCTGAGTATCTACAGTGCTCTTCATAACAAAAGTGTACTCAGCAAGGGAAAAAAACAAACAAACAAACAAAAAAACCACTTTACCTGCATGTTATCTGATTGGGGGAAGACAAATAACTCAATTCTAGCTCATCTGAATCACTGGATCACTAAAGGAAGAGAATAAAGAGAAAATAACATTTGTGAAGGTCACAGCCAGAGTTATACAGGCCCACTAAAAGATTAAGATTTAATCACAAGATTACAAAATGCTTCCCATTACACTTCAATTTACCATGACATCAAAAAACCTCCAGTGAAATAACATTGGATTATACTTAAAAGACCTTCAAGGAATAGACTCTACTTAAGAAAGAGATTAAAAGAAAGACATTTTGAGACCTATAATTACAGCAAGTTAGTCCATCATTACTCCACATATTATAGATCTATTTGCCTGGGTTATTACTACTCAATACATCATGTCTGGAGTTCAACAAAAATAAAAAGGCATACAAAAGAACATTTAAAAACACAGTATGAAGAAACAAAGCAAGCATCAGAGTCAGACACAAATGTGAGACAGATTTTTAAATTATCACAATTAATAGATTAAAGACTTTAATGAAAAAATGATAACAGCATGCAAGAATAAATGGATAATGTAAGCACAGAGATGGGAATTCTAACCAATAATAGAAATACTAGAAATCAAAAACATATAACAGAAATTAAAAAAAAGCATTGATGAAGTCATCAGTAAACTGAACTCAGATGAGGAAAGAGGACATGAGCTTCAAGATATGTCAATGGAAACTTCTGAAACTGATAGCAAGAAAGAATTTAAAATGTTAAAGAATAACCAAAAACAGTGAGAAATTTTCAAAAGGTATAACATACACATAATTGAAATATCAAAAGCGGAAGGAAAGAAAATGGACCACAAAAAAATTTAGGTAGATATGTTTGAGATTTTTTCCACAATAAATGGCAGATTCCAAACTACATATCTAGAAGCTCAAATAATGCAAAGCAGGAGAAATACTAAAAAGTCAACAAGTAGGCATGTCCCATGCAAACTGCAGAAAACCAAAGACAAAAGACTATCAGGAAAGCAGGTAGAGATAAAGAATACCTTGCCTAGAGAAATAAGAATTACCTTGGACATTTGGTCAGAAAATTTGCAAGCTAAATTATCCTGGAATAAAAAAAAATATTAAGTATTAAAAGAAAATAAAAAGAAAACTACAATCCTAGAGTTCAATATCCATCAAAAAAATCTTTCAAAAGTTTTCAGAAATATGGTAAAATAGGTAGCACCAGGAATCTATTTCCTCACCTGGGCAACAATTATACTGGCAGAATCCATCTGATGTAATTATTTTGGGATTCTGGAGTCTATTGAAGGCTAACTACTTCTGGTGGAAGGGTTGGAAGTAAATTGCAGTTACTTTTCAGTCAATTTCACTTCTTAGCACAGTAGCAGCTACCAATTCCAACCTCTCAGCTGCATGGCAAGAAACTATGCCTGTGTTCCTGGTGAAGCTTGCGCTTGCAAGAATGAGGATGAACAACAACAATAAAGGATGCTATCTAGGGTGCCTGGGTGGCTGAGTTGGTTGTGTCCAACTTTGGCTCAGGCCATGATCTCATGGCTTGTGAATTTGAGTCCCGCATAGGGCTCTGTGCTGACAGCTCAGAGCCTGGAGCCTGCTTCAGATTCTGTGCCTCCCTCTCTCTCTGCCCCTCCTCCACTTGCAGTCTATCTGTCTCTCTCTCTCAAAAATAAACAAACATTTAAAAAATTCAAAAAACAAAAATAAAGAAAGGACCCTGTCCTCTGAGCAGTAGGGATCTGTGCTCTGAGCACTGATTGCTGCTTCTGATTATAGAGGTACAAAAAAAGAGGCAAGTGGCCATTGCTGTCCCTACCCCCATTGTGGCAAAGCCCTTCCCTCTCAAGTTGAAGTGACTAAAGGTGGCTTAAAGATCTGGTGTCTTTCCCCGTCCCCTTTCTTTTTTATCTTTTTTCCGCGTTAGGAGTCATACATTAAAGTGTAGGACATTCAAAAACAACTGCATATACAGAAGAAATTAGAAAGTGATGCCTACCCAAAAAACAGCTCAGAAAGACATGAGAGGACCTACAACTTACACTCAACAAGATCCTTACCACAGAAACAGCCTAAAAAAAAAATCAAAATAATAAGAGTAAATAGGAAATTTGTAGGAAGGGGGAGGATCTAATTTTTACAGTAATGATATTATTAAATGCAAATGCCCAGGTTTCAACAATAATGACAACAAATCACAAAGCATCCAAAGAAACAGGAAAGTATGGGCTCATAAGGAAAAAAATTAACAAGCTCTTGCTGAAAAAGATTGATGGAAGATATACTAGACAAAAACTTGAAAACAATTGATTTAAAGATGCCTAAAGAAAGATGTGGAGAGAGTCAATAAAATAATGCATGACTAAAATGAAAATATCAAAAAAAGAATGAAAAACCTAAAATGAAACCAAGAAGAAATTCTGGAACTGAAATGCACAAAAACTGAGATGAAAAATTAACCAGAGGGATGTAAAGACAGATTGGAGCAGGAAAAAGAAAAATATAGTGAATATGAAGATAGGGCAATGTAAATTATTGAGACTGAGGAAAAGAAACAAAAAATATTGAGGGAAAATGAACATAGCTTAAGGGATTTGTGGGATACCACCAAGTAGATCAACATAGATATTTTAGGCATCCTGTAAAGACAGAAAGAGACAAAGAGAATATATGAAGAAAGAATGCCTGAAATCTTCTAAAATTTGATGAAATACATGAATATGGACATCCAAAAAAACTCAGCAAATTCCACATAAGATGAGCTCAAAGACCCACTGAGACACATCATACTGAAACTTTTGAAAGACAAAGAGAGAGCTTTTAAAGTAATAGGAGACAAGTGACTTGTTACATACAAATGGTCCTCAAGATTATCAGCAGATTTTCTCATTAGAAATTTTAGAAACCAGAAATCAGTATGCTGATAAAGTCAAAGTGCTAAAGGAAAAATACTGTCAATGAAGAATCTTACATACAGAAAAACTGTTCTTGAAAAATGAGAAACAAGTTAAGGCATTCCTAGTTAAAAACTGAGAGCGCTCATAACCATTAGAACTGCCCTGGAAAAAATGCTCCAGGGTTCCCTGAAGGATGAAAGGACACTGGACAGTAATTTAAAGCCATATGAAGACATAAATATCTCAGTAATGGCGAACACATGGGCAATTATGAACACTAGCATTATTGTAACAATAGGTTGTAATTCCACGTTTTATTTTCTACATGATTAAGGGATTAATAACTTTTTTATGATTTCCATGCACTTTATTTATTTGTTATTTTTTATTGAAGTATAATTGACATACAGCATTATATTAGTTTCGGGTGCACAATATAATGATTCAACAATTCTATAAATTTCTCAGTGTTCATCAAGATAATTGTACTTTCAATCCTCTATTTTAAAAAAAAATTAGATATAATTTTTAAAATTATTAGTCTAAAACCAATTATTTTTTAACTGTGGTTTGTAACTCAATATTTTGTTTTCTACTTAAGGGACTAATGCATTTAAAAGAATTATTTATATTTTTGTATATACAATTATAAATATGTAACCTTGTGACACCAAAAATCAAAAGAAGAAGGGACAACGCTGCAAAGGAAGAGAGGTTTTATATGGTTTTGAAGTTAATCTAATAAAATTCAAATCAGAATCTTATAACTTTATAATAAACACAGAGAAAATAGTTTTAAAATATACACAAAAGAAGGGGCTCCTGGGTGGCTCAGTCCATTAAGTGTACAACTATTTTTTTTAATGTTTATTAATTTTTGAGAGGGTGACAGAGAGTGAGTGGGTGCAGGGCAGAGAGAGAGAGGGAGAGACAGAGGAAGACACAGAACCTGAAGCAGGCGTCAGGCTCTGACCTGTCAGCACAGAGCCCAGTGCAGAGCTCAAACTCATGAATAGTTAGATCATGACCAGAGCTGAAGTCAGACTGAGCCACCCAAGAACCGCTTAAGTGTACAACTCTTGATCTTGGCTCAGGTCACGATCTCATGGTTTGTGAGATCAGTGCAGAGCCTGCTTGGGATTCTCTCTTTATCCCTCTCTCTCTGCCCTTCCCCCACGTGCTCTCTCTCTCTCTCTCAAAATAAATAAAATTAAATTTAAAAAATAAAATATTTACAAGAGAAAATGCGAAAGGAATTTAAACATTTCATTTAAACATTTTCAACTAAATGCAGAAGACAACAGAAAGGCAGGAAATGAGGGGCAAGAAATGTTATAAGGTATATATAAAACAAATAGCAAAGTGACAAAAGTCCCTTTTATCAATAATTACTTTAAATGTAAATGCATTAAACTACAATCAGAAGACAGAAAATGGCAAAGTAGATTTAAAAAAATATAAGATCCAACTAAATGCTATCTATAAGCGACTTGCTTTTAGATCCATGATACAAATAGATTGACAGTGAAGGTATGAAAAAATGTATTTCATGAAATAATACCAAAAAGATAGCGAGTGGCTATACTAATATCAGACAAAATAGACTTTAAATCAGAATAAGTTATGGTAGACAAAAATATATTACAAAAAGCTTATTATACCAAGAATATATAACAGCCATTAACATTTACACATATTATGACAGACCATAAAAATATGAAGTAAAGGAGTACTTGACTGACTCAGTTGGTAAGGCATGAGACTCTTGATCTCAGGGTCATGAGTTCAAGCCCCATGATGGGCATGGAGCATACCTTAAAAAATATGAAGGGAGGGGAAAAATAGTTCTATAATAACAGTTGGAGACTTCAATACCCTACTCTTAATAATGGATAGAATGAGACATAAGTAAAAGAATAGAAGACTTACACAACACAATAAACCAACTTGATCTAATATTTATATTCAGAACTTTCTACTTCATTCTCCTTACAGGAGACATTTTCTAGGATGAAACATATGTTAGTATACAAACTAACAATGAATATTAAAAGACAGATATCTTACAAAGAACCTTTTCCAACAATAGTGGGATAATGTTAGAATCAATCACAGGAAAAAAAAAACACTGGGAAGTTCACAAATTTCTGAAAGTTAACGCTCTCTGAAACAACCGATGTGTCAAAGAATTCAAAAGTGGAAAAAAAAATCTTGAAAGAAATAAAAATAGAAACACAACATACCAAAACTTATGGTGCAAAAGTAGTGCTAAGAGAGAAATTTATACATGCAAACATTTAAATTAAAAAATAAGAAAAATTGGGGCACCTGGGTGGCTCAGTTGGTTAAGTGTCAGACTCTTGATTTCTGCTCAGGTCACAATATCACAATTTGTTGGATGGAGCCCTGCATTGGGCTCTGTGCTAACAGCAGGGAGCCTGCTTGGGATTCTCTCTCTGTGTCTCTCTCCCCCATTCCCCACATGAACACACATGCACACACATGCTATCTCAAGATAGATAAACAAACATTAAACACATACACACACAAGAGTGATTTCAAGTCCACAACTTAATTTTACAATTTAAGATACCAGAAAAACAAGAAACTAAATCCAAATCTAGCAAAAGCTAAGACATAGAGATTAGGGCAGAGATAAATTGAAAAACAATAGAGAAAATCAATGGAAACAAAAGTTGGCTTTTTGAAAAGATAAACAAAATTGGCAAACATTTAGCTAGATGAACTAAGAAAACAAGCAAGAAGACTCAGATTACTAAAATGAGAAATGAAAATGAGGGAATTACTAATTCCACAGAAATAAAATGGATTATAAAACAGTACTACAAAGAACAACAACAACAATAACAACAACAAAACTGTATGCCAAAATCTGTATAACCTAGATGAAATAAACAAATTTCTAGAAATACAAAACCTACAAGACTTATTATAAAGAAATTTAAAAATCTGAATAGACCTATAACTGGTAAGAAGATTGACTCAGTAATCAGAAAATCCTGACAGAGAAACACCCTGATGATGGATTTCATTGGTGAATTCTACCAAAATTTGAAGAAGAATTAATACTAACTCTTTTCAAACTTTGCCAAAAAAAAAAAAAAAAAAAAAAATGAGAAGGGAACACGTCTTAACTTATTCTATGAAGTTAGCATTACATTGATACCAAAACCAGAAAAAGACACTGCAAGAAAACTATAGACCAATATACCTCATGAAAATTGGTTTTAAAACTCTCAAAAATACTAGCAAACTGAATTTAGCAGCATATTAAAAGATTTATATGCCATGACCAAGTAACATTTATTGCTGGAATGCAAGGATGGTTCTGCATCTGAAAATCAATCAATGCAATGTACCACATTAAGAGAATAAAGGGAAAATACACAAGAAAAATGTTATTTGATGCAGAAAAAGTATTTGACAAAATTCAACAGCTTTTCGTGATAAAAACACTAAGAAATAAAAACAAACAAACAAACAAAAACTAGGGATAGAAAGAAACTATCTCAACATAATAAAATCCATATGAAAAAAGCCCAAACAGCAAACATTATACTCAGTGGTAAAGACTGAAAGAATTTCGGGGTGCCTGGGTGGCTCAGACAGTTAAGTGTCTGACTTTAGCTCAGGTCTCGATCTCACAGTTTGTGAGTTCGAGCCCCACATCAGGCTCTGTGCTGACTGCTCAGAGCTTGGAGCCTGTTGTGCAGATTCTGTGTCTTCCTCTCTCTCTGCCCTTCTCATTTTCTGTCTCTCTCTCTCTTAAAAATAAATAAATTTGGGGGGAAAAAAAAGACTGGAAGAATTTCTTGTGAGATCAGAAACAAGAAAAAAATGCCACTTCCACCACTTCTCTTCAACATAATACTTGAAGTTCTAGTCAGAATAATTAGTCATGAAAAAGCAATAAAAGGCATCCAAGTTGGAAAGGAAGAAATAAAACCATCTCTGTTCACACATAATATAATCTTACATGTAGAAAATACTAATGATTTCAAACAGCAATAGCAACAACAACAACAACAACAGTATTAGAGTTACTAAGTTAATTTAACAAAGTGTCAGGATATAAAATCAATGCGTAAAATCAGGCACATTTACAAACACTAATTACGAACAATCTGATAGTGAAATTACAAAAAAAATTATTTACAGTGGTATCAAAAAGAATAAATCAGGACTTAACCAGTGAAATAAAAGACTTGTATAATAAAAATTACAAAGTATCGCTCAAGGAAATATTTATTTATTTATTTATTTATCTAATTAATTAATTAATTAATTGCAGAAGGAAATTTTAAAAGACCTAAATAAATGAAAACATATCCCATGTTCTGGGAGACTTAATATTGTTAAGATGTCAATACTACTAGAGATGAATTACAGAGTCAGAGCATCCTTTTCAAAATCCCAGTTATACTTTTTTCAGAAATAAAAAAAAAAATCTTAAAATTAATTTGGAATCTCAAAGGATCCCTAATGGTTAAAAAAAAAATTCTTGAAAAAGAGGAACAAAGATGGAGTACTCATACTTCCTGATTTCAAAACTTACAACAAAGCTACAATAATCAAAATTGGGTGATACTGACATAAAGACATATAGATCAAAGGGGTAAAATAGAGAGAGGCCAGAAATACACTCTCACATAGTTTGTCAAATATTTTTTTGACAAGGGTGACAAGACCATTAAATGGGGGAAAACACAATCATTTACATAAATAGTGCTAGGAAAAATGGATATCTACATGCAAAAGAACTAGTTTAGACCTCATACAAAAATTATCTCAAAATGGATCAAAAGCCTATTATAAGACCTAAAATTCAAATTCTCAGAGGACAAGATAGGGCAAAAGTTTCATGACACTGGATAAAGAAATAATTCTTTGAATATAACACCAAAGACACAAACAACAAACGAATGTCTGCTGTGAAAGAAAGAAAGAAGAAAGAAAGAAAGAAAGAAAGAAAGAAAGAAGGGAGGGAGGAAGGAAGGAAATAAAAGAAAAAAAGAATGTGTAAAAGTTGTAGAGACATAGTTTGAGAAAGTCATCATCCTCTTTCAGTAATAGTTCAAGCTTTCAGAAAAATAGTAAGAATATAATTGATCTGAACACTACTTAATCTAACCAACTTGATCTAATTGACATTTATAAAATTTCATCTAGCAATAGCATAAAACACTTCTCCTCAAGCTCACAGGGAACATTTCCCAAGATAGATCACTCAGAATGACAAAAATACATACAATAAAATTTTAAATTAAAAAAAATTTAATGTTTATTTATTTTTAAGAGAGAGAGAGACAGAGTGTGAGCAGGGGAGGAGCAGAGAGAGAGGGAGACAGAACCTGAAGCAGGCTCCGGGCTCCAAGCAGTCAGCACAGAGCCTGACATGGGGCTCAAACTCACGAACCATGAGATCATGACCTGAGCTGAAGTCAGTTGCTTAACTGACTGAACCACCCAGGTACCCCAAAATTTAATATTTTTAATGATTATTTTTATTTTTGAAGGAGAGGGGGAGAGAGAGAGAGAAAGAGAGAGAGAGTGAGTAAGGAAGGGGCAGACAGAGGGAGACCCAGAATCCAAAGCAGGCTCTAGGCTCTGAGCTGTCAGCACAAGAGCCCCACGCAGGACTCAAACTCATGAACCATGAGATCATGACCTGAGCTGAAGTAAACATGAGCTGAAGTCAGACACTTAACCGAATGAGCCACCCAGGTGCCCAAACACAATAAAATTTAAAAGAATAGAAATCACTCAAATATGTCCCCTAAACATAATAGAATTAAGCTGTAAATAAGTAGATAGCTGGAAAATACACAAATATATAGGAAATTAACCCATCTCTAAATAATTCATTAGTCAAAAAGAAATATCTCAAATATATTTACATTTATAAATGTATATTATATATTATGAAAATTAGTCATATTTATATTTATATATTTTATAGATATGTTTACACATATAGTGTGTATAAGTATGTGTGTATACATAGGCATGTATGTATATATGTATTTATATGTGCATATTATTGTTTTTAATTAAATTAAAATGAAAATGCAACTTAAACTTTGTGAAATTCAACAAAAACAGTGTTTACAGGAAATTTCATACTATTAAATGAATATATTAGAAGAGAAGAGAATAGCTAAAATAAATATTCTTAATTTTCATCTTAGGAAACTAGAGGAGAACAATTTAAAGTTAAAATAAGCAAAATAGAATAAATAATAAAAATTGGATTAGAAGTCAGTTAAATTGAAAACAGGAAAGTAATAGATAACCAACAAACCCAAAAGCTGGTTCTTTCAAATATAAATAAAATTTATAAAATTTTAGCTATGCTAACAACAAAAAACAGGTAGAGGACATAAATTATCAATAACAGAAAGGAAGGATGGGTCATCACTACTGATATCATTTACATTAAAAGATATATGGAAACAATATGAAGAATTTTGCTCTCACAAATATGATAAATTAGATTAAATAGATCAATATTTTGAAAGACACAAACTACCAGTACTTTTCACAGCAAGAAATACATCATCTGAAAAGACTTGTGTTTATTAATTAAATTAAACCAACATTTTCTTTTAAAACCAAAGCACTAGACCCATATATTTTTACTGGGAATTCTATCCAACATTTATGAAAGAAATATCAATTCTTAACAATGTCTTCTAGAAAACAGAAACAGAACATTTCCAATCTCATTCAATAAAGTCGGCATTATCAAAATATAACAAAAAAATAGCATTGTAATAAAAGAAAGCTACTACAAACCAATATCTCATAAATTTAGATGTAAACTGTAAAAAAATGTTAGCAAATCAAATCCAATGTATATAAAGATTTATACACCATGAACAAGTAAAGTTTATTCCTGATATCCAAGGCTGGTTCAACATTTGAAAATCAACTGATGTAATCTAACTCTTTAACAAGTTAAAGAAGAATAATCATATGATTATATAAGTTGAGCATAAAAACCTCTGATAAAATCCAATGGGGGACACCTGGGTGGCTCCATCAGTTAAGCGTCTGATTTCGGCTCAGGTCATGATCTTAAGGCTTCTGAGTTTGAGCCCTGCTTCCGGTTCTGTGCTGACAGCTCAGAGCCTGGAGCCTGCTTCAGATTCTGTGTCTCCTCCTCTCTCTGCCCCTCCCCCAACTTGCGCATACTCTCTCTTTCTCTCTCGCTCTCAAAAAAAAACATTAATTTTTTTTTAAATCTAATGGTCATTCATAACAAAATATCTCTGAAGACTAGGAATAGAGGGGAACTCCCTGAAGTATAAAATACTTAGAGCTAATATCCTTAATGGTAAGAGATTGGATCCTTTCTCTATGATCATGAATAAGGCAAGAATGTCACTTCACCTTTTTATTTTAAATTGTTCTGGAGGTCATGTCTAGTACAATAAGACAAAAAATAATAATAGAATGACAAGGGGAAGGAAGAAATAAAAATATATTTGTTCACAGATGACAGCATCGTCTATGGAGAAAATCTCAAAAATGAAAAAAAAAGTCCTATAATTAATAAGGAATTACATCATGGTTGTGAGATATAAGGTTAATATATAAAAGACGATTGTTTTCCTATGTACCAGTAATGATCAATTGAAATTTGAAATTAAAAACACAATATAACTTAATTAACACCAAAAAAATTAAGTAGGCATGCAGTCTATAAAATATCTATAATATTTATATGATTAATTTATAAAAATCAGATGAAGAAAGTGAAAAATTCTAAATAAATGGAAAGATGTTCCGTGTTCATGCTATGGGAAATCCGATATTGTCAAGATATCAATTCTTTCCAAATTGACCTATAAACTAAAGCAATTCCAATTTATACCTGGACAAGTTCTTTTCTGGATATTGAAATAATCATTCTGAAATGTATATGAAAAGGAAAAAAAGACCTAGAATTGTAAACAGTACTAAAGAAGAATAAAGATTGAGGACTCTTACTCACTGATCTCAAAGCTCTATCTGTTTATAGAGCTACAACAATCAACATAGCATGGTACCGGTAAAAGATGAGACACATAAGTTAATGGAACATAATAGTGCCCAGAAATAAACTCACACAAAATAATCAACTGATCTATAACAAAGGAGGAAAGGCAATTCCATGAAGAAAGAATAATCTTTTCATCTGTGATGATGGGGAAGTTGACTGTACATATGCCCTCCCCTCACATCCCCAAAAAACACAAGAAATAGAACTACACCTTTTACAAAGTTTAAATCAAAAATTGAAACAAATTGAAGACTACACAAAGAAATGGAAAGACATTCCATGTTCATGGGTTAGAAGAACAAATAGTGTTAAAATGTCTATACTACCCAAAGCAATATATACATTTAATGCAATTCCTATAAAAATAACACCAGCATTCTTAGGGCGCCTGGGTGGCTCAGTCGGTTAAGCATCTGATTTGGCTCAGGTCGTGATCTCACGGTATACAAGTTCAAGTGCCACATCAGGCTCTGTGCTGACAGCTCAGAGCCTGGAGCCTGCTTCTGATGTTGTGTCTCCCTCTCTCTCTGCCCCTCCCCTGCTTGTGCTCTCTCTCTCTCTCTCAAAAGTAAATAAATATATATTAAAAAAACATAACACCAGCATTCTTCACAGAGCTAGAGCAAACAATTAATATATATTAATATATATTTATACATATACATATATATATACATAATACATATATATATACATAATACATATATATATAATGTATATATATATATATATATTTATGTATATATATATGTAATTTAGGAAGTTGAGAGACTCCAGTATAAAATAGACTGTAACAAAAGAATGTAATTATATTGCAAATATAGGAAACAATTGCACCGAAGGAAATTTTCACTGGGGAAATGATGGTAACCTAACTAAATGTATTCTATACGACTAAAGACAAAAGAAACTGTGCATAAGTACTATTATGATCTAGCAGATAAAATGGTTTCCCATGAGGCACCAGTTAATAATTCTGATACTGCTCTGCATGCATACTGGTATTGAGCAACTAAAGGTTTGATACATATTGGAAGCTAGGCTTCTTCTCATTGCTGGCATGGGAATTTGCAAATAAGCATGAGGATCCAGATGGTAGTGGATTAGAGTTTCATAATCAGTATGAACTCATTTTTAGCATAATACAGATAGATGGTTATACATAGAAATATTTAGAAATGTGTGTATATACAGGGGTTAGAATATGCACATATATTTATGTGCTATCAGCTGAGAGCGTTTAAAAGAAATGATAATTCAATAGCAAAAAGTACATCTAGCCTCAAAATTTGGGGTTCCAATACCATTATCCAATGAAAGGAACCAGGACTCTTTGGGGGAAATGGCTGATTCACATTATTGGGGCTGAATATGTAGAAGATGATCCTGGAGAGCTTCCTCTAGTGCCAGAAAACAAGAAAGTGCTAAGGAAGGGAGGCAGGAAAAAAAAAGAAAAAGAAATTAAGAGAACAACAGAAGAAAAAAGAAAAAACTAAAGAAACCACATTGGTGAGAGAGGTCTCATGGCCAAAGCTGGAAAATTTTGAACAACTAATTAAACAATAAATAAAGGATCACTGGATCATAGTCCAAAGTATAAAATAAACATCTGCGATCCATTCTGATATATATGAATAAATGATGAAATATGTTATTGAATGGATGAAGAATTGTTCCAAATAATTTATATAAAACTCCACTTTTAATGAAATTAGCATGACTAGCCACTCCTTTGGTGTGGATTGAACATAGTACTTCCTTCCAAAAAATACAGAATGAAAAGAAGAGGAAAAAGGTTTTGGTGCAGATTTACCTAGCAAACAATACTTCAGCCAGGTAGGTGATCAAAGTCAACATCAGGAGTCATAAATCATATTGGGAGTTTGTATTCTTGATAAAATGTGATGAAAAGAACACTTTCACTCTGTGGTTTTCTTCCCAATAACCCATATTCCAATCTTATATACTTTTCAAAACTCTCAAAGTCATTGAAAATGAAAATCTGAGAAACTGCCATAACCAGTAGGAACCTACAGATACACAAGAACTAAATTTCATGTGATATATTGTATGAAATCTTGGAACAGAAAAAGGACTTGAGGTAAAAATTAAGGTGATCTGAATAAATTATGAACTTCAGTTTAATTTAACAAGTGTACCATGGTAGTGTAAAATGTTGTAACTGAGTAGGAGGTTTTAAGGAAACTCTCTGTATTATCTTCTCAAGGTTTTTGTAAATCTTCTAATGTAAACCTATCAAAAGAAAAGTGTAGGGGAAAAAAGAGCTCTTCAAAAAAGGAATGTGCTACCTTAGAATGAAGGGAGCTCTCTGTTTTCACTGACTTTTTTAAATCTGAGTTTGAGTTATACATTAGTCAGGATTCCCTACACATTCACCATCACCAGTGACCACTGAGAAATTAAGGAAATTAAAGCTTTGTCATGGTAATTTATCTCATTCAAACCAGACATTCTTTGACTGTATGTTTCTACCATTTTGAGTTACTCAAAGGATTATGTTGGTAGAAGAAAATTATCTCTCTCTTAATGCCTCTAGCCCAGGTTTCCAGGGACTGAACTCAGGGCATGCATATGAATAATAATTTTAATGAAGCTTGTTCACACAAAGGATTTTGATTGATCCTCACAACGTTGCAGAATAATTGATCTAGTTAATATTGTCAGAATATCTTAGGATTCACATGCGTAAAAACTATTTTCTCAAACTAGCCTTAGATTCTGATACTTACAATTTTGTTTCCAAGTAAAAGTTTAATATTTCAGCCACCTTACAAACAAAGAAAAAGCAAAGATTTTAAATTAGAAACTGCTGGCATAATACTTGTGGTGGACACTTGATGTAAATTACCACAGAAAGATGGTGGGATTCAGGAGCATTTGTGTTCATCACAATACTGCCCCTCCCAAAAATTATAGATAAATATGGAATAAAGAACCAAAGATCATATCATAACTGCAAGGTAGTGATTGTCATTAGTTAACTAACCATATTAGGATCTTCACAGAGATTAATATAAAATTAGGAAAACAGAAGCACCTGGGTGGCTCAGTTGGTTATGCTTCTGACTCTTGATTTCAGTTCAGTTCATGAGATTGAGCCCCACATCAGACTCCACGCTGACAGTGCAAAGCCTGCTTGAGATTCTCTGTCTCTCTCTGCCCCTCCCCTGCCTGCTCTTTTTCTCTCTCTCTCAAAATAAATAAACATTTTTTAATAAAAAAATTAAAAAAAATAAAATTAGGAAAACAAATTTACTCAATCATGATATTGATTGCTGAGGGAGTGTTTAGTCACAGAAATGCATGGTGTTTCTAGGAGGAAATTATTTCATATTCCAAACTGTTGACAACTTTTAAAAACAGCCATTCATAAGTTGTAATTGTTGATATACTGCCTATGATGAATACCTATTACTAATTAGGTAAGAAAAATAGAGAAATAATTGCTCCAGTTGGTCAGGTCAAGCCCACTTGGAAAAAGTAATCAAAGGGATGACATACTGGTAGAATTCCTCTCAAGTGGCATTATACCCTCCTTGAAAACAGAGGGCAATAACCAGTCAAAAGTTACTTTTCTATTTAGACTTGAGATGTGTATTCCTACATACCCACCAAATTCCTTACGTGGTTCCATTTTTTCCCAAAGCATTCATCAGTTTCTAACATATTATATGTATTAGTTGTTAGAGTTGTCATAACAAAATACAATAGGCTAGGTGGTTTATATAACAGAAATTTATTGTCTCATAGTTCCAGAGGCTACAAGTCAAAGATTAAAGTTGTGAGCAGGGTTGGTTCCTTCTGAAGACTATAGAGTAAGCCTCTCTCTGTGGCTCATGGATGGCCATCTTTTTCCTGTATCTTTACATAGTTTTCCTTCTATATGTGCCTGTATCTAAATTTCTTATAAGGACAGCTGTTTGGAATAGGACCCACACTAATGATCTAATTTTAATTTGATTATCCTATCTCTAAGTACAGTGTCTATATTTAGATAGATGAGGTAAAAGAGGTTAGTATTTCATCATGTAAATTTTGGGGGAGACACAAGTTAATTCATAACACTGTATAACTTACCTGTTATGTTTATTATTTATTGTCTCACCCATGCCCACACTCATCACTAGTATACAGGCTCTGAGACAGTGCTTTTTCGTGTTTCATTCATTCATGATATATTTCAATTACTGAGAACAGTATCTAACACTTACTAGTTATAGAAAATATTTCTATTTGTTAAATAAATATTCCTTATGATACAAATTATTTGAGTTCCTAGGGCATGCCAAGTATTTGACATGAGTTAACGTCAAAAAATAGGATGTAAGTTCTAGAATATTTCCAACTTTAAGGTTGAGGCTTAATGAAGTAAGACACTTGTCCAATGCACCACAGTTCAGAAAAGCTGTTGCTGGAGCTGAGTCTAGGGTATGTGGCTACATGGTCTCCATGCTTAGACTTTATGCTGTGATGTCTTCTCTGCAGATATAAGAATGATTTTTGGTCACTGGTCAGAAGGGTGAGGAGTGATTGTTCATCAGAAATACACTGATATAAAGTTTTGATATCAGATGAAATCTCTATTAAAATAAAAAGGGGTTGTGATAGGGAGAATAGTGGCTTCCCAAAGATCACAAAACCCCAGAACCTGTAAGTATATTGCATTTCATGGAGAAAGGGACTTTTCAGATGCAATTAAGGACATATTCTTCAGATGGGAAGATGATCCTGAATTGGGTGGGCCCAATATAACAATATGAGTTCTAAAAAGTGGAACAAGTTTCATTCTTTTGCATGTAAGTGTCCAGTTTTCCCAATACCATTTGCTGAAGAGACTGTCTTTTTCCCATGGTATATTCTTTCCTTCTTTGTTGACAATTCACCATACAACTTTGGGTTTATTTCTGGGTTTTCTCTTCTGTTCTATTGACTTATGTGTCTGTTTTTGTGCCAGGACCACACTGTTTCAATTACTACAGGTTTGTAATATAAGTTGAAGTCAAATTTTGATACCTCCAGTTTTTTTCTTTTTAAGATTGCTTTGGCTATTCAGAATCTGTTGTGTCCATACAAATTTTAGGATTATTTGTTCTAGTTCTGTGAAAAATGTTGCTGGTATTTTGATAAGGATTGCATTAAATATGTAGATCGCTTTGGGTAGTATAGAAATTTTAACAATATTTGTTCTTCTAACCCATAGGCATGGAAAGTTTTTCCATTTCTTTGAGTAGTCTTCAATTTCTGTCATCAGTGTTTGTAGTTTTCAGAGTACAGGTTTTTGATTTCTTTGGTTAGGTATATTCCTAGGTATTTTTTTTTATTTTTGGTGCAATTGTAAATGGGATTGGTTTATTAATTTCTCTTTATTCTTCCATTATTAGTGTATGAACATACCATAGAATTCTGTACATTGATTTTGTATCCTTCAACTTTACTGAATTCATTCATCAGTTGTAGTGTCAAGTCATCTGCAAATAGAGAAATTTTAACACCCCAAAATCATATAATCCAATAAGAAATGGGCAGAACACATGAACAGACATTTCTCCAAAGAAGACATAGAGATAGCCAACAGACATATGAAAAGATGCTCAACATCATTCATCATTAGGGAAATGCAGATCAAAACTACAATGAGACACCATTTCACATATGTCAGGATAGCTAAAATCAAAAACACAAGAAACTTCAAGTACTTGTGAAGAAGTGGAGAAAAAGGAACCCTCTTTCACTTTTGGAATGCAAACTGGTGCAGCCACTCTGGAAAGCAGTATAGATGTTCCTCAAGAAGCTAAAAGTAGAACTACCCTATGATCCAGTAATCATTCTACTTGTTATTTACTCCCAAAATACAAAAGCACTAATTCAAAGTAATACATGCAGTCTTATGTTTATAGCAGCATTATTTATAATAACCAAATTATGGAAGCATCTCAAGTTTCCATATGTAGATGAATGGATAAAGAAGATATGGTGTGTGTGTGTGTGTGTGTGTGTGTGTGTGATATTCAGCCATAAAAAGGAATGAAATCTTGCCATTTGCAACAACATGGATGGAGCTAGAGAGTATGATGCTAAGTGAAATAGGTCAGAGAAAAACAAGCACCATATGATTTCACTCATATGTGGAATTTAAGAAACAAAACAAATGAGCAAAGAAAAAATTTAAAAAACGAGACAGAGAGACAAAAGAAGAAACAGACTTTTAACCACAGAGAACAAACTGATGGTTACCAGAGGGGATGGGTGAAATGGTTGATAATAATTAAAGAGTACATTTACCATGATGAGCACTGTGTGATGCATAGAATTGTGAAATCACTGTGCACCTGAAACAAATATAGCACTGTATGTTAACTCTACTGGAATTAAAATAAAAATCTTGGGGCACCTGGGTAGCTCAGTTGGTTGAGTGTCCAACTCTTGGTTTTGGCTCAGGTCATGATCTCAGGGTCGTGGAATCAAGCCCCGCATCGGGCTCTGAGCTGAGCATGGAGCCTGTTTAAGATTCACTCTCTCTGTTTCTCTTTTTCTCTCTCTCTACCCCCTCACCTGCTCTCTCTCTAGAATAATATATATATAATAAAATAAAATAAACAATAAAAAAACATAACTTAAAAGTAGAAGAAAGTGTGTCAAAGAGGTGCCACAAGAGGACTTGACCCACTGTTTCTGGTTTTAAGGATAGAAAGAGAAGGTCACAAGCAAGGGAATGCAGGCAGGCTCTAGAAGCTATAAATAGTGGAAATGGATTCTTCCTAAGAGCATCCAGAAGGGAAGGTAGTCCTGCCAACATTGTGATATTACTTCAGAAAGACCTGTGTCTGCCTTTCAACCTATACATTTATAAAATAATAAATCTTAGTGTTAAACCACCATTTTAGGAATATCTAAAAGAAGGAAAATTAAATCTCAATATCAAATTGTAAATTAAGGGAATGAAAATTAAAAAAAAAAATCAGATATCAGCACCTCCCTTGAGATGTACAAAAATTAAAAGAATATCTAGTGTTATCAAGCACCTGGAAAAATAGGTACTTTCATGCATTTTTGGCAACATGTATCACAGACCCCACAAACTTTCAGCAATTTAACATTTAGAAAGTCATACTAACAAATTATTTAGCAAAAGTACATGATAGAGATCAGAATGTCTACTAAATAATTGTTTATGATTTCCAATATAGGTGACTATCTAAATAATCAACAATAGAGATTCGGCTAAATGAATAATAACTTGTCTCTGCAAAGGGATGTTATGAAAATATATAAAATAATGAGGAAGACTCTATATTTATTAACTTGAAGTATGTGTACTATACATTTTAAAGGGAAAAAATACATTAAAACATTAAACATAGTTTCATCCAATTTTAATAACACATTTTTAAAATGTTGTTTGTATTTTTATTTATTTAATTGCATTAGAAAAATTCTGCAAAAACACGTTTAAGATTTTTTCATAATGATTAGCTCTGGGTAATGAGATTTATTTTCAAATGTACAGGTTTTTTCCCAGTTTTATTGAGATATAACTGACATAACATTGAGGAAACTTAAGGTGGACAAAATGATGATTTGATATATATATGAAATGATTACCACAATAAGGTTAGTTAACACATCTATCATTTTGTGCGTTAAGAATATTTGAGATCTGCTCTCTTAGCAGCTTCATTTTTCCAGCTTTATTAGTATAATTGACATATAACATTGTGTAACTTTAAGGTATACGATGTTTTGTTTGATATTTACACTGGCAAAATGATTACCACCCGTAGCATTAGCTTTACCATTTCTTTTCTGTGGTGTGTACATTTAAGATTTCTCTCTAATCAACTTTCAGGTATACAATACAATGTTAACCATAATCGCCATGCTATGCATTAGATCCTTAGAACTTTTTCATCTTCTGTCTGGGAGTTTGAGGCAGTCATATAGTACAGGGAGATGTGGATGAGGTACAAAATGCATTGGGTAAACCCACAGGTCACATGGGGAATCGACAAGTGAGGCTTTCCCAGAGACTCAATTCCCAGACACTTCCTATTAGAAAATACAAGAACCACATCACTTTAATGTGGTTGAGATCTTATCTGCTGCTCTCCCTAGCTCTTTCCTCCCAGTCATGAAACTTGGGATTTAGTATTGTAGAAATTAATCTCTTTGGCAGTATCCAGTACAGATGAGGACACCAGGTACACATTCAACTCACTCTCCTTTCCCATTGCATGAGAAATCAAGGGCCCAGAAAGTCTTGCTTTGCTCTAAACTGTGCTGCCTTGGGGAAGGGGTTAATGCAGGCAAAGTAAAAATAAATATAAATATTTAATATATATATTAAATACATAAATATATAAATAAATAAATGAATACATATGTATATAAATACATAAATATATAAATAAATGTATACACACATATATAAATACATAAATAAATATATATATAAAGAAAGACAGAACTTAACCTCTCTAGAAATCTCAGTGTTCACAAAGGCTTGTCCATGGGTAATTGCTTAAGTTAGTATCCTCCAGGTGTTCCCAGACCATAACCAAAAGGGGCTGGAGCATGTTCACAAATTACAGGAGGGTCCACAGCTGCTACCAATATCTATTTGCCTATTACCCGAGGGATGCATAGACTCTGCCAGGGTCCCTTGGCATATGATACTGAATGCCTCACCTTCCACAGAGGCACTTTTGCTCGTGGCTGGATGTTAGATTTTAGTTGAGTGAGGCAAAAACAAGGACATATTATGCAGCCATGATGCTGATATCATTTGCAACTTTCAAGTATATAATAAAATGTAATTAACTACAGTCTCCATGTTGAATATGAGATCTCTAGAACTTACTCATCCTAGAGCTGGAAGTTTGTAACCTTTGTCAAATGCATAGTTCTTGAAACTATGATTAAGTTCTTAAACCATGAGCCCAGAGAAAAGTATATAGCAATGTACAGGAGAGGAGAGGAAGTAAACTTGATTGAGTTTGATTTCATTCAAGGATAGGAATATAGATGTATTCAGTTTAAAAAGGAGAGAAAACTTAGATTTTCTTTTTAAAAATGAAACTATGCAAGAGTTACTGAATTTGATCAGAAATATTAGATGGGGTGCCTGGGTGGCTCAGTGGGTTAAGTGTCCGACTTCAGCTCAGGTCATGATCTTGCGGGTCCGTGAGTTCGAGCCCCGCATGGGGCTCTGTGCTGACAGCTCAGAGCCTGGAGCCTGTTTCAGATTCTGTGTGTCCCTCTCTCTGACCCTCCCCCGTTCATGCTTTGTCTCTCTCTGTCTCAAAAATAAATAAACGTTAAAAAAAAAAAATTAAAAAAAAAAAAGAAAAAAAAGAAACCATCTTAAAAGCAGCTGGGGGATGGGGGTGGGAAGGAAAGTAAAGTACAAAGAAATCCCTTTAGGCTACCAGCAAAAATTTTCTCAGCGAAAATTCCATAGGATGTGCTTGGGTGGCTCAGTCAGTTAAGTGTCTGATTGGTTTCGGCTCAGGGCATGATCTTGTGGTTTGTGAGTTCAAGCCCCACATTGAACTCTGTGCTAAGGGTGTGGAGCCAGCTTGGGATTCTCTGTCTTACCTTCTGTCTCTACTCCTCTCTCTCTCTCTCTCTCAAAGTAAATAAATAAACTTAAAAAAAAAGTGCTGGAAGCTAACTATAATTCTATATTAAAAATAAATTCCATAGGCAAGGATAGTTGGATGACATATTCCAAGTGTAGAAAGATAAAAATTTCCAGCCAATAATATTTCATCTGGCAAAGTGTGTCTTCAGATATGAAGGAGAGATAAAGATTCTCCCAAACAGAAGTTGAGGAAGTTCATCACTACTAGACCTGCCTCATAAGAAATGATGAAAGGAGTCCTTTAAGCTGAATGAAAAGATGTGTATCAGCAACACGAAAACATATTAAAGTATCCAGCACACTAGCAAAAGTAAAAAAGAGTTGAAAACTGTAACTGTACATTAGGATGATGTGTTAACTACTTAACTATAGTATAAAAATGGAAAGAAAAGAATATCAAAAGTATCTATAATTGCCATTATTTGTTAACAAATATACACACAAAAACATGTAAATTATGGCATCAAAAATATAAATGGAAAAAATAAAAGTGTAGAGCCTTTATAGATGAATAAAGACAAGTTGCTACCAGGATAAAATGGACTGTTTTGTCTATGAGATTTTTATGTAAGTCTCATGGTAACCGTAAAGCAAAAATCTAGAGTAGACTCATGAAACAAACCAAAAAAGGGGTGGGTGAGTGGGTGGAGAAGAAACAGAGCATACCATCATTGAAAACCACCAACTTGTAAAGGTAGGCAGAAAGAGAGGGAAAAAGAAACCATGGAAATACAAAACAATTATAAAACAATAAGATGGCAGTAGTAATGTCTTATATATCAATAATTACACTAAATGTAAATGAAGTTGATCACCAACCAAAAGACACAGAGTGGATGGATGAATAAAAAATAAGCATATATAGTGCCTATATGCTGCCTATAAGAGAATCATTTCAGCTCTGTAGATATACAAATAGTCAAGTTGAAAGAATGGGAGAAAATACTCTATGCTACTAGAAACAAAAAAAAAAAAAAAAAAAAAAAAAAAGAAAAAAATGAGGTTAGCCATAGGTATATCAGACAAAATAGGCTTTAGGTCAAAAACATCACCAAGACACAAAGAAGGTCATTATATAATGATAAAGGGGTCAATACGTCAATAATATAAATCATAAACAACATATATAAAACAACAATATATAACATAAATCAACACTGGAGCAACTAAATACATTAACAGATCTGAAGGGATAGACAATTATAGTAATAAGTGCATATATTAAGAAATTAAATCTCAAACAACTTTACATTACACCTCACAGAACTAGAAGAAGAATATATTAAGCCCAAAGTTAGCAGAAGAAGGAAATAATAAAGATCAGAGCAGAAATAAGTGAAATAGAAGCTAATAAAACAATAGAAAGGATTAATGAAACTAAGAGCTGCTTTTTAAAAAAAAGGCCCAACCTTTAGTTAGCCAAACTAAGAAAACAAGGAAAAGATGCAAATGATATTAGAAATAAAAGCAGAGACCTTACAACTGATACAATATAAATACATAGGATCAAAAGAGACAACTATAAACAACTGTATGCCAACAAATTAGATGATCCAAATGAATAAGTTCATAGAAACACACAACTTACCAAAATCAAATCAGGAAGAAATAGAAAATCAGAGCAGAACAATGAATAAAGAGATTGAATTAGTAATCAAAAACCTCTGAACTTAAAAATATATCTATCCTATGACCCAGAAATAGCACTGCTAGGAATTTACCTAGCAGCACTTTCAACAATAGCCAAATTATGGTAAGAGCTTAAATGTCCATCAACTGATGAATGGATAAAGAAATTGTGGTTTACATACATAATGGAATACTACATGGCAATGAGAAAGAATGAAATGTGGCCTTTTGCAGCAACGTGGGTGGAACTGGAGAGTGTTATGCTAAGTGAAATGTCAGGCAGAGAAAGACAGATACCATATGTTTTCACTCTTATGTGGATCCTGAGAGATTTAACAGAAGACCATGGGGGAGGAGAAGGGAAAAAAAAAAAAAGTTAGAGAGGGAGGGAGCCAAACCATAAGAGACTCTTAAATACTGAGAACAATCTGAGGGTTGATGGGGGGTGGGAGGGAGGGGAGGGTGGGTGATGGCTACTGAGGAGGACACTTGTTGGGATGAGCAGTGGGTGTTATATGGAAACCAATTTGACAATAAATTTTATATTAAAAAAATTTAAAACAAAACAAAACCAAAACCTCCCAACACAGAAAACCTCAGGACCAAAACAGTTTACTAGAGAATTCTACCAAACATTTGAAGAAATAACACCAATTCTCCTTAAATCTTTCAAAAAATTGAAGAGGAGGGAATACTGCCAAACTCATTTTGTGAGGCCAGAGACCAATGAGGATGCTGCAGAAAACTATAGACCAATATTTTTGATGAATATAGATAAAAAATCTCAGTGGAATATTAGCAAACCAAATTCAAGAGCACATTACAAGGATATTATGTAAACTATGACCAAGTGGAATTTACTGCTAGGATGCAAGGATGATTCAACAACCACAAATCAATAAATGTAATACAAATCACATGATCATTTCAATAGATGCAGGAAAGCATTTGAAAAATGACAACATCCTTTCATGATAAAAACTTGCAACATATCATGAATAGAAAGAACATAAATAGGGCCATATAAGACAAACCCAGAGCTAACATTATATTCAATACTGAAAAATTGAAAGCTTTTCCTCTAAGATTGAAAATAAAACAAAGATACCCACACTCACTATTCTCCTTCAATGTATACTAGAGTTCCTAGTTACAGCAATTAGAAAGACAAAGAAACAAACGGTATCCAAATCAGAAAGGAAAAATTTAAATTGTTATTATTAGCAGATAATATGATTTTGTATACAGAAAATTTCAGACTCAACCAAAAAACTAATCAATGAATTCAGTGAAGTTGCAAGACACAAAATCAACATATATCAATCAGCTGCATTTCTATACACTAATAATAAAACACCTGACACATAAAGAAAACTATCCTATTCAAATAACATCAAAACAACAAACTATTTAGGAATAAATGCAACCAAATAAGTGAAAGATCTGCACAATAAAATAACTGTAAGATTTTTTGAAAGAAATCAAGACAACAGAAACAAATATAAAAACATTGTTTATGAGTCAGAAGAATTAATATTGTCAAAATATCCATATTTCACAAACCACCTATAGATTCAATGAAATCCCTGTAAACATTTTTAAATTTTTTTTTAAAAAATTCTAAAATTTGTATAGAATCACAACAGACCATAAGTAACCAAAACAATTCTGAGAAACAAGAACAAAACCAGGGTATCACACTTCCTAGAAACTATACTTCAAAGCCATAATGAATACAGTATAGTACTGACATAAAAACAGACACATAGACCAATAGAAAAAATCAAGAGCCCAGAATTAACCTTCTGCATACAATGTCAGCTGAAAATTGACAAGTAAGCCAAGAACACCCAATCAGGAAAGGATGGTCTCTTCAAAAAATGGTGTAGGAAACCTGGATAAACGCTTGTAGAAAAATGAAATTGAACCATTACCTTATACTACTCACAAAATTGTTACCTCAAAATAAATCAGTTTTAAATATAAGACCAGATACCATAAAATCCTAAAAGTAAGCATAGGAAAGGAACTCCTTGACATTTGTTTTAGCAATTGTTTTTTGGATATAACACCAAAAGCTCAAACAACAAAAGCAGAAATCAACAAGTGGGACAACATCAAACTTACAAGCTCTGCACAGCCAGAGAAATAATCAACAAAATGAAAAGGCAACTGAATGGGAAAAAATTATTTGCAAGCCATGTAGTAAACAAAGGGTTAATATCCAAAATATATAAAAAGTCACATAACTCAATAACAAAAAACAATTTAGTTAAAAGATACACAGAGAGACTAAACACACATTTTTCCAAAAGACATCCAAATGGCAAAAAGGTATATGAAAAGATGCTGAACATCACAACATCATCATTTGGAATGCAAATCCAAAATACAGTGATGTATCACTTCACACCTGTTAGAATGTCTATCATCAAAAAGACAAGATATAACAAATGTTGGTGAGGATGTGGAGAAGACAGAATCCTTGTATACCACTGGTTGGAATGTAAATTGGTTCAGCCAATATGGAATACAATATGGAGGTTTCTCAAAAAGATTAAAAATAGACCTACCATTTAAAACAGCAATTCTGCTTCTGGGTGCATACCAAAAAGAATGAAAACAGGATATTGAAGAGATGCATACATTCCCAAGTTTATTGCAGCCTTATTCACAGTAGCTGAACTGTGGAAACAACCTAACTGGTTTAGTTTGTTCAGCAATTTTTCTTGTTAAGTATGGGTTGGCAGCTCCCAAACTCTTTACATGTGAAGCTGGAATCATAAATAAGGATCTATTTCAAATTTTCACCATTACTGTACTTTTCTTTTAACCAGCCTATACCTTATTTTCCCTAAGTAGCCTTCAGCTATGTTTGATTCATGGGACTCACCCACTGGCATGTTCAATACTGTGCTAGATTGGGAGCCTGTACTGACATCAGTGTAACTATGGCCCTATCAGTCAATGAGAATTAAAAGTGAGTTTTAATATTTTGAGGGTTATCATAGAAAAATACATGATTGCAACAATGGCAGTAGCATAAAGTACACTTTATTAGGGGGGTACTTTGATAGGTCGAAGGCCAGGGAAAGTGAGGTCTCCTATACCAGAAGAACTTCTGGAGACATGGGGCCACCACCTAAGGGGGGATGAGGGTAAGGGAACTAGGGAAGTAGGGAAGAAGGGAATTGGAAAGGGGGCTTACATGTGTAGGTAATGTTGCTCAACAACAACAACAAAATGGGAGCCTCTGAACAAGGGAGTTCTAAAAGAGCAGAAGCTGCTTGGGGTCTTTTATAGATCAGGGCTTGTCTTATCTATGACTACCCACTGTTGAGTGTAGTTTCACAAAGTAGGAAAATCAGGCAGGCTCTAAATGGTTAAAAATATGCTTATTTGGGCTGTATTTGAAATAATTAGATGTATAAAATTTGCCTTTGATACCTATAAGTTTTGAGTTAATGGTCCTACTCTGCTGTGAAGAATTAATCAAAATGCCAATACATAGGGGTCATCTTCATCTCATTTGTACAACACTAGCATATCCCAGGTGCAATATTCTATCAAAGTCTGCAGTGCTAAAAGTCACATAAAAATTGTCTTCTCAAAAGTCTACACCAGATTTGCTATGCTGTGTGTAAACTCTTTATCCTGATGATCCTTATTCTCTCCCTTACCCTGTGCTTGACCATTTTTAATTTTTGCAAGCTCATTAAGACAATATTCCTCTTTAATCCCTGTTCTGAAATCCAAACCAGTGACTGAGAGACCTTCAAAAGCACTCTGGAGAGAGGATGGGCATTATTGCTCTCCCACATGTACTGCCCATTCTTTCCTTCCAGACTAGAGAATAGTAGAAACGCATTCAAGAGAGTCAAAGGACCATGCATGAGTGCATCTTATTTGGACTTTTCATTTGTCCTTTTGGCATTTCAAATACTATCACAGTATAATTATGTAAGAAACATTTTAAAAACCTTTATTCTTTAAGTAATAGCAGTAAAGAGTAGGTCTACCCAATAGCTTTGATAGGGTTTATTATCTTATTATTCAACATTTCTTTCAAATATGTATCAGGATATGTTTGCATTAAATATTAATATAGCAAAAATATGAAATCATAAAGAATTATATACTAGGAGAAATTGGAGAAGTGATATAAGTCACTTTTTTATTTCTTCTAAGAGGGAGATATAATTTTTAAAATAGAACCATTTGCTATGGGTTCTACTATTTTGATTTTCAAAATGAGGCATAGAAAAATATGTAAATTTTTAAACATAATGCATGAGCTATAGACTTACTACCTGTTGTTGACACTTGTACCCCCTGAAGTTATGGCTGGACAGTATACATGTCACTGCACATGTGGTGAATGAGATGAGCCTGCTGTCAGACCAGATTTGGATCGCTGGATGCTGAGAACTGAAACATGTTCATAAATTCCAATTTTCTTAAAATTGTTCCATTAAATGTACATTCCCTTGACACAAAGTCTTTATCTTTCTTGCCTTATGAATATCTCATTTATTCTTTAAAGTCTAGTTGTTCTTTCCTGAAATACTACTAAAATGACAGCAAGGTCAGAAATCCACAAGGCCAAAGAAAAGCTAGAGTGTGTGCAAGAGATTTCCACAGAAGTTTAGGAGCCAGATTTGAAAGGAAGGAAGGAAAGAAATATGGCTAACTATCTTATGAATGTCAAAGTAGCTCCAGTCTATAGGTGTCATGGCTGTGGAGTGGAAGACTGATATAAAGAAAAATGATTCAACAAAAGAATCATGGAAAGCTCAGTACTTGGAAGCACTCAGTACCATGGAAGAAGAGGATAAGCACTGTGCTCCTATGAAGAAAATCCTAGAAAGTAAATTGAAAAAGAATTATCATGTCAGATAAAGGGTTATTATCAAAGATCTATAAAGAACTTACCAACTCAGCACCCAAGAAACAAATAATCCAGTGAAGAAATGGGCAGAAGACATGAATAGACACTTTTCCAAAGAAGGCATTGTGATAGCAAACAGACACATGAAAAGATGCTCAACATCATTCATCATTAGGGAAATACAAATCAAAACCACAGCGAGACACCACCTCACACCTGTCAGAGTGGCTAAAATTAATGACTCAGGAAACAAGAGATGTTGGCAAGGATGTGGAGAAAGGGGAATCCTCTTGCACTCTTGATGCGAATGCGAATTGGTGAAGCCACTCTGGAAAACAGTATGGCGGTTCCTCAAAAATGAAAACTAGAACTACAGTATGACCCAGCAACTGCATTACTAGGAATTTATCCAAAGGATACAAAAATGCCGACTCAAAGGGCCACATGCACCCAATATTTATATCAGAGCTGTCAACAATAACCAAATTATGGAAAAAGAGCCCAAATGTCCATCAACTGATGAATGGATTAAGAAGATGTATATCTTCTGGGATGAGTACTGGTTGTTATATGTAAGTGACGAATCACTAAATTCTGCTCTTGAAGCCAAGATTACACTGTATGTTAACTAATTTGAGAATTAAAAAATAATAATGATGAAAAAAAGAATCAATAAGAGAAGATAATGTTTTGAAGTATTATCATAGATGGACCAATATTTTATCATTAATAGTTACAGAATGAAGTTACAGAGAAAATGGAAGGGATAAAATTGTTAACAAATATAAAAATGTTTCCCAGATTGAAGGAATTCAATCTCAGGATTAGCCAGGGAATTAATTAGAGCCATTCAATATGGAGAAAATATACATAGGCATCCACACACACATCCACACACACAAACATATATGCCCCTAAAGCCCATAATTGTAAAATTTCTAACCACTAAGGATAAACTGATAAACAAAGGGCCCTAAAAACTTCAAGAAAAAATAACTTATAAAAAATTAAAAATAAAAACGTCACAGGCTTCTCAACAGCAACAATAGGAACAAGAGAAAATTACCTCAAAATTCAAGAGAAAATTATTAATATACTAATATCCTATGCCTGTTGAAAGTACTAGTCAAGTTAGAAAGAAGCATAAAAATTTTTTTGAGCATTTTCAGAATCTATTCATCTTATACCCTTTCTTATGAAATTACTGGAGATGGACTGGATCTAAGGACAGATTATACTAAGAAGCAAGAATGGAGATGATCGCAAAGTCTGTAAACCATGTGTGGGAGATGCTGTTGACTGATTCTTATGATGGTCATATTATCTCCACAGTCTCTTCATAGCACAATATTACCTAACTCTTGTTTATTAATAGCAAGTTATAATACTTTTATCATTTGTGAAATTGTTATGCTTTGTTTTTCAGAACTAAATGGTCATCAATCAGTAGTCAAACCTTTTTGATACATGATTGTTACATATAATTTATCCCATGTAACTTATTGACAGATGCAAAATAAATATTTTTCTTGATAGGAAATGTTGTTACAGCAACATTAAAGTAGGTGGTAGATCAAAAAGAGGATGTACAACATGAATAAAAGGTATTCTGGGACCCTCCAGTTTTCAGATTCTCTAAATAATCAAATTGATGTAAATGCATTCATAGTAAGGAAAATTGTTTTCATCAAGATAAAAAAAAACACCGATATGTTCAAAAACATAATACATCAACTCATAAGAATCTCTTCTCATGAATAATATTAACATAGATAACATACTTCCTTGGTCAAGTGCTTTATGTATTCTTTATCTTACCTCCTTTCTTCAAAGAAATATAAATCATAAATTATTATTTTTAACCCAATGTATTTTAAGATCATGAAATGAACAGATCCTTTTCCATTGGATCTCCTTGGTGTTCCTTTGTATATTTAATATAATTTTCTTCCATTCTTAATTGTTTTTAGTCTTGTAACTTTGATGTATAGTGAAATAACTAAGGATCTCTCAGCCTCTTTCTCTTGTGAGCTCATGTGTGCACCAACACACTCTCACACACATACTCCCAATATCTTTTCTTTGTATTTCAGTATCTTCCCTACATTGCAAGGGCTGCCACATTAGCAATTTTTATTCATAATAGTTTTATATCATATTGGCATTTGTTTTCATTAGTATGACAAAAACCTCATTAGCACAGACTCTTATTAGCATTTTGTCATAGAAAGTAGTTTCCTCATTTTATATTAGCACCATAATATGAGATAACAAATGACTACTTAAAATCTTTGTAATTCTTCCATGTGAGCAATGGAACACGTCCAGCACAGTGAGTAGGAGGATGTTGTAGACGCTCTATCTACCTTTGTTCTAAGATATTTGGTAACAGCAAAAACAGTTACAACAACAGCAATTAAATACTACAGTTGTGTGCTTGGCATTGCATTTTCCTTTTTCATCATTTTGAGAAGGACCTATCTTAGGCCCTAATAGTTTGTTCCTAGATGTAATAAGACCATAAATAAAACAAAGAAGGGATATTTATATCTAAGCACTGACACTAATAATTATGCCTTTAAAAATGTTACCGTTCTGTTCCTTCTGTACCAATGATAAGAACAGATAGTGATATGTATTACTGCTAGTAGGTATTGTCTAGACTACTGACATTAAAGAGAAAATCAAAGGAAAAAGAGTTCTGTGTGCAAGGGAGAGAATACATATAGTTTCATTAGTATTATTCACCTATTGATAAAAGGAAAATTTACGTGAATTGTTTTAATAGTTTTCCCATGTTTTCAGAAGGTGCAACTGTAGTTAGACAACTCAGAAGAGAATAAACAATTCAACTGAAAAACGGAGAAGGTACAAAAGAAACATAAAAAAGAAAGCAATAAAGTATTAAGGGGTGCCTGGGTGGCTCTGTTGGTTAAGCGTCAGACTTCAGCTCAGGTCATGATCTCACAGTTCATGAGTTTGAGCACTACATCAGACTCTGTGCTGACAGTCCAAAGCCTGGAGCCTGCTTTGGATTCTGTGTCTCCCCCTTTCTCTGCCCCTCCCCTCCCTCTCAGAAATAAACATTAACAAATTTTTAAAAAGTATTAAAAAATAAGTTTTGGAACTAGATATATCTACATTCAATTCTCATGTTGGCCACTTAATTCCATCATGACATTGGTCAGTTTCTTTATCTTTCTTCATCTTGAAAATGTAGATAGTATTAACTGTCACATAGTTATTGTTAGAATTAAATAAAATTGTAAATATAATGCCATCCATATATTGCCTGGTGTATAATAAGTTCAAAATAAATGCTATTATTTTTTTTATTATCTTCTCAATTGCTACATCAAAATGTTCTAGGGTCAAAATGATCCCTAGAGATAATCTAGTCCTGTGTTCTGATCTCCCATTGGATGCTTTATGCCTTTGGTCATTTGCTTAGTGGCATATGTCTACTAAGAGAGAAATGTAATTTTCAGATTACTGGCTTATAGTTGGGGTAACTTAGGTTTACATTTGCACTATAGCTGTACTTAGAATTATTGCTGTAAAAATATTACTTTCTCAAAATTCCTGGTTTATATTGGTTAATATATAAAAGCAGATATATAAAAACAGATATGTCCCCAGAATGCTATCTCTCTTAATCTCATTTGTATTGAAGATAAATGGCAATCTTAAAAATTTCCCCAAATGAAGAGTTAGGGTGCCTGGGTGGCTAAGTAGGTTAATCATCCAACTCTTGATTTAGGCTCAGGTCATGATGTCATGGTAGTGAGATGGAGCCCAGTGTTGGGCTCTGTGCTGAGCATGGAACCTGCTTGGGATTCTCTCTCTCCCCCTCTCTCTCTGTCCCTCCCCTGTGCACAGCGTTTCTATCCCTCTCTCTCTCTCTCTCTCTCTCTCTCTCTCTCAAAATAAATAAACATTAAAAAAAAGATGAGTGAAGAGAGGAGTGAACTTGAGGTCAAGTAATTTCATACATAAAAGCAGCCTACATACAAAAAATATACTTTTTAAAGAAGTAATTGTATTCAAGCCTATGAAATGGTCATCAATTCATAAAAATTTTAGACAAGCAGAAAAATGGGATCCATTTGATAAGATAAGGGAAATGTGTTTATTTCAACTGAGGTGTTTAAACAGGAGTATGTATCTATCAAAATTACAATTCACAATTAATATCTACATATTTCACTGTTAATAAAATTTAGCTTAATTTTTGAAAAGGGATCTAAGGTTGTGCCAGTTTTATATCTTGATTATAAATCAAACATTGGATTCAATCTAGCATTCAGGAAGGGAAAAGTAATTAATCTTTATGTAGGATGACAAGGGTTGGAAATAGATACGTAAAGATAAAGATTTTAAGGTAGTGGGGAAGAAAACTAAAAATGCTTTGGTTTAGATTAAGGCACTTAAAGCATTAAAAATGTAGGGGAGCCTGGGTGGGTGGCTCAGACAGTTAAGTGGCTAACTTCAACTCAGGACATGATCTCAATGTTCGTGGGTTTGAGCCCCATGTCAGGCTCTGTGCTGACAGCTCAGAGCCTGGAGCCTGCTTCAGATTCTGTCTGCCTCTCTCTCTGCCCCTCCCCCACTCATTCTCTCTCCCTGTCTCTCTCTCTCTCTCTGAAAAATAAATAAATATTTAAAAAATTTTTAAATGCAGAAATTTTGCCTTTGCATTGCATTTTCATCTCTTCAAAAAGAAAACAGTGCCTTCTTCAATTTTTATTAAACTTTTGTCTTTTAGAAAGTATTTCAGTGGAAAAATCATGTTAATCAAGTTAATGAAAAATCAAGTTGATAAAAATCATTAAGCATGTTCTTTGTTTATGATTTTTAAATTTCTAGAATGTTTACATTATTAAAAAATGTAGAATGTTGACAATCCCTTGGTACTCACTTGGGTGGCTTGATGCTGGTATATATACTCTTAACCATTACACTATGTTCCATTTTCATTCTGGCCTTAAGGGGGGAGGTGGGGAATACTGGGATCTAGACTTGAAAGAGTCTTTTATTGATGTGTTCTTCATTGCTATTTTATATCATTATTCTGTGATCTATGTTCTGGAAATCTATGCGAGGCTCCAACTGAACACTTGGCCAAGGATTGCATTGGATGTTTGCTGAACATAGACAGTTTATGGACAGGTGAGGGTTGGAATGATGAGGCATGCTATGTTGGAGTGAAAGCAAGAAACAGTGGATAGAAACACATAGGGGAGAAATGTATTTGTTCAAAATTAAAGCCAGCATCAAATCCTGGGATCAGAAAGGATTTAATCCATATAGGTCATGAAATAAACTGTGAATTCCATGCAAAAATCTCTAATTGAGCTTGTGAGTTGGATGACTTCTACATATTAGTTTTAAGAATTGATGTACTAGGGGGTGCCTGGGTGGCTCAGTCGGTTGAGCATCTGACTTCGGCTCAGGTCATGATCTCACAGTTCATGGGTTCAAGCCCCACATCAGGCTCTGTGCTGACAGCTCAGAGCCTGGAGCCTGCTTTGGATTCTTTGTCTCCCTCTCTCTCTGTCCCTCCCCCGGCTCATGCTCTGTCTCTCTCTGTCTCTCAAAAATAAATGTATTAGTCAGGGCTCCCCAGATAAACTAGGTATATATCTATATCTATATCTATATCTATATCTATATCTATATCTATATAGATATAGATAGATATAGATATAGATATAGATATACACACACACACACACACACACACACATCATTGGTTCTGTATATATTTACATAATTGATCTATGTCCTAATAGGAGATAGACAGAGCCTGAGAGCCAGAGATAGGTAGAGACAGAAAGATGGATAGAGATAGGGAGAAAGAGAAAGAAAGATTGATACAGAGCCAATAGAAGATCTATATCTTATATCTATATCTATATCTATATCTATATCTATATCTATATCTATCTATATTATCTCTCTATATATTCTGTTTCTTTGGAGAACTATGACTAATATAATAGATAGATAATCATGAATAATCGGCGGAAGTGATTATGGAGACTAAGAAGTCCTGGGATATGTCATTGGCAACCTAGAAACCCAAGAAAACCAACAGTATAAGTCTGAAGACCTGAGAACCAAGGAGGTCAATGGCATAAATCCCTGTCAAAGGGAAGGAGAAGGCCAATATCTGAGCTCAAGTAGGCAAAATAGAGGGGAAACAAAGGAGGTGATTTCTTCTTTCCTCTCCCGTTTGTTCTACATAGACCCTCAATGGATTGGTTGATGCCCACTTACATTGGGGAAGGAAGTCTATTTTACTGAGTCTACCAATTCAACTGTTAATATCTGCAAAGGCCCTCACAGACAGAACTAAAAATATTTAATCTGAGCAATCTATATGGCAGTCAAATTGACCTATAAGATTGACTGTCATAAATGGGGTTCTATTTGCTTAAAATGTTTTGGAGCTCAGAGGAACACCATGATACTCCAGAAAAGTGGGTGTGATTTCTCAGAGTGTAACTGGAATATGTCAGAGAGAGGTTTATTCTCATTAACTAGCTGGTATTGATTATATTTGATCTCCATAGGACCCATTTTCCTTCTAATGGGGGATGCATTCTGTGCATAAAACTCAAGTTCATGATTGGGGGAAAACAGTCATTTCTTTTCTTCATAAATGCAAAAAGCTAGAAAAGGACATATATACCCCTAATCAAATATCGATGGCAGATAGGAAAATATGAACAAAATGAACTTGAACTCAGAATTATCTTCATGCAGTGTCACGCACCATCTAAATTAAATATCAGAGCAGTTGGGATGAATACAAGCAAGTGTCAGTTTTAGCTAAACAGGGTAGCATTTTACAGTTACCTAGACATCAAGCTTTGCACTTATTGTGTCTTTTCAAAGTATGTTTATTTAAATTATAAAACCTTGCACAGAATTTGATAATTGTGTAAGTGTTGCACAAAAACTAATACAATATGCAAATATGTCAAATTGTCTCATTAGCCATGTGTGAATCTTTATTATAATAAACCCCATATCTAATTTGGAGGTTTTACATAATTTATTTTAATTTGTGGATGAAAGATCTGCATTGTAATTACAAAATTTAATTTAATTAAGTCTTCCATCTGATAAGAGCATTTATGCAGATTTATACATACCCAACCAACATCAAAGCCAATGGGACTGTTAAGCTAAGTTTTACCCTGGTTTCCAATATATTTAACTCTCAAAATATAATTTTGATATGTAATAGGGAAGATAAATAGTAATGCTCTGGAGCATGCATAACATGGTAGAGATTCCTCAATCCCTCTTTCTATTTCTCAAAGTTGTTTAAATCTCACATCTTCTGGGATGTCCTTAAAGACAGTAATATTAAGTTGCAATAAAACTTTTCAGCTGAAGACACTTTTAGCATAATAATACTGTAAGGAAGATACAGATAATTACACTCAATTTAAAAATGAGAAACTTCTAGGAAACTTAAGACTGATTTCTCCTGAAAGCATTCAATTGCTAAGTTGAGAAGCTAGGCTCAGATTCTTGTCGACAGTGATCTTTATTTTTCTTAAATTCCCAGAGCATCTGTACTACTCACATTGACTTTTGAAGATACGATGCCTTGCATTTTCTAACACAATTTCTTAAGAGCTAAATCACATATACTTTATAAGAATAATTAAAACAACAACAACAACAACACTGGAAAATTTATCTCTTCTTTATCTATTATTGCATTTTAACTCTGAAATGTCATTTGGCATTTATGAATTGGGTTAATAAAATTGTATTTCTTTTTTTGGTGTATTTATTTTGAGAGAGAGGGACAACGTGAGTGGGACAGGGGCAGAGTGAGAGGGAGAGAGAGTATCTCAAGCAGGCTCCATGGTATGAGCACAGAACCCAACACCGGGCTCAGTCCTATGAACCATGAGTTCATAATCTGAGCTGAAATCAAGAGTCAGATACTTAACCCACTGAGCCACCCAGGCGCCCCCAAATTGTAAGTATTTTAAATACATTATTACATCTAATCCTTTAAACAAACTTGTGAAGTAAAAATTATATCTTTATTCCACTTTTCTTCAAACGGGAAAACTTTAGACACAGGAATTTGAGGAAATTTTGCAAAGTTATCCAAGTAGTAGGTAGTAGAATCAAATTTCAACTGCTTCCATTGTAGACTAATTTGCCCTAATTTAAGACACTTTCAAAAAAGGAAAAGTTTAAAATTCATTTTACATTAATATGTGATATTCAATACAATTGAGGAAAAATTAAAAATAGTACAACTTGTAATTGCAAAAGTTTAATAAACAATCACAGTGTTTGGTTTCCATGTTTATTTCACATTAATGTGCTCTCTTTCCTACACTGTAGCATTTTAATAGACTGTGCTGCTTTAAGTGTTATTTGTTAATAAAAATGATTTAATGAGGACAATGGATAAAAAATGCTTCCTTTCCAAATCTGATCCCATATTAGGCTAAATATAAATTGACTTTTATTTAAAGCAAAAACTGTGCTTGACAGTTAAACAGTGTTCTCATTTCTTAGAACTTATAGGGGTGGGGATTCAATAAAAATAACTGGACAAAATTCCACAGAAGCACTCCTTCATATACCAGAGGCATGAAACTCATAGATAAGTGTTCCAAATTCCAAGCCAATTGCTCTAAAGACTTGCAAAACGTCAGCGTGTGAAAGCAGGTCATTTGCACCGAACCACTGCCAATATATCAGAGTAAAACATATTTCTTGTTGAAATGTAAATGGTTGGACTCTGAACTCTTTCATAATATGTTTGCCATTATAGGCTATTTGAGGTCACTGTTTGACCTGTGCTAAAAATAAAACCCACAGACACTTGTTGACCTTATTGCCTGGAAACCGCTCTTCTGAGAGGGAAATGGCCTTAAGGTTGGAGATTTTGAATTTCTAGTTCTAGTTTTTATATAGTAGAACTAGCCTTGTAAATTGTAAACTAAATAGGTATAGAACACACATCTCCATGACAAGGATATTATTTTATACTGTAGAACTAATTTGATATTACAAATGAAGTTTGAAATGAATTATCTATTTTATACTGAATCTCAGTAGTTATTCTAGGTAAACTACTCCTTTCCATTAATACCAAGAGGCTAAGGATTAAAAAATTTTTCAGGAAACAAGTATATGTCATGAAAAGGATATTAGTTCATTCTACTACTCCTAAGTGCTCTCACTCTACTTCTGTAATTCTCTACTCTGATTGGTTTGATTACATGATGCTGACTTGCCTGTATTAATTATTGCAACAGTAACTATGTTAACACACTTTACATTGATGGTCTTTTCTTCCTTTTATACAGTACCTTTTATCTGCATAGACTCAGTCATCATTTAGTTTCTTTCTCATTGAGGGGAGTAAAGAATATGAATTCTGCATAAACGGTAAGCTGACCCAGCCAGTTCAGTCATTGGCAGTCAGAGGGTGGCTAAAGCCATGAATTTAGGATTAGGCTTTAAGGGATGAAAGGAGGTCTCACAGGCTTAGGTAACCTTTCTAACCTTGAAAACAAAATAAAAAGTTGAGGTATAAGCCTATATAAAATAATGATTTTCCCCCATTATTATGTCTGTAATGCATTTATTTCTTGAATGAAGCATAAAGCAAATGGTAGCTGGTGAAGGCATTGTTTGTGCATTTCTGGGCTTGATATCAGCTAATAATTCTTCACTCTTATGATCACTTATAGTCTCTCCCACTATCTTCTCTTCTATTAACAATATTCTGCTGAACCCTGTGGGGGATGGAAATGTACTCAATTCAGTCATTTCTAAACTTTGTTTTATCTCACTTATGTTCACATGCATAAAATCTTGTAAAGATAGTCATATTTTGATATTTGGCTTGGCTTTCTGCAAGATTTATTAATTATAGTTTACTGCATTCTTATAAGTAATCATCAATCACCAGAGTTTTGATACTTCCTATAGAAAATGGGTGAATTATGGCACTGGCTTGGGTAAGAATAGAACATCTGAGTAAGGAAAGGTGGTAAGATCAAAACTAGAACTCAGTTTTAGTCATACAAATAATCTCATTAAATAACATGGACCAATTTTCCAATAAGCAGTCATTTGAACTTGTGCCAACCACTTAACCACACATGAGGTCAGTGTCTTCACCTGTATTATCAGATTTTTAGATTAGCAGGTAAGTAGCAGCCCTCTAGCCCCAATATATTATGAGCCTAAACTTAACTTGCTTAGGGTGAGTACTTTTATTTCTCCTCCTGATCTATGAGTATCCTAGAATAGGTAGTAGAAGCTTAGAAAAAACTGGATAAGGAACGGGGCAAAAAAGATTTCAAAGAATCTTTGAACCAATGGCAGGACTAGAGTTCATCCACCTCAAGTGCATACAAGCCCTGGTTTAGGATATAGTTAAAGAATTAGTAGAACAGAGGAAGAGTCTCTGGGTAGAACAGAGGAAACTGTGCAAAAAAAGATAACTTGGAAACACTAAATTCTTTTTGTCTATTTCTGCACTATTACTCCTAATAGCTGAGGTCAGTCTATGCCCTAGATACTACATTAAAAGGTTTTAGCCTTTAAGACTTTAAAATGTTAGTCTTATTGTTATTTTCACGTACTTTCTTCTACAGTATAAATGAAGGAAAAGATTTCTTGAACAAAACTCCTTTAAGAGGCTAATTGGTACATTTAACATGCTTCAAATTCTACCTAGGCAGTGATTCCTTCAGTTACAAACTTTAATTTCTGCCAAAATATAGTCCCTTGTGAGAGAAGTATGGCTTTAGCTTGAGTGTTTTTGATAATAGGTTTTTATATGGAGCTACCATAAAAATCAGGAGCCCCCAAAGGGGAAGCATCAGTAAAAGAATCAGGAAAGCAGAGCAATGGGTGAGGGTCATCCTATTTGGATTTCTCTGTCAGAAACTCCTTCTTAAGTATAGCCTTTACAATGGACGCAACTGCACACAAGCATCACCTTTACTCATCACACTCCCTAAAAAGCTTTTGAATTTTTTTTCTCCAAAGAGAAATTGCAACCTCAGTGTCAGCTCAATAAATGGTATGCATAGCTATAAAGCCATGTTATATGACAAGGATAAATCTTTCAACCAAAACCTGCTTCCCATTCAGGATAAGGTTACAACTGCAATAATATTTACAGGATTTGGGAGTTGAACTTTGGAAGAAAAAGACTTCTCAGAGGATGAGTTTTGAGTCCATTTTGGCCCAAACTAAATACCTTAAACCCAACAGGGGATTGTGACTCTGTTTGTGGTAAGGTTCAAAAGGGTGAAATGGGATGAGTTTGGATAATTCATGAGAAAATGTGTGCGGTAGGTGTGGAGGAGGAGGGAAAATTTACTAAAATGGGAACCATTTTTTAATTATTTTTGAAATATTTTAAGCATAGATGATCCAAGGTCTCAAGCACAGTTTTTTCCAACCTTATTTCTGCTACAACGTATGTGATAGTAACATGTATGTGCTTGAGAAACCCACAGCAGACTCCAGGTATATACTGGCTTAAATAAGAGAACCAAGTGCTATTGTAAAACTGACAATGAGTTATCTTTATCTTGACCTTATGTAAAAAACTTCCAGTACTGTGTGTGGAGGGGCAGTGGCTGAGTACCACCTGCATGATATATAGTAGAAACTTAGGGAAGGCTTATTGCATCAATGAGTGGATTGATGTCTAGGGTGGCATAAACTGCATCAAAATATCAGCACCCTTGAAAAATGTGCATTTGTGGGGCAAGCCAGGCAAGAGGAACTCTAAAGGAGAGAAGCTTTTTTGGTGCAAATATGAATTTCAAGGAAAAAAAGACATTTAGAGCCTCTGTGTTCAAGATTATTTTCATTCTGTCTTTCAACACACTTATTAAGTACCTAATATTAACAACAATATCTGCCAGACATCAACAATACAAAGATGAATATAATAGTTTTGTCTTTAATAGTTCAGCTTCTCTTGGAAATTATCATGTAAACGAAGTATTTAGTATAGCAGCTCCTTTTCTGAAAAGATCTAAGATAGAGTGTGATAGGGCAATTTTTAAATTAGAATAAGTGTTCTCTATTATTTAATAATCTCATAACTAGGTGGGGACACAGTTACTTTTGTTTCTTCCTAGTTCTGTAATTCTATAATCCATGACAAATATGCATCCAAGACAAACAGATTTGATAATTAAATATATTTGCAAATTCAGTTGTGGTTATATGCAGAGATTGACAAAACTTGTTTTCTTCAGAATTCTTTCAACAGAGTCAAATTCAATATAAATTTGCCACTAAATATGCTGCATTCCTTATTCCTTGACCAATATTTGAAAATCCTGCTAAGAACTAGATAGATTTCATATCCTCACTCCGTAGATGATGTGCTTTTCTGAACTCTGAGTGGCATGCCTTTTTTTTTTTCCCTGTACGTGGGACCCAAGATGAATTTTTGAATGTCAGTGTGGCATTTAACATTTGAGAACCATATCTGATGAGTCTGTTAGACCTTTATAAGTCCACTTCCTGGGGCCTTTTTCAAAGAAGAGCCATAGATATTCTGCACGAGGCAAGGAGGAAGCATGAACTCTTGAAAAAGAGGGAGTGGTTAAATTAAAGGCATTAAATTGGATGGGATGAGGAAAGTAATACAGTTAAAATGGTTTATCATGTTAGTAACCTTGTGCTAAGAGGGGCAAGCTCTGTTGGACTTCATGATGGAAGTTCCATAGAAATTACCAAAATGAAAGAAATCAGAGCTTTTTAAATGTGCGAGGTTCGATCTGAAAGCTTGTTTTCCTTATTGTTCTTCACACATAATTTCCTAAAGTTGAAAGGACCAGAAAAAGTAACATCATATTCCTCCTCTCTGTCTTTTATGTACTTTTATTGTATGGATGTTTATTTATAGAGAAATAACAAAAGACTCTATGAACTCTATTCTTCCTAAATAACCACAGCTTCACAACCATAATTTAAAAAAATACTGAATAGTTTTTTTTTTTTTTTTTAAATAGACTCTTTTATTCCTTCCCATGGGAGCTATCACTTATACATGTCAGCTGTGAGGATTCGGCAGGATATAAATAGAGCAAGGAAGGAAAGACCAAAAATGGAATAAAATGTATCCAAGAAGCAGAGAAGATATTGTGGGTGCTGATCTAGCTATAGGTGTGGAGAGTGATAGTTGCTTAGTCTGGTTGGTAAGAATAATGCAGCAGGATTATTATATTCTCTGGCTATTATCCAGACAAAATCTTATCAACTGGGAGTTCAGAATGATGTACTACTTTATGTAGCAACAGTGGTTGGGAACGCAGGTGCATATAACGTTAAATGTTCAGGAAGACTAGGAGGTGGTCTAAGCAGTAATAGGGCTCCAGTGATGTTAAGGGGCAGACCTCAACATCTGTGACTAGAATTGGGAAGATCATGGTGGGGTTTATTTCTAGGTGGGAGCAGAATTTAAGCTGGTAACCAGAATAGGAATTTAGAAGCATTTGGAGCAATAAGAAAGAGACACAGAATGTTAAATAATAACAAGGTCCTTAAAAAATTCAAGAGATGTCAGAGAAACACGACTAAGCTCTGAAAGAGATGCATAGATACTGATTGTTGTAAATGGTGTTTTGTGGGGAAAGGATTGTTTTTAGCCACTGTTGTTGGCAGTGCAATTTGAACTTTACTTTCCTTATAAGCTTTAATTATAACAAATGGCAAGCACTATGGAGAAACCTGCAGAGGTCTGTGTGGTCACAGGGGAAGTGACCGACTTTACCTGCAATTCATAGCGGGTGTTATTTGCAGATCTTAAAAAACATTTAAGAGGTATCTAGAATGAAGACACCTATTCAAGGCAAAGAAGTTGCAGGGTATGTAGCTGAGAACAGGGAGAAGGGTTTGGTGGAGCTGCAGGTGACTCTGGTGAGCTGGAATTGAAGGGAGGGCAAGGGAAGAAAGAGGTAGTAAATAAAGGCAATTGTGAAAAGCTGATGTGAGAGGGCACAGCTAGGATCCTATAAATACTAGGATACCAGAAAGATCTTTAAGCTGGTAACAATCATGATCAGATTGAATTGTAGGAAATTTATTTCAGTCATAGAGGTTGAGAGCTCTGAAAGAAAAATGTACCCTACTGGAAGAGATTTATTGAATTAAAAAATATAGATGAAGAGAAAAGTAGTGAATTTTCAGGTAAATCAAATGACAAATAAAGATAGAGAAAGACAATGGATGAGAAGGGTAGTTTAGTAAATTGGGTGAATCATTCTGGGGAAGAATAGGCAAGAAGGAAAATGCTGTGAGAATCACTTGAAAATGAATGTAATAATTACTTCTTGTTAACTTCCATTTTTTTATGCTAAGCACTATGTGGTACTCCCTATGTTCATTCTTTCATATCATTCACAGAGCTACCTTAGGAGGTAAAATTTATCTCCAATCTTAGGATGAGGAAATCAACCTCCAAAACACAAGTATTAGAAATAGTATTAAATCAAAATGTTTTTTTTCATTTATAATCCAGTGATAGTAATCATTAAACTATTATTATTTTCATGGAATTAGAATCTCATTGTAGAGGTAGTATATACTTTCACAAATAGGATCTGTAACCCAGCAAGGCAGTCATTATTGCTCTAGGAGATGGTGTGAACCATGCAGTTATAAAGATCTCTGTTAAAGGATTCCTCTGACGCTCAGATTACTGAGAGAGAAATGGTCTCATTGTCTTTTAGGAAGAATGGCTTCTATCATAATATATTCGTCTTTGAATGGCCTACCTCAAACTAGAAATCTGGTAGTCAATCGCCATTATCTTTTGAATGTATTCCCAGAGTATACCTAATGGACAACCACTTTTTTTTTTCCTTTTATCCTCTTTATGACTGCCCTGTATTATTATAGCATCGTCTTTTAAGTAGTAAAGCATAGTGGTTAAAAATACAGATTTAACAGCCAAAATGCCTAGGGTTGTAACCTAGCTCCACCATGTTACTTAACCTTTTTACCTCAGTTTCCTCATCTGTACAGTGGGGTACTATTTTCAGTGATTTCAGGCTTATTTCACTGAATAAATGAGCTGCTTTAAAAATTGTGAAATAGTAAATAATAAGTACTAAAAAATATTTACCAGTTTGTCCCTTGTCACATCAGATTTGGATTTTTGTAATAGTCTTCTCTTGAGTTTCTCTAAGCTTTGACTTTCATTACTTTCGGGTATATTTCCTACACCATAGAAATTCTTAGAGTTGGCAAATTTGATCTTATTTCCTTCCTCAAAATTCTTCAAAGACTTCTTTTGTTTCAATAAATTACATGAACATTAAACATTTTATTTTTATTTTTTTAATGTTTATTTATTTTTGAGAGAGAGACAGAGACAGAGACAGAGAGAGAGAGTGCAAGCAGGGGAGGGGAAGAGAGAGAAGGAGACACAGCATCCAAAGCAGACTCCAGGCTCTGAGCTGTCAGCGCAGAGCCTGATGCAGGCCTCAAACCCACAAACCACAAGATCATGACCTGAGTAGAAGTCAGAAGCTCAATTGACTGAGCCACTCAGGGACCCCTGACACTAAACATTTTAGAAAATTGATTAGGCCTTCTGTACCTGCTTACTATGTAGCATTACTTCCTGGTACTGCTCAGAATTCATCCTTTCCCACTAGAATTTTCCTAGATATAACCAACCTTTTTGTACTTTCAATGTATTTTGTACATCATGTTCTCTCTAGAAGTTAGAACCTTCTCTCTAATGTCCCTCCCAACCCCTTACCCTCCTCCTCTTCCCTTTTTTCCTCTTTTTTCTTTTTTCCTTTAAGTTTTCTGTTTGCTTAACAAACGATTCATCCTCAACCCATGCTGACATACTTTCTCAACAACTCTCCATTGCCCCTAAAGACCTTTTAACTTGCCTGACTTTTAGCTGTCATGATATTGAATTAAAACATTTTGTTTGCATATCTGTCTTTGCACAATATCCCAAACACTAATATCTTCTATCTTCAGCTAGCACAATGTCTGGCATATAATAGCCTCTAAATAAATATTTGTTGACTGAATCAATTTTTGTACTCAATAATTTTCAATTTCCAGATGAGAACACTGAAGTCTAGAGATTAGGTAACAGCTATTTGGTGGAAAAGCTGGGGCTATTACTGCCATCTCCAGATGTAGGATTTCATGTGTTACTTGTTAGTTGTCAAGAGTTCACAAATAACAACAGATTCTGTAATGATAAAAGCTATCCATGACATTCATTTGTTTTGTATTGCTTAAACTGGTTTAGAATGAAGTCTTCAGGCTTAACCAGAAGCATCAGATTATGTGTTCAGATTATTCATTATGAAAGTTTAGGATAACGTAGCATCATATAACCAGTGGTTTAGTAATTAAGATGCATCAAATATCAACATTTGCATTAAGTAAATCATTAAGGGCCATGTCAATTTTACCAAATCTGTTGACTCCACAGTAACTGAATGCTGACTTTCTTTTGCAGTCTTTCATTTTAACATCATAGGAAGTCTCTGACAAAATAAACTTTGATTATCTGAGCTATGTCTTCATATTCTCAGCATTTGGGGAATATTTTAACTTTCATTGGGAAACGATTTGTAATTACTTTACCATTGCATCTAGATATTCACTGAATAAAGTGAAACACCTTGGCTCCTATCCTACATGCCCAGAATTTAGTAGTCACTGCATCAGCAGAGCTAACACTTACACAATGCTTTCTAATCCCTAGGCTCTGTGCTAAGTGCTTTATATCTCTTAACTCATTAACAGATTCTAAACTTTCTCAGAGCCCAGCCAGTCTCTATCCCCAAACCATCCTATTTGTAACATGTATTATTCTGACCACCATATGTTCACTTACCTCCAAATAATATTCTTTGCTGCCATAAAAATGGTTGCAGGGAAAAGATAAATGTCTTAGATGAAAATATTTGAAAAGGTTATAAGTTGTTCCACATAAATAAAACCTGGAAATGTAATCATTCCTTAAATTGTAAATTAATGTATAAATTGAGAAAGATTTTTAAAAAAGTGAATACTAGGGACACTTGGGTGGCTCAGTCGGTTAAGCATCTGACTTTGGCTCAGGTCATGATCTCGAGGTTCATCAGCTCTGTGCTGACAGCTCAGAGCCTGAAGTCTGCTTCGGATTCTGTGTCTCCCTCTCTCTCTGCCCCTCTCCCGCTCATGCTCTGTCTCTCTCTCTGTCAAAAAAATAAATAAATAAATAAACATTAAAAAAAAAAATTAAAAAAATAAAAAGTGGATACCAAAGAAACTAAATGTTTAGTATATGGCTATAGATTGAATTTTGAGCAAAATTTAAATATATATATATATATATATATATATATATATATATCCATATCCACAATTAATCAGATACTCAACTGTAACTCATGTTTCTGACATTAGATAGGGCATAGCTTGGTAGGAGAGAGGTAAAGTTCATATAGAAAATAGATATCCAGGGGCCCCTGGGTGGCTCAGTCGGTTAAGCGTCCGACTTCGGCTCAGGTCATGATCTCGCAGTCCGTGAGTTCGAGCCCTGCGTCGGGCTCTGTGCTGACAGCTCGGAGCCTAGAGCCTGTTTTGGATTCTGTGTCTCCCTCTCTGACCCTCCCCCATTCATGCTCTGTCTCTCTCTGTCTCAAAAATAAATAAACATTAAAAAAAATTAAAAAAAAAGAAAATATATATCTACAAGTATAGAAAAATAAAATTTAAGAACAAGCTTGAATAACTAAGCATATAAGTTTTCTAATGTTATAATATGATTCTGAGATTTCCATGATGTAAACTCAAATAATCAGAAAATCAAGTATTTTGACTTTTGGAGTCTCTATGCACTTACAGTTCTCAGGATTTATATAGTCACCAAAAGCTATTCCAAACTTTTTTTTTTCCCTCCAAGGCAAATAGTCAATCTATTTTAAGAAAACTCATTCTAGAAATTGACACTGGTAACAAATTTGAATTAATGGTTGTCATTTATTTCCATTTTCAAGGTGTGAAATCTGTGAGAAGGGATTGAAAAGTCATGAGGCAAAAATGTTAGAAAAACATAATAACTTCTAAGCTATAAATTATCTGTTTGGAATTTTTTTTTCTTCCAGTGCTTACTAAGACAAATTCTTTATGGGTAATAACTGTAGTAACTCATCAATTCTAGATATTTTCTACTTTTCTGATATGTAGAATCCTACATAAAATCACATAGTGTGTAACTGCCTGGAGTAAAGGAACTAAATTATTTTCCTAAGTAACTCAAAGAATTGGAGAGTTAATGGATCTCAAATATTTATAGAGGGAATTAGGATGAGAATTCATTTTGATTCCGAGTAACACAGTATCCATTTATTCTTCTTTCACTGGTTTTTATCTTGCTCACAGCTTTATGAACTGAACAACTCTGTATCATGACCTGTTTACTCTGACTCCTTACCTGACCACCATTCCTTTATTCCACTGGAAAGTTTTTTTTAATACATATATAATAATTTTGTATTAGAGAGAGAGCACAAGTCGGGGAGAGGGGCAGAGGGAGAGAGAGGATCTTAAGAAGTGTGTATGCTCAGTGAGGAACCTGATGCAGGGCTCAATCCCTTGACTCGGATCATGACCTGAGCCAAAATCAAGAGTTGGATGCTCAACTGACAGCTACCCAGGCATGCCTGGAAAGCTTTTTGTTTGCTTATTTGTTTTCCTGGAATATTAAGAAACATATGAAAAGACTACCACATCAAGACTGGTTTTGCATTCCTTGTAGACATGCTGTTAAAATTGGTAACTTTTTCTATCAGATAGAAGTGTAAACACTGGGACACCACATAAAACAAAACATAAAAACACCCCTGTCTTCATTTAGCTTACATTCTAGTAATAGGAGATCAACAATCAACAAAATTAGTGAAATGTATCATAAATTAGATGGTGTTGAGTATTGTGGAAGAAAGGGCTTTCTTAGAGGGTTTGTATTTGATAATGTGGTCAGTGAAGGCTAAACTAAAAAAGGATATTTAAGTAAACACTAGAAAGATGAGAGAAGAAGCCATGTGGATATTTGAAAGAAGAGTATTCCAGGCAGTAGGGACAACAAATACAAAGGACCTGGAGCAGAAATGTTCTTGACTGTGTAATGAATGTTAGGTAGAGTAGGGTAAGAAAGGGATGAGAGAGGTAGGACATGAGGTCAAAGAGAGAGCAGGTGTTGGTTTATGCAGGGGAATGCAGGTTACTGTAAGCCCCTTGACTTTTTTTAAGTGAGATGAGAAGGCTTCAGTTTTGAGAAAAAAAAAAAAAAAGAACAATGTGACATTAGTTTCCTTTTAGGAGGATTACTCTGACTACTGTATTGACAATAACATGTAGAGGGGCAACCGTGTCCATTTAGAAGGATGCTGATATTCATGAAATGAGAAATGTCAGGGACTGGCAAGGTAGAGATGGGGGGAGGGGAGTAGAAGTTGTTAGATTTGGCGTATAATGTGAAAATAAAAAGCATATATGCTAACAAATTACATGTTGAATGTTAAAGAAATGTATCTTTTCCTAGGCAACTGGAAGATTAGAGTTAGCTTTTACTGTTAACAGTCTGAGGAAAGAAGCAGTTTTGAGGAATTTGAGGCAATCATAAGAGTAGAGATCAAGTTCAGTTGGTATACTTATTTCCTTTGAGAGAGATGCTTGTTCAAAATCTTAGGGGAGGTGTAGCTGGAGTATGGTTCTGGAGTTCAGGGGAATGGTCCAGGTTGGAAATAGAAATTTAAATCTGGTCCATGTTTTTTAAACAGTGACTGTCTTCTTTATCTTCTATAGTATTATCTTCTATATCTTCTATAGTTTACAGATAAAGCTTCTATAGCTTTATCTTCTATTGCTTTATCTTCTATAGCTTCTCTTTAATCAGATGGTGGAAAAACCACAGGAATTTCTCCTGGAAAATGTTGATTATTCTCACAACATTTATTTCCAAATTAATTTTGTTTCTTCTACTAATTTTATCTGAAGAAACAGGATGAATTCTGATTTAGGCAGGCCCAGGGCAGGATGTACACAACAATCTAGGGAAAACTGTTATGGTACTTCTACAGGCCACATTAAGAAATTACACATCCCAATGGAGGGGGTGATGCTTGACAACTATTTTTCAGTCAATGAGAACTTCCCAGATAAAACAAATATACAAAAGGAAACAAATTTAATATTTCTCCACTTGACCTTTATTTTTCAAATAAAATTTGGTAATTAGTTCAAATTCAGTTGATCTTTTCCAAAAGGGAAGCAGCTCCAAAGGGTGTCTGGCACCATACATAGCTGCCATTAGTTTGTGGGTCTCTTGCAAGATTAGTGTGTTACTAGCTTACTGTTTCCACCAACCTGCTGCTCCCTACTATCATCCTTTAAATAAAACTATTTGGCCTTCTCTCCATTTTTTAATAGGTTATTATAATTTTAAACACACACACATACACATATTCATACACCTCCATGCATGTGCTACAGACCCACATGTTAGAGAAACACTGGCTTTTATGACTGGCAAATTTTTTTAAGATTTTATTGGAAACATTAACTGCCCTACAAATCTATGACATCCTTTGAATAGCATTTTTGGGAAGGGGTAAAAAGAAGCTTAACTTTAGGGAGAAGAATTATAGTACTATAAAAGATGTCTACTCTATGAACAGGGGGATAAAATAACACTTTATAGAGAGAGATAATCCAATCTAAAGTAAATTCACTCAAGAAAAGGAAGGAGAGTAAAACCTTGGATTGCGAGTAATTTGTTCTGCAAGTATTCCACAAGATAAGCAAAATTTCTAATAAATTTTAATTTGATAAACTTGATAAACAAGCAATGTCTTGCAATATGATTAGTATGCTATGCTGAATGTCACATGATCACAACTGAGCTAAGAGTCCTTCTCATTCTCTCTCTCTTTTGCTGTGGGATTATGGGTGATCGTCTCCCATGCTCAGATGCTTGGTCTTGGACTGTGGTCTTTGGCAGAAATCAGTGATTTTTCAGAATGTTGGAAGGTGCCCACAACTGGCACCAGTGTATTTTTTGTCACTTCAAAGCACCTATGGATAGTCCTTTGCTTTGAAACACAAGAGTAAGCTTAGGAATGCTTTGCTTCATTCTAGTTCAGGCTGCCTGCACATATAGACCCTTTCCTTTGCTGCCTTATTGCCAGTTACATTAAATACAATATGTGACAAGAGTCTATTAATACTCTACTTTAGTCCGCATCCATTAGTGATAGTGAAAGTCATCCAACACAATAACCTTCCTTTCTCATGTGTCCCTCACACCAGACATGAAGGTTTTCAAAGGTAAATGTGGGCTAATTTATTTTTCTTTGTATTTTATATTTTAAAAATTATTTTGTATTACAGTATTGTAATCATTTTTATGTAACTATTTTTGGGTTGTGGAATGAAGCATCTGAATTTCCATTATTTCTTATAGGAAAATTCACTTTGAAATACAAGTACTTTGGATTGCTAACATGTTTCTGGAACAAATTATGCTCACAAACCAAGGTTTTACTGTACATGTTTTTAATAGACAAATTACAGGACAATGGATGTGACAGGCAAAGGGGCAATAGGGAACATGAGATGAGAAGTTGCTTAAAAACAACAACAACACAGAAAACAGATATTTGAGAATAAGCTGAACAAAAATAAGCTCAAAATGTAGATGTTGCATAGACATGAGAGCAAAAATGTATATTTACAGCAATAAAAGCCCCTAATATTTGCAAGTGCATTATGTTTAGCAAGAATATAACACAACTTATCTTATTTAACCTTATTATATACACTCACTGAGAGGGACAGAATTATAATCGGTTTATGAAGATGAAGAACCTGAAGTCCAAGAATAGTTGGAATTGGTGCCCAATTCTTCTGAGTTCCCATCCTGTTTGTTTTTATTGGCTTCCTAATTATAACCACCAAAAAAATCAGTTTAAATGTTTTCTATGACGCACATGTATGAAAGTGCTTTCCAAAGTTGCTAATTATAAATACATAAAGAAGCATTAGGTTCCTTGTTAAACTACTTTTGGTCTCTGCACTGCATTTTTGCTATACATATATTATACCTACACCTATATCTACACACTTATATAATTTCTTTCATTTATCTACTTTCCTCTTCACAATATCTCAAAATCAAAACAAGAAGAGTTTCATGAAATATCACTTAAGCAAAACGATTTAGTGAAAGACTAACTTGATTGTTTATAGTAGTCAATGAATTAACCCTTTAAATCATCTCCAGAAATAGGTTTTTTTTTTTTTTTAATTTTTTTTTTCAACGTTTTTTATTTATTTTTGGGACAGAGAGAGACAGAGCATGAACGGGGGAGGGGCAGAGAGAGAGGGAGACACAGAATCTGAAACAGGCTCCAGGCTCCGAGCCATCAGCCCAGAGCCTGACGCGGGGCTCGAACTCACAGACCGCAAGATCGTGACCTGGCTGAAGTCGGACGCTTAACCGACTGCGCCACCCAGGCGCCCCCAGAAATAGGTTTTTAATTAAATCAAAATCAATGCAAGATTCAAGCAAGAGATATGTGATTCTTTTTTTTTTTTCTTTAAATGTTTATTTTTAAGAGAGAGAGTGTGAGTGAGGAAGGAGCAGAGAGGGAGGGGACAGAGGATCTGAAGCAGGCTCTGCACTGACAGCAGTGAGCCCCGGGAGGGGCTGGAACCCACAAACCTCAAGATCATGGCCTGAGCTGAAGTCAGATGCTCAACAGACAGAGCCACACAGGCAGCCCAGGAGATGTGTGATTCTGACTCTTCCTGGAAAGAGTACTGTGTATTATTTAAAGAATTGTAGCCAACAGCCAAGTAATCACAGTTTAGAAGACCAGGGGCCAGATTCCATATCAAACACAGCAGAGATAATTCTATACTTGAATTATTTCCAATGTCATTGTATCTTACATGGTTAAGATATTCTTGGAAAACAAAAGTTTAAATAAACTTTTCTTAAGGCATGCATTGATGCTGTGACATGTCTTGAAAAACTTAAACTACTCAGAAGACCTCCACTTCTTTTTTTAAGGTATCAGTAAAGATCGATACTTCCATACCCATGCTTCCATACCCATGAAAAATGCATGCTTATATAACTTTAGGCATGTGATTCTTGCTACAGACTGGGATATATTTACAAAGAGATTGGATGGCATTTAATGAACTAATCAATTGTGCAAATTATTCAAAGGTGAGGAAGTTGTATAAGCTCATTTCATAAATGCCGAATGTAAAGGTAAAAAGAGAACATTGAAATGCTGATTTAATGAAGTTTTCTGCTTAATGCATAACCATGACTAACCACAGCATGGGGGAGCCTTCTGTTAATGAGGCAAACTTTTCGTTGATACAAGTGAGCAACTAATAATGTCTACCTTTAGGGCAGATGAATCTATTATTTCAGTCCTGGTGAACAACAAAGAGGAGGGATAGAGCAGGGAATGTAATATAATTGCCTCTCTTAAAGGAAAATCTGCTCTCCTTTGAGATGTAGAATTCCTTCTCTGCCTTCAGAGCAATCTTTTTTTTTTATGCAGCAGGAAGCCAGGTGTGCTATAAAATAAAAGCAGCTTTTGCTCTTCTTTTGGGGTTATATTAACTGAATTAATAAGCTGAGTGAGTCCTCTAAGTACATCTAATTTTTAATACTAGTTATTTCAATTTACAAAAAAAAAAACAAAAAACCACACCCATTGTCTGGAGTTCCTTTTTCATGTGTGATCTAATCTGAACACAGCAAAGATAGAAGACTGACTTCTGTTTTCACTGAATTTCAAGACAAAATAGAACAAAACTCAAGAAAACTAAAGGGTAACAAGGTGATGTTTCAAAGACCAGTATGGACAGGTGGGTGTTTGGAAGAGATAACACCCAGACACATGAGGCACCATGGGGCGTAAAGTCATAAAATAGGAAGTTCTAGGTTTGAACTACCCCATTCTGTTTAATATGTAAGTGGTGTTAGTCGGTTTCCTAAGCTCAGTGAGCCTGAATTCCCTTTTGTATAAAAGAGATAGTGATACTCACTTTACAGTGTAGTTTTAAAGATTAATAGGTAACATCTACAAAGAGCCTCCTTTTCTTCTCTTTGCTTGTTTGTTTTCATTTTATTATCTAAGTTGTTTTGTGCCTTTATTATGTGTGTTTGGCAGTTCTCATTTCGTGTCCTTGAGAAGAGAATGCAATCTCACATTTTTAACATTGATGTCCTCCCACTAATTTTGTTGAGCCCTGTAACAAGCTGTCATTGCTGTGCAAATTATTTATAAGCACAAGAGAAAATTAACCCAGTTTTCAAGCTATTTTGAGTTCCCACGGACTCATTTATTTATACTCATTTGAGCTGACGTGATGAGGGAGGGATATTAATGCACCTGAATCTTGGTACCAGAAACCTCTCCCTGTAATTAGTATTTAGTCTTAAGATGTTCTAGCAGTCAATCTGCAATGAGAACAAATGGAAATTGGGTAGTCTCTGATTTCCACTTAATCCTTGTTCCCACAAAGTAGGACCAGATGATAGTGCTTGTTTAGCAGACCCAATTCCAATACCGGAGAGTACCATATTGAGTTTATTTAGTTATTTTCTTGTACTAAATTTTAATTAAAAATGGATGAAAACTTAATGGACATAGTAAGGCTCAGCTGCTACAGTCAAAACCCAATGAATTCAAATTATTGAGTATGGTAATTTAAAATAATTTGAAAATATTGTGAATACTAACAGGCCATAAAGCAAGTTAGCAGAGATAAGACTTAGATGTATATTATGACAAATTTTATATTAAATCCTCATGATCTCAAAGTTAGATTCCAAACTTGGCAGACCAAATATGTTGCCTCTTCATTAAGTCACTATACCTATAAAAACTGATTACTATACCAGCCTTAGAACATCAATGGTAGAAGTCATGACATGCATTCGTACAAATTATGGAATGAAATTTCAATAGTAGTTGCTTCAAATACTAGCCTCTAGCAACCCTGGCACTATTTGTGTTTCAGGACAGGGAAACTTGGAAATTGTATCTTACATCACATAGTTGTGTTGGTTCACAGCCCTGGATGTAACAATTCCCCAGCTGATGATTCCCAAATTAGGCACAAATCATTAAGATGCAAGTTTCGTGCTTGAGTATAAGAAATGACTAAATGATTATTTTGCAGTCATTTATAAGAGTTTCTCTAGACGTCCAGGAGGAATGCTTATTTATTTCTCAAATGTGTTCTGATTATTTGTTACCCCAGCTACCTATCTAGTAGGGCTCTAGACCATTGTCTGTTTTTCTTGAGGGTCTCTTTTTGCTAGCTATAAACTTTACACAATTTCTGCTTCTGCTATGCTACTTTGTGCTTTGCAAGGTGTGGGACCCGTTCTATATTTTCCCCAAAGTGATTGGTAAACCAAGTTTGGTCATTTAAGAAAATTTGCTTAAAGAGTTGGGCAAACTAGGGATAATTGAAACGGCAAACTGAATCAGTCATAATTAGTGCAGTCCAAGGTCCTTCATAGGGATTTGCTTCGTGGTTATCTTTCTCCTACTTTCAGTCAGTTTCTGTGATGTACGGGCCAGTATATAACCTTATTGCTTCAAGGGAATGAACTTGATACCAGAGTTTTCCTCTTCTCCCCAGAGTGCATGTACCAGCCTCTGGGCAATGGTAGTAGTAGAAGAGAGGGGAGAGGGAATTAGGTTATTTTCCTAAAGGAAAAGATGATATTCTAGAAAGCAGCTCTGTTACTAATGATGCCAAATTTCATTGTTATGCCAAGTTTGACTTTTCACTAGCATAAAACACTCCTTACAGAATAGGATTTTACTTTATCATTGTATAACAAAATAATTTTATACAAATAAAAGGCAGATTGTACTCGCAAAAGGATTGAAAAGTGTTAGGCAAAATTAATTAAGCAATATCTCTCCCTTTCTAACCACCAAGACTTCACCAAAATAATTGCAGTCTAGGACTATCTTGCCCACCCTATCACTTACTGGAAAATGATTTCGTGTAATTTGTTTCCATAATGTCCACTTAGCATTTAGATGAAGTTGCCCCTTCTTACCTTTAGTAGTCAATAGAGTACCTAGTAAACCTTCAATATTTGGCTTTATTATCTGGACAGACTAAGTGGCTTTGGATAAAATCATATTTAAACTGTTAATAGAATTCTCTCTTTTGTAAAATAGAAATAATGATCCCTGCTTTTCAAATTCACTGTTTGGCTGGTTAATTCTAGCGCCTGTTAAACCCATGTGTGTGTGTGGTGATTATGGAGTCTTCTAGGTTTGACTAAAGAGAGTCCTTGGTTTGATCAGTGTGGCAATTGTTCTCTAAGCATTTTAACTTATATTTCATCCCTGCATTTCACCCCTACAGATACACACACATCACCACAACCATCTTCTATAAAACTGGCAGATTCAGAATGTTGGAAATGTCTTACTTTAAGCCTTAATTTAGTCCATCCTTCACTTTAAGATGTTTCCATCCATTTGAGTTATGATGAAACCATACCTCTTTAAAATAGGGGGAAAATAATAGATATAACATACAGCTTGAAATTAGACCTGAAAGCCATAGCCAGCTATCTTTAGCCAATGTGTTTTATGTAAAATTACGGTAGGTTTTTGCTGACGTGTATTATTTACAAACCTGAAATATTCTTCTACCTTTGTCTCTTAACCTTAAAAGAAAAAATGACAAAGGGAATGTTCACAAAGAGAATATTTGCATATACATATGTAGCTTATATGTAAGCTACATAAATACATAAAGGAAAAAAAAAGAAAACTCACCAAAAAAGTGTATCTGATGGATGCTGCATGGTAGAAATATAATTCACATTGATAATTATTCTGTTTATAGTACTTTAATAGCTACATTGATTACATTTGGAATAATGAATTGCTTATGCTAATAGTAATTGGAATTTGCTTATTTAAACACCTATCATTGCTAATTTCAGTTACCCAACAATGGAAAGTTAAGATTACACAATTAAATGGATTTTATCAAGCTTTCTTTTGGGGAAAAACACACATTCATTTTGACATAAAAATGGTTTTAATGCCGGATTCATTTTAAGCTAACAGGTTTATTTTAAATTAAAGACAGAGCTGTAATTATGAAAAAATGCCTTTTAAACAGATGCATCTATTTTTAGTATGGACCTAGTACTATAGGGAATATTATATGAGGGTTTTTTTTCCTAGTACTTTGTTTTTCTTAAGTGCTTTTAAATTGTTTTTATAAGCTATTTATCACAGTAATGAGATGAATTAAAATAACGTTTCCAATTTCACAGATAAATATATAGCATTAATGATCAAGTCATTTCCTCAAAGTAATGAATGCACAGAGGTAGTTGGTGCTCATATATGCATTATAGCTCCTTCTATAGACAGATTTGGACAGTGTTTAATTTTGAAATGGTGACCCAAAAGTACCTCTATAGTAAATAAACTCTTGAAATAGTGAATTAACTCTAGTCTGTGACTTAGCTGAGGTCTGTTCTTCTGGTTTTGGGAGGACTAATATAGGTTCCTGCCCATGACTGATTTTGGAAGCTGGATAAAATGTATATTCTTGTTTAGGCAATGGTCCTCGTTAATAGTAGTACCAAGGACCATATACAGACTGGTTATTAAGAATTATAATATTGTTATTAGAATATTATTCTACCCCTCAGTTTCTTCATCCAGAAGATATAAGTAAAAAAAAATTATCTTACAAGTTTGTGATAATTCAGTAAAATAAATAATATAAAGTAGTAGATGATTATCTCTTGCACCTGTAATGCAGTCAATCAATTATAGGTACAACTAGTTTCAGATTAAAATAAATGATATGTGGAGATGAGTATATTTCTTTATTCAACATTTTAATAACAATCCATAAACACTGGTTGTGATTTCATAGCATTATACTCTAACTTCTTAATCCTTTCACACACATTTAAAACACTGTTTTAAGGCCATGTATACTTTTTCTCTTCTTTTTTCCTCTCCATTTGTACATTATAAGATTTATCTCTACTCCATCTCTTAACAAATCGACTACTGTTACTTTCCAACTGATAAATCCTTTATGTATGTATGTCTGTGTGTCTGTGTATATGTATGTATGTATCTAAATTTATGATCATAAACTCAATATATATATAAAATACCATGCTTTTTATTTTGAGAAAAAGTTTTACCCAAATATGAACCCTAATTTCAAGTAATATTAACCTAATACCTAAGGAAACATTAAGTAGGTAATTATAGTGTAAGACAGAATTTCATATGTATTAAAATGGTTACATAAATGCTGTAAGATCTCAGAGAAGCTATACTTATTTATTGCTGTTAGGAAGTTGGGTCAGATGAAGACAGAGTTTTAAAATGTGGTTGGGGCGCCTGGGCGGCTCAGTCGGTTGAGTGTCCGACTTCAGCTCAGGTCATGATCTCATGGTTCATGACTTAGAGCCCCGATCGGGCTCTGCACTGACAGCTCAGAGCCTGAAGCCTACTTTGGATTCTGTCTCCCTCTCTCTCTGCCCCTCCCCTGCTCATGCTCTGTCTCTCTCTGTCTCAAAAATAAACATTAAAAAAACATAATAATAAAATAAAATAAAATGTGGATTAAAAATGTAAATAAATAAAATATGGATAGAATTCTCACAGAAGAAAAGAGATGGCAATTATGGTTATGATGGCGGTGTTAGCTAATGCTATGGTAGAAATTTATAAGTGTATCAAATCAACACATTGAGTACCTTAAACTTGCACAATGTATATCTCAATAAAGCTAAAAAAAAATGTGGACAGAATTTCAGAAATTGAACAATGGCACTTTGCAAACCTAGGAATTCCTAATATTTATTTTTAAAATGCTCCCATAGTGCTTTTGATGAATACCCAGGTTTGTAATTCACTCCTAGCCAAGTAGTTGGCCTTCTTGACCCCTGTTTTTAGCTGGAGACATTCCTAGGTACTAGAAGAACTAAGGAGAGAAACAGAAAGAGAGCTCTTATAAAAGAAGAAAAGTATATTCACACCTTTGTCAAGAAAGGGTAGTTTATTATGGTACTAGTCTATTAGGTTCAGTTTGTTTTATAAACTTATTCCTTAGAAACACTTAAGTTATAAATTCCAGATTTGGTATTTACTAGCTATGTGACTTAGAGTAAATTAATTAGCAACTCTAAAAGTCTCCTTTTTTGTATTTTTATTTTAATTTTTTTTAAGTTTATTTATTTATCTTGACAGAGAGAAAGAGAAACAGAAAGAGAGGAAGAGAGAGAGAGCACCTGCAGAGAGCAGCGGCAGAGGAGAGACTCCAAGCAGGCTCTGCATGTCAGCACAGTGCCTGAATATGGGGCTTAATTTCATAAACCGTGAGATTATGACCTGAGCTGAAATCGTGAGTCAGAGGCTTAACCTACTGAGCCACCCAGGCACCCTTCTGTACCTTTAAAATGAGGCTAATAATAATACCTAGCTTCCAGCTTCTTATTTTGACTAAGTGAGATAATGCTATGTAACCAAAGCATTGAGCATGAAGAACATGATGGGTAGCATGTCTGGAACCATTTTATGCTTTCTCACCATTACTTATTCCACTGTGTTTCATGGGGATGATTTCTCTCCACTGCTTTGATGAAAGTGAAGCCTCAAGACTCTTCTTGTATTAGTTAGTGTTCTCCAGAGAAACAGAACCAACAGGAGTGGCTGGCATAAAAGAAATTTATTCCTTCAAAGTTCCAGTGGCTGGCAGTCTCAGATGAAGTTGCTGACAGGATTAGTTCTTTCTGAGGGCTGTGAAGGAAGAATATATTCTGGTATTTATCTTTGACGTGTGAATGGCCTTCTTCTCTTCACATTGTCTTCCCTCCGCATATGTCTCTACAGACAAATTTCCCTTTTTAAAAGGATTCCAGTCATATAGGATTTGGGCCTACCTTAATGACCACAAGTTAGCTTCAATTAGCTCTATAAAGACACTATCTCCAAATAATGCAACTTTCTGAGGTATTGGGAGAGTTAGGACTTCAACTTATGAATTGGCAGGGAATACAATTTGACCCATAGTATTCATCTTCCAATCTCCCACCTTTAATTCTAGTCTTTGTTTCCAGAAATAACTACTACCCTGACTTTAGTGATTATTTTTCCTCTCTTTTCCTTAATATTTTGTGAAATATGTTAGTAGAACAAGAAAACATTATTTGTGCTCAAAAGATACTATCAAAAGATACTCATACTTTTTGGGGAAGAATTAAGGTAGTGGAGTAGTAAGGGTATCCTGGGCTTGTCACCTCCCTCAAACACTGCTAGGTTAACATCAAACCATTTTGAACACCTAGGAAATTAATCTGAGGATTGACAAAACAATATGCCTAATTTAAGAGAGAGAACATGACAGGTACATGGTGCATAGAGGTGAACTTGGAGAGAAGAGCCATGGTGTCCAGAGGGGAGGGAGCCATTTTCACAGAGAGGATAAAGACAGAGGTGGAGAGAGAGCTGTGCATTGGGTTTGCGCAAGAAATACCCGCCGAAAGCAGCTAGAGAGAAAGAGTGAAAACATGCACAGGGTACTGCACAAGAAAACTGTTCCCCAAAACCATTAATGGGGAAAATGGAGAGTGTTTCAATACTGCCAGGTTTTTGCTTTTTTTTTTTTTTTTTTTTTTTTTACAGCAGAGCACAGAGTCTGAAGTTTTAGATGTTATCCCCTGGTGGTACTCAGGGAGGAAGCAGGGTGGAGCCCCAGGAGCAGGCAGTGTGGTCTGAGGTTCCACTGGTTTGCATGGGGAGAAACAGTTCCCTTGCTTAGAGTACATTTGGTAGAGGTGATACGACCTTTCTGCAGGCAAAAGACCTAGCAGATGCCATCAAGCTGCCACGTTCACCAGTATAGGAACAAAGATGTTGGCTGAGGGCAGCAAATCCTGGTACAGACTATGTTGTGATTTACCATAAACTCTGTGCCACTGCCACTGTGCAGTGGCATGAACATTTCCCCAGGAAAGTCAGTCCTGGCCACAGTGTGGTGAGACCCTCCTCCAGAAGATCATTGCAGGTTGGACCACAGGGGTCTCCAAAGTGTGAGTTTTGAAAGCTGCATCTAAGATAAAACTCTAGAGAAGCAACACCTGGTAGGCAGGCAGCTGAGACACAGGGGGAAGGTGGGGAGCTGAGAGAAGTGGGGGGACACAGGGGTAACTGATTGCACATCTGCAAGGGTATGAACTTCTGGCCCTAGAGACTAGAGAGCTTGGTGAAGCCATTTTCACTATTAGCCCACCAGCACTGAGAGACCCCAGTGAGCTAAATAGCACCACCAAGTGGCGAATGGAGTGGTTACACCATTAAGATGGTAAATCCCATCCCACCATGCCTTCCAGGCATATCCCCACCTGTGCAAGTCAGCTAGACAATTAGAGCAGCTAGAGAATTAGAGCAGCGAGCCTCTTTCCCAGAAGACCAGCACAAATCCTTTCCACAAGCTGCTTCCACCTACATAGACCACTACAAAGTTTCAGCTCTAAAGGAAACTGGATCTAGCTTCATTTGGGTTTTTTGTTTATTCATTTTTGTTGTGGTGGTTGTTGTTCTTTAGTTTCATTGATAGAGAAAGAGCAAATTTTTTTAATTTAATTTTTTTAATTTTTATTTATTTTTATTTTTTTTCTCTCTTCTTTTGTCTTTTTGTCTATCAAGCTTCTCTTAACAAGCAGAACAAAACACACCTAGGATCTAGCTTTCTTTATTTGATTTATTTTTAAATTTTTATTTTATTCTATTGTTGTTGTTGTTGTTGCTGTTGTTGTTGTTGTTTTTACCTCCTCCAAAATGAGAATTTTGAGGAATTCACCTTAAAAGAAAGAACAGGAAGAAATGATGGCCAGGGATTTAGTCAGTGAAGATATAAGTACGATGTCTGAAGTAGAATTTAAAATGCCAATTATAAGGATACTGGCTGGGCTTGTAAAAAAGCATAGAAAACAACAGAGAATCTTTTCTTCAGAGATAAAAGAATTAAAATCTAGTCAGGCTGAAATTAAAAATTCTATAACTGAGATGCAAACCCAAGTGGAAGTCATAAAAACAAGGATGGATGAGGTAGAAGAGTGAAATATAGAAGATAAATTATGGTAAATAATGAAGATGAAAGAAGAGGGAAACAAAAGTCAGGGATCACAAATGTAGACTTAGGGAACTCAGCAATTTATTAAAAGATAATAATATTTGTATCATAGGAGTCCTGGTTGATAAAGAGAGAAAAAAAGGGAAGAAGGTTTTTGTGAGCAAATTGTAGCTAAAAATGTCCCTAATCTGGGGAAGGACACAGACCACAAAATCCAAGAAGCACAGACAATTCCAGTTAAATTCAACAAAAGACAGTCATTGCCAAGACATATCATAGTCAAATTCACAAAATACACAGACAAGGAAGGAATCCTGAAAACAGCAAGGGAAAAAAGTCCTTAACCTACAAGGGAAGACAGATCAGGTTCACTGAAGATCTATCCACAGAAACTTGGCAGTGCAGAAAGGAGTGGCAGGATATATTTAATGTGTTGAATGGAAAAATATGCAGCCAACAATACTCTATCCAGCAAGGCTGTCATTCAGAATAGAAGGAGAGATAGATATACCCAGACAAACAAAAACTAAAGGAGTTTGTAACCATTAACCTGGCCCTACAAGAAATTTTGAGGGGGACTCTGAGTGGAGAGAAAAAAAAAAGACTAAAAGCAACAAAGACTAGAAAGGACCAGAGGGCATCACCAGAAACCCCAACTCTACAGGTAACACAGTGGTACTAAATTCATATCTTTCAATAATCACTCTGAACATAAATGGACTAAATATTACAATCAAAAGACATAGGACATCATAATGGATAAAAACAAAAACCAAAAAAAACCCAAGATCCATCTATATGCTGCCTATAAGAGACTCATTTTAGACCTAAAGACACATGCAGATTGAAAGTGATAGATAAACATCTATCATGCTAATAGATACCAAAAGAAAGCTGGAGTTGCCATGCTTACATCAGACAAACTGGATTTTAAAACAGACTGTGACAAGAGATGAAGAAGGGCAATATATCCTAATTAAGGGGTCTATGCATCAAGAAGATTTAATAATTGTAAATATTTATGTCTCTCACATAAAAACACCAAAATATATAAATCAATAAATAACAAACATAAAGAAACTCATTGATAATAATACCATAGTAGTAGGGGACTTTAAGACCCCCACTTACAGTAATAGGCAGATTACCTAAGCAGAAAATCAACAAGGAAACAATGGCTTTGGAATGACACACTGGACTGGATGGACTTAACAGATATATTCAGAACATTTCATCCTAAAGAAGCAGAATATACATCCTTCTCAAGTGCACATGGAACATTCTCCATAATAGATCACATATTAGGTAACAAATCAGCCTTCAACAAGTACAAAAATATTGAGATCATACCATGCATATTTGCAAATCACAATGCTATGAAACTTGAAGTCAACCACAATAAAAAATTTGGAAAGCTCTCAAATACATGGAGGTTAAAGAACATTCTACTAAAGGACGAATGGGTTAATCAAGAAATTGAAGAAATTAAAAAAAATACATGGAAGCAAATGAAAATGAAAACATGAAAGTCCAAAACCCTTGAGATGCAGCAAAGACTGTCCTAAGAGGGAAGTGTATTGCAATTCAAGCCTATTTCAAGCAGCAAGAAAGGTCCTAAATACACAACCTAAACTTACACTTAAAAGACCTAGAAAAGGAACAACAAATAAAGCCTAACACCAGCAGATGGGAAATAATAGATTAAATCAGAAATAAATAATATAGAAACAACAATAACAACAACAACAAAAACAGTAGAAGATATCAACGAAACCAAGAGCTGGTTCTTTGAAAGAATGAACAAAATTAATAACCCCCTAGCCAGACTTCTCAAAGAGGAAAAAAAGAAAGGACCTAAATTCAATAAAATTATGAATAAAAGAGGAGAGATCACAACTAACACCACAGAAATATAAATAATTATAAGAGGATACTATGAAAAAGTATATGTCATCAAACTGGACAATGTGAAAGAAATGGATGAATTCCTAGAAACAAAAACTACCAAAACTGAAACAGGAAGAAAGAGAAAATTTTAGCAGACCTGTAACCAGCAAAGAAATGGAATCATTAATCAAAAATCTCCCAATAAACAAGAGTCCTGGACCAGATGGCTTCCCAGGGGAATTCAACCAGACATTTAAAGAAGAACTAAAACCTATTCTTCTGAAACTGTTGCAAAAAATAGAAATAGAAGGAAAGCTTCCAAACTCATTCTATGAATCAGCATTAGCTTGATTCGAAAACCAGACAAAGACCCTACAAAAAAGGAGAATTCCAGGCCAATATCCCTGATGAATCTGGATGCAAAAATTCTCAACAAGATATTAACAAATTGAATTCGACAGTATATTAAAAGAATTATTCACCATGATTAAGGTGATTTATTCCTGGGCTTCAGGTCTGGTTCAATATTCACATATCAATCAGTGTGATATACCACATTAATAAAAGAAAGGTAAGAACCATATGATCCTGTCAACAGATGCAGAACAGGCATTTGACAAAATACATCATCCATTTTTGATAAAAAAAATCCACAAAGTAAGGATAGATAGAACATACCTCAAAGTCATAAAAGCCATATACAAAAGACCCACAGCTAATATCATTCTCAATGGAGAAAAAATCAGAGCCTTTCCCTTATGGTCGGGACCAAAGCAAGGATGTCCACTCTCACCATTACTATTTAACATGGTACTGTTATCTTATCCTCAGCAACAAGACAACAAAAATAAATAAAAGGCATCCAAATCAGGTAGGAAGAGGTCAAACTTTCACTTTTTGCAGATGACGTGATACTCCATGTAGAAAACCTGAAAGACTCCACCAAAAAACTGCTAGAACTATACATGAATTCATCAAAGTCCCAGGATATAAAATCAATGTGCACAAATGTGTTGCATTTCTATACACTAACAATGAAGCAGCAGAAAAAGAAATCAAGGAATCAATCCCATTTGCAATTGCAAGTTAACAATAAGATGCCTTGGAATCAATCTAACTAAAGAGGTAAAATATCTGTACGCTGAAAACTATGGGAGACTTCTGAAAGAAATTGAAGAGGACACAAAGAAATGGAAAAACATTTCATGCTCATGGTGGATTGGAAGAATAAGCATTGTTAAATGTCTGTAGTACCCAAAGCAAGCTATGCATTTAATGCAATCTCTAACAAAATTCCACCAGTATTTTTGCAGAGCTAGAACAAACAATCCTAAAATTTATTGGAACCACGAAAGGTGACAAATAGCCAAAGAAATCCCGAAAAAGAAAAACAAACTGGAGGCATCACGATTCCAGACTTCAAGCTATATTACATAGATGTGGTCATCAGGACAGTGTGTACTGGCACAAAAACAGACACAGATCAATGGAATAGAATAGAAAACCCAGAAATGGACCCACAACTATCTGGTCAATTAATCTTCAACAAAGCAGGAAAAAATATCCAGTGGAAAAACACAATGTCTTCAACAAAATGTGGTGGGAAAATTGAACCTCTTTCTTACACTGTACACACACACACACACACACACACACACAGACACACACACAAATCAGAAGGGTTGAAGACCTAAACGTGAGACAGAAAATCATCAAAATCCTAGAGAAGGACACAGGCAGCAACCTCTTTGGCCTTGGCCTCAGCAACTTCTTACTAGACTCGTCACCAAAGGCAAAGGAAACAAAAGCAAACATGAACTATTGGGACTTCATTAAGATAAAAATTTTCTTCACAGTGAAAGAAACAATCAACAAACCTAAATGTCAGCCTACAGAATGGGAGAACATATCTGCAAATGACATATCTGACAAAGGGTTAGTGTTCAAAATCTGTAAAGAACTTGTCAAACTCAACACCCAAAACAAATAACCCAGTTAAGAAATGGACAGAAGACATGAATAGACAATTTTCCAAAGAAAATATCCACATGGCTAACAGGCACATGAAAAGATGCTCAACATCATTCATCCTCGGGGAAATACAAATCAAAACCACAATGCTACCACTTCGCACCTATCAGGTTGGCTAAAATTAACAAGAAAGAACAGGTGTTGAAAGGATAGAAAAAAAAGGGAAACCTATTTCACTGTTTATGGGAATGCAAACTGGTGCAGCCACTTTGGAAAACAGTATGGAGTTTCCTCAAGAAACTAAAAATATAACTACCCCTATGATCCAATAATTGCACTTTTGGGTATCACATGCACCCCAATTTTTATAACAGCATTATCAATGTTAGCCAAACTATGGATACAGTCCAAATGTCCATTGACTGATGGATAGATAAAGAAGATGTGGTATCTATATACAATGGAATATTACTCAGCTATCAAAATGGTTGAAACCTTGCCATTTGCAATGACATGGGTGGAGCTAGAATGTTTTATGCTAAGTGAAATAAGTCAATCAGAGAAAGACAAATACCATATGATTTCACTCCTATATGGAATTTAAGAAACAAAACAGGTGAACATATATAAAGTTGGGGAGGGGAAGAGAAGAGAGGGAAACAAACCACAAAAGACTATTAATGATGGAGAACAAACTATGGGTTGATGAAGGGATGTGGGTGGGAGATGTGTTAGATTGTTGGTAGGTACTAAGGAAGGCACTTGTGATGAGCACTGAGTATTGTATGTAAATGATGAATCACTGCATTCTACTCCTGAAACCAACATTGCACTCTATGTTAAACTAACTAAAATTTAAAGTAAAAAAAGGAAAAAAAATACTTTTTATAAACATCATACAATTATTCCTATCTGACTTTTTATGTTAATATTATGTGTTCTGAGATTTGACCATGTTCATGTTGATATGAAAGCTATAATTTATTCATTTGCTTTGTAAGACACTATATCAACATATTAGTTATTTTATATTTCATGGGTATTGGGGTTGAATTCACTTTCATTGTTACAAATGTGTTGCAATTGTATTCCCAAACACACACACACACACACACACACACACACACACACAATGTGTTTGAGAGCAAGAGGTACTCCAGAATGCATACTTAAGAATGAATTTGCAGAATCAGAAATTATATATGGGTTAGTGTTGGATCACGGCAGCAGAAGTACTGGAAATATTATGGGTTAGTAATTTATTATATAAATTAATCTTACAAAACTATAGGAAGTACTGGGGAAACAAAATATGTAAAGGATCAGAGAAAAGTAAAAATATTTGATATGGTGTGGTTGATAAAGTTGAAGCTTGTGGGAAGCTAGGCATATCCAGCTGCTGGTGAATCCTGCAGGAATTTGGTATAGAAGTCTATGGAAATGTGTTGAGTTTTCATGGATAATGCCTGAGCCTGCAGCCATTCATCCAGCAGGGCTGACAGAGAAGGAAATCTTGGTTGGATGAGAAATGAAGCAGGAAGACAAACTGGGACCCACTATCCATACTGGGTCTGCCCCTTACAAACTGTAACTGAAATGTTTAAATTTCTCATGTGGCACACGCTAACATGAAACTGTACAAGAAGAGAATTCTGAGATTCACATTTACAGATTACCTAAATTGAAACAGTATAATACCATTATGTTACCTTTACTGGATAATTCTAAATACTTTTCCAAAGTTGTTCCAATTTTACCCCATCAGCAATATGTTAAGTTTTTCTTACTCTATGTTCTTATTAGCCCTTGATGTGTCAGGCTTTTATCCTGTATATCTAGTATGTGCAAAATAGTGTTTCAATTTCTACTTCTCTTCCCTGTTCTTTAGAAGGATTAGACAACTTCCAAATATTTACCATGCATTCATATTTCCTCTCCTGTGAAATGCCTATTTAATGGCATCTGCCCATTGTTTTATATGTAGTTGATTCCCTTTTTTCCCTATAAATCTGAGTTATTTTCATATTCAAGCAAATATGTGTTACAAACATCATTTCTAATTTTCTTTTTTCTTTTATATATATATATACACACACACACACTATATATTAAATATATATTTAATGTTTATTTATTTTTTGAGAGAGACAGAGACAGAATGCAAGTGGGTTAGGGGCAGAGAGAGAGAGGGAAACACAGAATCTGAAGCAGGCTCCAGGCTCTGAGCAGTCAGCACAGAGCCTGACGTGGGGCTCAAACTCATGAGCTGTGAAATCATGATCTGAGTTGAAGTCATATGCTCAACCGACTGAGCCACTCAGGAGACCCAATTTCTAATTTTCTAATGGTAATATAATCGTATTTGTCTCTTATTTTTCTGATTTGTGCCTCTAATTTTTTTGATTATGCTGACACTCAAAGGACTTAACAGTTACTTCTAATAACAAGAATTCATAGATTTTTTTCCCAAGGAACAATAGAAAACCTTCTATCCCACTTCGAGCTTGCTTTATGCTTGGGAAGGTTTCTCTGGAAAAGGGTGATAGCTGGCTTTTCTATGTTCTCTTCTTGCTTTTCTTTACTTACTGCAAGTCAGCTATACATTGGATTCTGACCACTCAGCATTTGACTAGTTTGAATCTGGATCAAATTAGGAACAATAAGGATCATCCTTAATTTACTTGCCAGATCTTATCCTGCTTTAACATTGGGCTTTCTGAGGTTTGTGAGTATTTAGTACTCATTCTCTCTCAGCGGTGTTTTTCTGGTTTTGGACTGTCTTTCCCAAGATGCAGGCTATGTTTTATTATTATTATCATTATTATTATTAATTTTTATTTTACCTTGTTTTATTTTTATTATTTTCATCTGGCTACTTCAACTTCTTCTCTGAATCCTTGGGCAGTCTATCTTTTCTGTCTATGTCCTATAATTCCCACGTCCCTGCCTTGAACAGGACTTATAAGGTCTACAGTCAGTTTAATCCAATGCCCACTCTAACTCATAAGTAAGATTCATGTATTTGTTGCCCCACTATCTGTAGAAATAAAACTCTGTCCTATGGCCATCCCATTTCTCCCCCTTTCATGTCTCAGACTGATCTATTTGTCCTCCCAAGTTTACATTCCTCAAAAGCAACTGTCAAACAGTATTCCCATGGGATATCCCATTCAAATGCCAGGACAGTCACAGAAAATCTTTTACCAAGCTCCCTTTAAAACCCCTATAACCCAGGTCTGGCAGAGGAGGATAAATAGGCACCACCACTTTCTACAGTAATCTCCTCTCTTAACTTCTTTATACTCAACCCATTTACACTCCTGATTAGATATAGTTCACACAGATCTGAAAACAAATTTAAGAAACTTTGTTTTTTGTAAATGCTCACTTTGGAATTTAGGAGGACATGTCACAAATTGGCTTCTTCATGGAATTTTGCATCCTCAGACTAATATGAGACAGAAAATGTCCTATATTAACCTCCCATTATGTTATTTCATTATGAATAAAAAGCACCTCACATTTGATAGACAAATAGAAGACTTAAATTTGTAATTATAATTTCATAGAAAAAATAACAATTATATGTGGCATCTAGATTATTCGATATCACCAACTCTTAGTTTTAAAAGTTCCTAAAAGAGACTTAATTACAACTTCCACCATGTGGATGTTTTGATATCATCTTCAAAAGCCTTGTCAAAGTGGTGGCTTATAAAGGACTGAGTTTTTTCCATCAGTGTCTGAACAAACTTTCTGGAAGAAGAAAGCAAATGCTTTTTTTCTTTGCCTATCATTGGATCCTACTGAAATCTCTACCAATTACTCCAACCCATTTTAAAAGTTAAGGATGGAGAAGCTCAGTTAAAAAGGCTAAAATGCACTCTCTCTTTGCAAACCCATCCAGAAGCTAACCTCCCAACTAAGGGGCTTTTCATCTCTGCATCTTTGGTTCAAATTTAGGCTTGGGTCAAAATTTTGTCTTAAGAAATTGATGATTACATATATAGGCATTATATTAAAGAGATGGAATGGTATGGGAGAGAACACCCCGCACTTATATCAGAGTTCTGTTTGAATCTTGGCAGGAACAATGAAGTAATTTTGGGCAACTCCTATACTTTGTTAATATGGTTATTCTCTTTGTTACCACTTCCCCTATCCTCCACCCCCAAATCCATTCACCGCTAGTCATTGCCATGCTCTAAATCTCCTGCACACTGTATACCCTGAGCTCCATGGTGATTAGCTTTTGTTTAGGTTGATCCAGTGGTGTGCTGGAGCCAACTCACACCAGCTTGCAAGAGCCAATTGTGTGTATCTTTTTCCACCTCCAGTTCAATGACATCATGTTGGTATATTGAAATCAGCCATGGTGGGAGTGCTTACACTACAGGTATGAGCTAATTCTAAAATCAAAGTTTTGTTTTTGTTTTGAAAGCCACATTTTAAACATTTCATTTATCAGTCTACCCTTGGTTTAGCCAATGAGAGTTGTGGACAGATCAGAATGCAGGAAGCGAGATTGAAATACTTCATTCCTGCCCCCTCCTTGCTTCAGAGCTCCATTTTGGAAAACACCCCCTACTTTCTCCTCCACAATTCCTATTAAGCAGCCCCATCTCACAGAATCACTTCTTGCAAAGGATATGGTAACATTAGTTCATCCTTGCCTTTTCAGCCCCAAAGGGTTTTCTCTGTTGTTTGTTTCTCGTTACCTCTGCACCCTTTACAAGCTCCCTTTACACTGCCCACTGCTCTTTAAGTAGTACCTTCATTAAATTTTATTTGAACTAGCTGGTATCCATTCTGCTTCCAAGATCATAAATGATGTATCAGTCATGACAGTTTTTCTGAAATGACCCGTATGCATTCAGAATTTTGATAAATATATTGCCTCCCTGCAGCTCCAACCCATGTATTGAATTTGGCATGCAAAATGAGGTTTCTTTAGAATCCAAACCCTGGAATATAAAATGATGACAATCAGCCAGGTCATTAAAAATAAACTACATTTTTAAAGTTAAGAATTTTCTTATTTTCACATTGATTAATTGAAAGTTTAAAAGCCAATTATTTAGCTTTGGGCTCCTGGTTCTCTTCCTAGCCCAAACACATGTAACTTTTTTTTTCTTTTCTTCAGATCACAATGGATTTCACTTTACTTGAGAATGTGAGAAACAAACATCATAGTCATTACTCTTCTTAATGTGGTGCCAAATAGTTCACCTACTGACATTATTTCAGTAGGGGCAGGAAAATAAGGGGCTTATTTTTACTCCTAAAAAAAAAATTAGCCCTGGTGAAGAACATGTAAAGGATGTTAATGTTTGCTCTCCCTTCTACAACCAATTACTCATTAAAAAACACTTGGGGCCAAATAAAATGCAAGATCTAACCTAGTTTTCCTCTTCCCTTTTACTAATTTTTATCAAGGCAGAGTTTTAGGCAGTGAAATGGCATCCTTAAGCAAATTTCCTTTTTAAAGGTTGGTTAACTTGGCAGATGTTAAACTGTACATATTTTATTTCTGAAATTAAAAAAAAAGTAGTATTTTAGGGGCGCCTGGGTGGCGCAGTCGGGTAGGCGTCCGACTTCATCCAGGTCACGATCTCACGGTCCGTGAGTTCGAGCCCCGCGTCAGGCTCTGGGCTGATGGCTCGGAGCCTGGAGCCTGTTTCCGATTCTGTGTCTCCCTCTCTCTCTGCCCCTCCCCCGTTCATGCTCTGTCTCTCTCTGTCCCAAAAATAAATAAACGTTGAAAAAAAAAAATTAAAAAAAAAAAAAAAAGTAGTATTTTTCTTTACCCGAAGACCATATGTCAAGGAAAAATGTCTTATACACGGATACTGTCAAGGAAACTTGTTTTCTTTCCATTTTTTTTACTGCCAGATTTATTTGATTGATTCTCAGATCAACGTACTTCTATTTGACATGCTATCTTTAGAAATAGCTATGTGTCCCATTACCTTCATAACAAATAAACACTGAAATCATAGTGATAGTTATTTCTAAAGATGGGGATGGGAAAGGTCTCTTCTTTTCAACCTAGGTACCATGGTCATGTACAGGACACCCTCTTAGTTTCTTCTATTTTATGCTTAGCTGCATTAAAACAGGTTAATGGAAAACTGATTCTATGTGATTCAGTCAGAACCAAAGTTAAGACTGTAACACTTACTCTAATTTGTGCTTTGCAAATGCATACCAATGGTCATAGAATGTTTCCAGTTGCCATTGGTAGGGGTAAATATTATAAAACAAAGACTCTACATCATTTATACTTACTTAAACTCTCCATCTTCAAAATATAAGAGAAGCTGTTTTATCTTTGCTACACTTTCTATTAATTACCCCTGAATTCATGGGCATAAAGCGTATCCACTTTAATAAGTATATACCTATGAAACATTAATCCATTTGGCCTTCTTAAATTTTTTAATGTTTATTTTATTTTTGAGAGAGAGAGACTGCACGTGATTGCACATGAGTGGGAGAGGGACAGAGAGCAAGGGAGACACAGGATCAGAAGCAGTCTCCAGGCTCTGAGGTGTCAACACAGAGCGGGATGCCGGGCTAGCAGCTCAGACTCACGAGCCGAGAGAACATGACCTGAGTCGAGTTGGCACTTGACGTGGTGAGCTACCCAGACACTCCTATTTGGCCCTCTTAGGTAATTCAACATAACACATTTGAGGGTTTTGGAAGTCTATATTTAAATACTTATATCAATATATACAAATATATAATTTAATCAATAGTCTACATGGTTATATATTATTCTTTACACTGTTCATTAGATTAATATTTTAAAAATGTTAACTGGGGTTTGTTGGTTCCATCTTAAGGAATACTATGGCTAGCCAGTTCCTATGCCAAAACCCAATTAGAATTCCAAACAAGTTTTCTACTCATGAACTATTGCGTCCCAAAGAAAGTCATTCAGGAAGCGTTAACAGCCTTATAAGCTACAATATACCTTGTTCCTTTCTTTTCTTTCCTTTATAGTTTTTGTTTGTTTTCTGAACATTCCACGTTTATCCATCCATACTTTTATGAATGTTATTTTATCTTTTGGAACTTTCTTCCCCTTTTACAGAACTTTATTTTCTACTCGTCTTAAAAATCTATCTTTAAAGAAAAATCTCATGTAACATTCTTTAATCCTTCAGAATAAGTCTATACCTTTGAGTTTTCATAATACTCTGAAAATAGTACTATTAGAACACATAATGTGATTTTATGTGTCTCTAGAGGATAGTTCTTATGGTGTTTTGTTTTCTTTTTGGCCTTTCTAATAACTAACACAATGGCAGAATAAAGTCCACACTCAGTAAATGTTAGCTTAATAAATTATTGAATGCATGGACTACATTTTTCTAGTTATTGGGATTTATATTGATAACCTTTCCTCAAGAAAACAGCCATTGATTTCTCTTTAAATATTGCAAAGGAAAGGATCATGGACATTTAACATTATGAGGCCCAACAGAAATAATTCTCTGAGCTTGCAAATTATATTCATTAAATGAGTGTTAAGTCATAATAGGTAAATGCAATTTCTCTGCAGATTAAATTTAGTAAATTAATTAGATCCAAAATTCATTATAAAATTCTTCACAAGGATTCAGAAACACAGGACTTCAGAAAGAATATGCTAGCATGTAGTTCATCTAAAATATGTTTCTCTGAAGAGAAAAGTTAGAAAAAAGGTAATTAAGTATTAAACCCTAGCAGAATATTGGCATAATAGTAGCTGTTTCTGTTACATTAGTTCCTTTATAAAAGGTAGAACCTACAGTTTCCTTAATATTATAATTCTTATCTAAAAATATTTTTATCACTCTGTTAAAGTGATCATAGATACAGGTTTATTAGCTTTGATTTCCTGAACTTTGAAGATAAAATATATTATTAAAAATTAATTACATGTTTGCTTCCTTTTCAATTTTTAAAATGTGGATGATAAAAAAATTTAAATTTTATATTATGGTTCATATTATGTATATGTTGTTCAGTGCTCATCTAGAAGGCAGACTGAAATATCCAGCCATCTCATGGTGCTTAGGAACCAAAGACACAAAGGGAGAAGGAACTAAGAAAACAGGCAAGAGTTGAAACCCCTATGGGGTGGCAAAAAGAATTGATCATATATAGTCACATATATTTAGAGTTACTAATTCTAGGCATACCTGGAATTGGAGAATCTAGAATTGCACCAGCTAGAAGATATTGCTGGAGGACAAATAAATAAATAAATATTTAAAATTTATTTTACTTTATTTTGTCCAAGGATGTATTGAGTTTACCGAGCATTTAAATGGCAATTTCCCTTTCAGTTTATCTTTAGGTTTTTGAAACTCTTTGGGTTAGGAAGCTAAGGAGCTAAGCTAAAACAAACAAACAAACAAAAAAACCCCACAAAACAGAAGGACTGAGTTATACTTTCAAGATTGAGGGGGAAACAATCCACCAGGGTCTCAGTGAAAGATGTGATTGGTTATACCTCAAAAAAGTAGGCTGAAAATTAACTGAAACTGCAATCCATTCTTTATCCAATTTAGTCCCTTATGAAATTGATGTAACCAATAACCCACACTACCTGCCCAGTAGAGTGTTGAACTGTCTGTAGTAAAAAAAGAAATATCATTTGTTGATGATCTGTTGAAACAATATTGTATGCCTCAACAGGAATTACTCAACATATGCCTCTCTCTCTCTCTCTATATATATATATACACACACACACACACACACACACACACATATACACAGAAGGAAACTCATGGATTATCCAAAAATAGGAGTAGACAAGGGCTGAAAGTAACCAAAATAAGTATATTTATTAAAATGGATGAAAGCAAAAATAGATGAGCATGGGAACTGTACCAGAGAATCCATGGAAAATCCATACTAAAAATTAAACTGACAAAAAAAAATACAGAAAACTACAGTATATGAAATTAAAAACTTCATGGATAGTATGAACAGTAGCCTAGACAAAATAGAAGATGGAGTCTAAAAATAATGTTTAACTATCATATCCAGATAGAAGCATAGAAAGATAATAGCATATAAAAAAGAGATAAACTTAAGAGAGCTACATACTCAAAAGTGCTAATGTACATGTTATTAGAGTCCCAAGAGAAGATGCAATGAGGTGGAAACAATGTTTAAAGAAATATCTCAAAATTTTTTTAATTCAATTAAAAATATCAATAGTGATTCAAGATACTTAGCAAATATGAAGGAAGAAAAGACCAGTTACATAAAACTGTTGAAATCCCAAGATGAATATAAACATTATAAAAAGCAGTGAGAAAAAGAAATTTCATTGTAGCAACAACAAGACTTATAGCTGACTTCTCAAAAAAGATAATGTAAGCCAGAAGATAATAGAATGTCATGTTTAAACCATGAAGGAAAATACTGCCAACCTAAAATTTTATATCCAGAACTATATACTTAAAAGTTAAGGTGCAGCAAAGATGTTTTCAAACAATAACAACAAGAACAAAAGCTAAGGAGGATTTGTTTCCAACAGGGCTGTCCTAAAAGAAATATTAAAGTGAGTTATTCTGACAGAAGGAAAATGATCCCAAATGAAAACTTAAAATACATGAGGGAATGAAGTACACAGAAAGAGTAAATGTGGGAGTAAGTAAAAAATGGATACCAAAGGTATAAATTGATAATGACGACAATTGACAATGATGATGTTCTTTGGGGCTTGAAATATATGTGGCAATAACAAATAGCAAAATGAGAATGTGGGATTAAGGTGTTCTTTGTTTCTAAGTTTTTCAGAGAACAAATATTACAGTTTAATAAGTTGAGTACATGTGGTGCCTAGTGGGAGCTGAACTAAACTATAATTACATTGCTATACAATCAGTGTGGACAACTCTGAGAGTTAAAAACTCCAGGGGTTCCAGTCATAAGGGGGCCCCAGTATTGTAAGATTTATATCCAAGAGTTCAACCAGGTTCCCACACTAAATATCTCAAAAAAGAGAAAAATCTCCTTGCGCTTCCATTCTGGGCAGGGGAAAGCAAGCATTTTGAAATATGTCAGAATGACCTATTCTTCTTAACAAGGCCTGCCATCAGGAGAAATTAGTTAACCAGAGCCAACTTGATTTGAGGGAAGGAAAATACTCAACTCCATCTCAACTCTAGCCAGTCTGTTCTGCCCAAGTGGGGAAAAACAATTGAGAAATTCTCATGAAGTTTACAATCCAGAGGCACAGATTTATTAAAAGACTGAAACTTAATCATAGGATTAGAGAACACTTCTCCCCTCACGCTTCATCACCACATTACTAAGGTCTATTTACAACAGTTCCTTTTGGTTGGTATATCATGTCTGACTATCAAGAAAAATTATAAGACATAGTAAAGACAACACACTTTGAAGAGACAGAGCAAGCATCAAAGCTATACATTGCAGGGATACAGGAATAATCAGATTAGGAATTGAAAACAACTATTATTAATATAATAATGACTCTAATTGATAGAGTAGAAAACACACACAAAAAAAGATGAACAATGTAAAGGCAGAGGTAGATATCCTAAGAAAGAACTAAAAAGAAATGCTAGAGATTAAAAAATAAAATACTGTAACAGAAATAAAGAATGACTTTAATGGGCTTCTTAGTAGACTGGACATAGCTAAGGAAAGAATCTCTGAGCTAAAGAACATACCAATAGAATCTTAAAAACCAAAAGCAAAGAGAAAAAAAAAAAAAAACAGAACAGAGTTTCCGAGGACTGTGGGACAAATACAAAATGTATGACATAAAGATAAGGAGAATGCTAGAAAGGAAAAAAAGAGAGAGAGAGAGAGAGAGAGAGAGAGATGGGTTCAAGATGACAACATAGCAAGACCCTGAACCCATCACCCATGAAACACACCAAATTACACCTGTTAATAGAACAATTTCTCCTGAAGACCTGAGGGCTAACTGAACAGCTACTGAACAACCAAAAATAAAGAGAATAGCAAGTGAACAGCAAGAGAAATGGAGACATGCCATGGTTTAATAGGGTAACTAAAATATATAGCCATGGCTCCAGTCAGCCAACCAAAGTCACCAAGCACACACTGTCTGCATAGGGTGATCCATACACAAGACAACTCCTTTAACTTTAGGAGAAGTAGCTATTTCGCCTAATCCATAGAAACAAACACAGAAAGCCAAGCATAATGAGATGACAGAGGAATATATTCCAAAATAAAGAACAAGAAAGAAACCTCAGTAAAAGAAGTAAATAAAATAGAGATATGCAAATGACTGATAAAAAATTTAAAGTCATAATCATAAAGATACTCATTGGGCTGGAGAAAAGAAGAACTCAGTGAGACTTTTAATAAAAAGATAGAAAATATTAAAAAGAACCAATTGGAGCTGAAGAATACAATAACTAAAATTTAAAAACACACACACACACTAGAGGGAATTAATAGTAGATTGTAAGATGCAGAAGACCGTATCAGTGATCTGGAAGACAGGGTAATGGAAAGCACATAAGCTAAATAACAAAGATTGTCATTCATATTTGAAGGAGAGATAGAGATTCCCAGACAAACAAAAGATACATGAGTTTATCACCACTAAACCAGGCTTACAAGATTTGTTAAAGGGGCTTATTTACGTGGAAAAGAAATGGCTATAATTAGACATAAGAAAACTATAAATAAAACGATGTAAGATATGACAACATATACATACAATGTGGAGAAATTGGTGGTAGTACAAAGGAGAAGAAAAGGGAAAACAGAAAAAGAAAAAAAAAAAACGATTTTATCTCTTTCTGTCTCTCTCTTATTTTAAGAATGTGTTTGAACTTAAATGACCTTCAAATGAATATGGACTGCTATTTACTTAGGATGTTACATATGAGCCTCATGGTAGCAACAAACCCTAAACATAAAGAGCAAGAACAAGAGAAGAAGAAAGGAACAAAGAAAAACTACAAAAACAATCAAAAAACAAACTTAAAAAATTACCATATGTACATACCTATCAATAATTAAATGTAAATGGTCTAAGTGTTCCAACAAAAGACATAGAGTGGCAGAATGGGTAAAAAGAACAACAAACAAAAAAGACATATCTATATGCTACCTAAAAAGTAGACTCAGACCAAAAGATAGACACAGTCTGAAAGTGAAGCCATCTTTTTCTTCATACCAAAAGATGCATACAGACTGAAAGTGAAGGGATGGAAAAACATTCACCATGGAAATGGAAGCAAAACAAACAATAGCAATAAAGCTGGGGCAGCAATACTTACATGAGACAAAATCAAAATAGACTTTAAAATAAAGACTAACAAGAGACAAAGAAAGGCATTACATAATGATAAAAGAATAAATTCAACAAGAGGATACAACAATTTTGAATATCTACACACTCAACATGGGAACACCTAAATACATACGGCAAATATTAATTGCACAAGAAGATAAATTTATGGTAATACAATATTAGTAGGGGACTTTAACACTCCATGTACATCAATGTTTACATCATCCAGACATAAAATCAATAAGAAAACATGTCATTGAGTGACACATTGGACCAGATGGACATAACAGTCAAATACAAAACCCTTCATCCAAAAACAACAAAATACACATTCTTTTCAAGTGTACATGAAACATTCTCAAGAATAGATCACATATAAGGCCATAGAACAAGCCTCAATAAATTTAAGACGACAGAAATTATACCACACATCTTTTCCACTCACATTGGTGTGAAACTAAAAATAAATCACAAGAAAAACACTGGAAAAAACAAAAACTTGTGGACACTAAACAACATGATACTAAACAACTAATGGATCAATGAAGCAATCAAAGAAGAAATCAAAAAATACATGGAGAGAAACGAAAATGAAAACTTAATCGTCCAAAATCTCTGGGACACAGCAAAAGCAATTCTAATAGGGAAGTATCTAGTAATACAGACCTACCTCAAGAAACAAGAAAAAAAATCGTCAATCTAACCTTATGCCTAAAGGAGCTAGAAAAAGATGAACAAAGTCCAAAGTGAGTAGATATAGAAAATTATAAAGATCAGAGCAGAAATAAATATTGTAGACACAAAGAGACAGAAATTAAGATGAAATCAAGAACTGGTTCTTTGAAAACATAAAGAAAATTGGCAAACTCTTAGCCAGACTCATCAGGAAAAAAAGACAAAGGACTCAAAGAAAAGCAGAAATGATAGAGAACTATACAACAGAATACAAAGAGTTGTAAGAAAAATGTGTACCTTGGAATATATATGGCAAAATATATGCCAATAAACTAGACAACCTAGAAGAAATCTATAAATTCCTAGAAACATACAATCTTTTAACACTGAACTGGGAATAAATAGAAAATCTGAACTGACTGATTACAAGTAACAAAATTGAATCGGTAATCAAAAAACTAGCAAAAATAAAATCCCAGGACTAGATGGATTCACAAGTGAATTCTACCAGACACTTAAAGAGTTAATACTATTCTCCTCAAGTAATTGCACAAGTTAGAAGAGGACGTAAAGCTTCCAAAAAATTCTATGAGGCCAACAATTACCCTGATACTAAAACCAAACAAAGAAACCACAAAAAAATGAAAACTACAGGTCAATATCCGTGATGAACATAGATGCAAAAATCCTTAACAAAATATAATCAAGCTGCATACAATAATTAAAAATTATTATATTTTATACGTTAAAAAGAATTACTCACCATGATCAGGTGGAATTTATTTCTTGCATGCAAGGATGGTTCAATATTCACAGATCAATGTTATACACCACACCACATCAGCAAAATTAAGGATAAGAATCATATGATTATCTCAATAAATGCAGAAAAAAACATTTAACAAGATTCAACATCCATTCATGATAAAAATTTTCAACAAAGTGAAGTTAGGCAGAATATACTTACATAAAAAAGGCCTTATGTGAAAAACCCACGATTAACATACTCAACGGTGAAAAACTGAGCTTCCCCTCTAAGGTCAAAAACAAAACAAAGATGTCTACTCTTCCCATTTTTATTCAACATAGTACTAAAAGTCCTAGCTACAAAATCTGAGTAGAAAAAGAAATAAGAGGCATCAATATTGTTATTATTAAAGAAGATGTTTACAATGTCACTATTCACTGAAAACATGATACATACCAGGACACAAAGAAAACTTGAACAATGGAACACCTGGGTGGCTCAGTCAGTTGAGCATCCTACTTTGCCTCAGGTCATGATCTCATGGTTTGTGGGTCCGAGTCCCATGTCGAGGTCTGTGCCGACATCTCAGAGCCTGGAGCCTGCTTCCAATTCTGTGTCTCCCTCTCTCTCTGCTCCTCCCACTCACACTCTGTCTCTCTCTCAAAAACAAATAAACATAAAAAAAAATTAAAAAGAAGAAAAGTTGAACAAAACTGAAAAGACTAAAATTATTCCGAATATATTTATTGAATGGGATGTAAGTAAATTTAAAAAAATAGCTACAAAATCTCTAATTTTTTAAAATTTAAACCTTTCTCCTCTGAAGAATCCATGGTTCAAAGAGAAAATCAAAGCAGAAATTACTGACAATTCTTTATGGGTTTCCCATATTGCTGTACATCTTGGGAGCAGAGACATTGACAGTCTTTGTTCTAGACTATTTTTTCCAAAAGTTTGTAGAGTGAATAGTCTTAGAAAATAAGGATAGTATATGCGTCCCAGTCAGAAGGCAGGTTTTCATTCTCCCTCTCTCTTTCTCTCTCAATTTTTCTCCCTTTTTCAACAATCCAGCAGGGTAAAGATAATGTCTCCTTTCTCTGAGGCAAAGATCAGGCAGGCTTATGGCCTATTCGGGTTCCTCAACTCGGGATTCCTTAGCTATGTTATAAATCTGTTGAATGTGCTGGGCTTTTCCAATTCCCTCATGTGACCCTGTGCAGCACATGAAAGCAATGCACGTGATGCTCAAGCTGCTTACTATGCTGTGAGTAAGAAAATTCTTTGACCTTGACCCATTTTTTGTTAGTAGGGTAAAATATTAAACCTTTCACATTAAAGCTACTTTCATTTTTAACATAACTGTGTCCTTAAAGTCTGTCATAGAAAATATTTTTAACTGGATGATAAAAACGTACTAATGGTATGAAGTATTTAAAAGAAAATTTATAAATTAGAAAAGTCTGAAAAGCAATAACAAACTTTTTATCAAGAAACTTGCATAAGAGACATAAATGAAACAAAATAGAATGAAACAAAATAGAATGATAAAAATTACCATGATAAAAATTAAAGAGCAAAAACATATGAAATAAAGATAATCAAAAAATTCTGATGTTAGTTCTTAGATTTAAATAATAAAGGTAATATACATCTAGTAAGAGAGAAAAGAATGAGTGGACTCACAAATTACTAATATGTGAAATGTGAAATAGTACATCTCTATGATAGTACAGACATCAGAAAGACAAAATGATACTATGAAAAATATACACCAATACATTTACTAATTTGGATTAAATGTACAAATCTTGGGGAAATACTAAGTGTTAGTGAGGATATGGAACAAGCCGAACTATCATGCACTGCTGATGGTGTCTAAACTGGTTGAACAACTTTAGAAAAAAATCACGCACTGAAGCCAAATGTGCTTCCCTTAAGAAAAATAATTTTGCTCCTACGCATTAAGAGTATTACCTAACAGAAATTAATCTTAACATTTCTCATTCTTTTGGAAATGACCAAAACACTAAAAGCTACCCAGTGTCAATCAGCAGTGGACTGGATCAATGAAATATGCTGAAGGAATATGACAATGATTAAAATATAATTACATGCAACAATAAGGCTGAATCTCACAAATATAATGGTGAAAAAAAGAAGCCAGATGCAAAAGAGTATGTACTAGATTATTGCACTCAAAATACTGAAAAGGCAAAGTGGTGTAATGCTATTGGATGTCAGGATAGTTGTAATGCTGGGGATGCTCCAACTGGAAGATGGCATGGGGAATGGTTTTGTGCTGCTGAATTGGATGTTGATTACACAGGTGTGTTCAGTTTCAGAAAATTCATCAAGCTGTTAAGATAGGTTTGGTTTTCAGAATGAATAATTTTCTTCATTGAAAGTTCAAAAAATTATTTTTGTTCAGGCTATTTTTCTAGATATTGGTGATGCAGAAAGTGTGTAAAATGAAAATTTTCTCTCATCAAGGGATATACAATTTAATGCTAATACAAAATAAACATACTTGGGGCATCCAAGTGGTTCAGACAAAAATCCTTGTTTTTGGCTCAGGTCATGATCCCAGGGTCATGGGATTCAGCCCCATGTGAGGCTCCACACCGAACTTGGAACCTGCTTAAGATTCTCTCTCTCTCTACTCCACTCCCCCACTCACACTCTCTTTCTCTCTCCCAAATAAAAAATAAAAACAACACAAAAAACAAAAATAAACAAATGATACTTGATACTAAAATTAACATACTAAAATATGATACATGTATGGAATTTCCAAGAATAATTATAGAAAAACTACTTTAAAAAGTATCCATTTACTTATTTTTGAGAGGAAGAGAGAAAGTACAAGCAGAGGAGGGGCAGACAGAGGGAGACAGAGAATCCAAAACAGCCTCCACACTGTTCCTGCTGTCAACACAGAGCCCAATGAGGGGCTCAAACTTACAAACCGTGAGATCAAGACCTGAGCCAAGGTCAGATGCTCAACCGAATGAGCCACCTAGGCACCCCTAGAAACACTACTTTTTCCCTCTTTTAAATAGAGTTAATTTTTTAGAGTAGTTAAGGTTCACAGAAAAATTGAGCAGAAAATATGCTAAGCTCTCCCATACCCCCTACATCCACACAAAAACAACCTCCCCTACAATCAGCATTTCCCTGTAGACTGTGGTATGTGATATATTTATTACAATTGATTGTTTTCCAAAGTGGCTGTAGTATTTTGCATTCCCACCAGCAATGAATGTGAGTTCCTGCTGTTCCACATCCTTTCCAGCGTTTGGTGTTGTCAGTTTTCTGGATACTAGCCATTCTAATGATGTGTAGTGGCATTTCATTGCTAAAATTTGCATTTCCTTGATGATGCATGACATGGAGCATCTTTTCCTATGTTTGTCTTCTATATATCTAATTTGGTGAGGTGTCTATATATCTAATTTGGTGAGGTGTCTATATATCTAATTTGGTGAGGTGTCTATTTAAGTCTTCCGCCCTTTTCTTAATCAGGTTTCTTTTTGTTGAGTTTTTTAAAAATTTTATTATTTTTTTAATGTTTATTTATTTTTGAGAGAGAGAGAGAGAGAGAGAGAGAGAGAACATGAGTGGGGGGCGGCAGAGAGAGAGGGAAACACAGAATCCAAAGTGGGCTCTAGGCTTTGAACTGTCAGCACAGAGCTCAACAGGGGACTTGAACCCACAAACTCTGAGATCATCACCTGAGCCGAGGTCAGATGCTTAACTGACTGAGCCACCCAGGTGCCCCCCCCCCTTTTTTGGTGAGTTTTAAGCGTCTTTTGCATAGTTTGCATAACAGTTCTTTATGAGATTTGTCTTTTGAAAATATTTTCTCCCAATCTGTGGCTTGTCTTCTCATTTCCTTGACAGTATCTTTCACAGAAAAATACTTCTATCTCATATTATTTTGGATGGATTAATTTTTTAGCTCTTTAAAAATTATATCTTTATTAACTTCTTTAAATGTTGTTTATAGACTCTAAAAATCTCTCTGGAAACCAATAGAATCAGATACTTTAATTCACATCTCTTAAGCTAATGAGAGAAATTTCAACAACTGCCAAGATATAAAATTATTTAGAATTAGTCATCCTTTAATTTTGCAAATTAACCTTATTAATGTGTTTTTAAAGTATAGATAATATATATTGATTACTGTTTCTGTGCCAACACTGTGTTGAAAACTAGAAATACATCACCCAATCTTCATTAATACCTTGAGTGAATTACTATTATTATATATATTTTACAGAAAAGAAAACTGAGGCACAGGTAGATTAGGTATTTTGGCCAAGTTAGTAGAATAAGTAGAAGATGCAGGGTTTGATTGAGGCAGTCAGACAACAGAGCTCACTATATCTACTGTCTCATGTTTCAATGCCAGTGGCACAAACCATTCTCAAAAAGGAAAATATCTTATTTACTATAATATTATGCATTCATTATTTTGCTTGAAATTCCTCTTTAAAAATTACTAATTTTATTATATATTAAATAGACCTAATTGTTTAGTCTGTAAAAAAGTTATAAGTACAAATAGGTCAAAAGGAAAAGCAATGTAAAACCACTGAATCTTTAGTTGTACAAACTCAGAGATATTTTTCTACTCAGTAGGACTAATTTTATTGAGCAGTCTAAACTGAGTGAAGTAGAAAAAAATGTTTTTCTCCATCTCCTGCCTTTAATTATGCTGTATGGAATATCCTTCTCCAGTCTTTAGTGATATTTTGGGCAGGTCTCTCTGCTTTCTAGTGAAATCCAGCCCAGTCCAATCCATTTGTAGACCTCCATCTCTTAATTCGATTAATGCTTTTTTTGTCCTGTAAGCTTGTGCTTGGCTTTTGATACAAGGGACCTATACTAGGACAGAGGGTAAATCTGGTCTTTTCACTACTTATAGCCACCTTGCTTTTCTGCATTTTTTGGATCCCATTTTTCCTTTAGAATGGTATGTACTAGGAAGAGGCATGAGGGAATATATTAAGTCTTCTACTCTTTCCATCACATTTTGTTTTTACTGTTGATGTTTAGTATGTGTCTAGGAATCTAGATGTTGGCTCCCCATGGGGTTGTTAACTCAGTATTTGAGGAGCTTTCCAGTTCTCTGATTTGAGAAGTACATTCCATTGACTTTCCCCAAACTCCTCACTTGTTTTGGGTTACTCTTTCTAACTTCTAGTATCCTTTGGCCCATAAACCCTCTTGGGTCAGATGCTGGCAATGCAGAAAGAGCTTGACTGCCTTTCCATTTGCTCTAGAGAACTAAAACACCCTTGCTAAATCACAGGGGTGAAGAATGCCTCACTGTTGCCCCTCTCCTTACCCTCTGTCTCTAGATTTCTTTTTCTTAATCAGATATGCTTGGAGTCATCAATGCTGTCCAGGCAAAGACCACTAGGGACACACCTATAATTGAACAAGTTGGGTCTGTTCATGGCAGCAAGAGAGAATGTACACCAGTGAGAACTGTAGGAGCCTAGGTAAGAATGTGTTATAAAGGGCTTATTGTAACTGGGCTGTGTTATGTTATTTTGTGGAATGTTTAAGACAGTAGGACTTTGCTCTGCATTATATGCTGTCAGCAAACAATGGTAATGCTAAGATTGAGTATCCTGATAAATCTTATTAAGAAGAATGGGAGATCCCTCATATGTCCCTCATATTACTTAAAGTAGGGGATGTTTGATCATTTTTATGGCTTAGACAATGTTCATGTTTTGTTTGTATTCAGACATAACTATAGAGTAGTCTTACCGTTCTCTTGATCCATTATCATTACAGAGTAGCCTTGTGTGATACTGACATTCTGTGCTATTATTTAAGTTCAACAGACAATAATACTAAGGCCTAGTTGAAAGTGTCAGACCAGCTTCTAGCAGTATCACAGCTTAATTGATCTACCAGGCGAGGTGACTGCTTGCTGCTTTTCTCTTTTTTAGAGCACGGATCAGCAAGTTCAGAGTCAAAAGCAAACTTCAACCTGGCAATAACCTGCCAGTCACTCTTCTTGGCAGGGTTCTGTGTTCTCTATGAATAATCTCTTGGAGCCCTTCTCACTTAGCTTATTAGAAGGTGGTGGTGATTCTCAAATTTCTGGCTTTTATTTATAGATAAGTAGGGATAGTAAGGTGATAGTAGAGGCCACATTCTTCAGCTTCATAGCAGGTACTATAGGGAAGTGTGTGATGACTTTATTCAGCTGCTCTCTTTAAAAAAACAGTTAAATAACATTTGCTATCCCACTCTTGAGATAATCCTTATAATTAACATAATTCTAATAGGAAAAGGTCCATTCAGCTCCCTATTAAACATACACATGTATTCATACACATGTATTTTAACAAAATATATCATGCCAAAAATATTATAACCTGTTTTAATCAGCAGTATATTGTGCACATCTTTCCATCTACAAAGAAAAAGGAAAACATTATTGTTATATATTTGAAGAATAAATTTCTCAATTTAAGTTTTTATAAAAGGAAAGGCCTTTGAATTCACACTATTTAATCACTAGTGCTATTTTGTTTTATCTCACAATAAAGTGGTTGGAAAGTATGGAAGACTCGACATAAATAGATCCTGCCAAAATTGTACCTTTTCTGTGTTTTCAATCAGTTGTATCACCAAAAGCAATATTCCTGGCTTATAATGTTATAGCTTCCTGGAGAAAAGATTTTGTAGAATTAAAGTTCAGTATTAAGGAATTGGCTTTTATAGATGGTCAAAGGGGGAAACTGTTGTTGAATGGAATTCAACAGAAAGAATGGTACTGAAGGGATTTCTGAATTCCAGATTTATAACCCAACTGTCTATTTGACAGCTCTATTTGGATTTCTAATATGCATCTGAAATTTACTATGTTCAAAACAGAATTCTTATTCTCCCCTCCCCCTAAACGTGCTCATCCTATCTTCTCTATGTCAATAAATGGCAATTTCTGTCTTCTAGTTACTCAGGCCAAAACCCAGGAATTTTTTGTTTCTATCTTTTTCTCATATTCCACATAAAATCAGAAGATTCTATTGACGTTTCTTTAAAACTATTTTCAGAATCAGACCACTGTGTACTATCTCTACTGCTACCATCCTGCTTCAATCCACTCTCTTGACCACATTATTGAGAGGATCATCTAACTGGTTGGTCTCACAATTTTGCTACTGCTCTCCACTCAGCAGCCACAGAGCTCATGTTAAAATACAGGTCAGATCTTATCTCCTGTCCAAAACCCTCCAATAGCTTTTATTCTTAGAGTAAAAGACTAAGTCTTTATGACATCCTTCAGTGCCCTCCCTAAATGCGGATCTCCTATTCTTCCTCTACTCATTCAACCCCAGCTTCCTCACTGCTCACTGAACATGCTAGGAATGATCCTATCTCAGGTCTTTGTGTTTGTTGCTTCCGGTTCTTGAAAAGTTTTCCATCCACAGAGCTGCACGACTTGTCTAAACTTCTTCAGGTATTTACTCAAGTGTCACCTTTTCAGTGAGGCCTTCTCGGTCACCCTACTTAATATTGTACCTTTCTTCTCTCCACAATCCATAGTTCTTTTGTTGTTGTTAATTTCTTTATATTTTCTCACTAACACATATTTTATTTACTTACACTTAACATTTTGTCCACCCAAAAGGATGAAAGTTCTATGAGGGCAGGATTTTTGTTTATTTTGTCTCTTATCCATTCCTAAGCTTAGCAAAAGCCTGGCATACTTCATATTGTCAATGATTAGTTGAATGAGTTCATGAATGCATGAAAGGCTCTCTTTTAGCAATTTTCAATTTTCTTTATCTCTGAAGTTTTTCCCAGCTGTTCTAGTAGAAATTGTGTTTCTTTTCCTATTTCTAAAATAATCAAGGGACTCCTGGGTGGCTCAATCAGTTGAGTGTCCCACTCTTGATTTTGGCTCAGATCATGATCTCATGATTCTTGGGTTTGAGCCCCATGTCTGACACCATGTTGACAGCAGGGAGCTTGGTTGGGACTCTCTCTCTCCCTCTCTGTCCCCCTCCTGCTCACACATACTTGCACTCTTTCTCTCTAAATAAAATAAAAATTTAATTAATTAATCAAGATAATTAATTTTTGGATTTAAGATCATGATGTACTACCTTTACTTGTCAGATTTTTAAGAGCAAAACCTTGGGCACATGGGTGACTCAGTCAGTTGAGCCTCCAACTTTGGCTCAGGTCATTTATCTCATGGTTCATGAGTTCAAGCTCCGTATTGGACTCACTTATGTCAGCGCTGACCCTGCTTCAGATCTTCTGCCCCTCCCCTGCTTGCACTCTCTCAAAAATAAAATAAAACATTAAAAATAAATAAATAAATAATAAAGGCAAAACCAGATATTATATACTCTGTTTATAATCTTTGAAGTAATTAAGAAATATATAAAGTATGATTTTGTTTTGTTAATTTTTATGTTTAATAATGTCTATAAAAATTTATATAATTTTTCCATATTATTTTATTTAGTCTAGATATGGAATTTAATAGAGTAATAATAATTTTCTTGATCATCAGTTCTTGATTTGTTCTTGGAATGAATGTTTGTGTTTCCTGAATAATACCTCTTAAATTCCTGACTCTATAATTTTTTTTATTTCTCTAATTATGTTTTAAACCTTGATTATAAATATAGGCTTCTGTACAGACTCTGAAAGTACTATCCAAATATTTCCCAGAAACTGAGTAATAAAGATGATTTAACACAGCCTATCTGTGCTTTGAATCTTGTATTTTATATTTTTATGATGGATTGAAGTTAACTGATTTTCAAGAATTGTCTCAAATTATGAATGAGATAATTCTTTAAATGTCCTTAAAATATTTTTAAATTAAATGTTTTTTTCAGTGAATTTTATGCAACACTCATTTATACATTATAATACTCTTCTATAACACAAATTCTTCACATAAATGCCAATGTCTAAATAGAAAAATAGAGATTTCTACTGTAACTTCCAGTAAATGATTTTTTCACAGATTGAAAACATAACATATTGAAGTTGGTGGGTTTTGGGGATCCACCCATAACCCTCTACTGTTGGTACATACATCCCCAAGGTATGGATGTTGCCTGCTAACATCTCAGACCTACACCATCTTCTGAGGATTATCTTTAGCTTATGAAACTACCCTTCCTGGAGAGACATGGGATATAATGGGTCTGCTGCCTAGGCTCTGAGGTAAATAATCTTTGTGGCACAATTCACACTGCTGAGATCTACACAGCATCGGACTGACACTAAATTTCTCGTATAGTCACACCTTGGGCTTTTCCCATAGTTTAACTTGTTTTCCTTATTCCCTCATAAATAACTTGCAAAATTACAAAATTACATTTCAGACTCTGCTTCTAGGGGACACAATCTAAGATAAATGTTGTAATATGTTTACATGCCTTTTTATTGCTGTTAACTTCATCTTTCAAATACACTGAAATTCCTTTTATTTTTAGTTTACCATTTTCCTTATGTCTGATACATTGAAAACATTTATGACAAAATTATATATTTTTGCACCAAAGGATAGTACTTAAAATGAAGTTTATGATCATTCTTTGATATCTTACTTCATGCTTCTAGGTTCACTGGGGCATACCTAATCTAAATTGGAAATGTATCTCAGAAAGCCAGAAATGTTCTATCTAGATTATTTTCTATCCCAAAGTTTTCTGGCTACCTGTAGTATATTACATATTCTCTTTAGACCTCTGTTTCTTGAACTACAAAGTGAGGTTATTAATGCCAGTTCTCCCTTATTTTTTATATTTGTTTTGAAGATTATATAAGATAATGAACGTAGAAACATTTTCAAATATAGAAATAAGTTACCTAAAGAAGATGACTATTGTCAATGCAAAAGATAGTGTATTTCTGTATGAATATGAATATTTTGTTTATTCAAACTACAATACAAAATATCTGTCAGTAATGTCACCTCTACTAACTCCTAAGCTTTAAGGAAATAATACAGTTCACTGTTTTAGAAACAAGTGGGTCACTAACATTTAATTAGCTGCTATTCTGTGCCAGGCTATTATGTTTTATATAGTTGTAACTCAAATGACAGTGACAGTGAGTTCTACTTGCTTAATTGCTAGGGACCAATTCTCTTCCAAGTGACCCTTAGCTACTTCTGAGAGTCTCCCAGCTAATTATCTCAAGGGCTTTTAGGAACTAACCCTGAAATTTTGTTGACACAGAATTCTCACACTGCTTTGTCCTGGCCATGATTACTGGTAACCCACTGTGAGACCACCTACGTACATACAGTGTCCTCGGTAGCAACAAATCTAGGCTCATGAAGGGTCCTGGAAGCCCCGAGAGATACCCTTATTGTGCTATAGTATTACCCTCTGTGTGCAAAGTTGGGAGATCTCACTAAAGTGAGTTCAAGAAATAGAAAAGCAAATTATAATAATTAAATTTTTGCACAGTCCTAGTTCCATGCTAAAATCTCTTCCAGAGAGGTTCCCTGCTTCTTTCTGGACTTTTTTCCACCTGACCTCCTGCAAAAATGCTTTCAGAAATTACAGAACAGGGCTTCAGGGTTGCATGTTGCATGTCTTTCTCTTCTAGGATACTACCTGAGATTAGTCTTGTGTATATAGCATTCTTTCCACTTTTGAACAAAAACCTGATAATTTTCCTTATAGTATTCATTTCATTGTCTGAGAGGTGTGAATGATTTTGCTACAATCCCTTTTCAAAATGGTAATTCACTCTTCCTCTGGGGACCTACCTTCCATCCCAAATTCAAGTCTTGGAGTTCTACTAATTTGTTTGTGCTTACCCTCAGCTCCAAGGATAGGTCTTGATTAGTTTTATGAGGTGAATGTATCCTAACTCCAGGCCAGGGCCTGTTCCTGGTAGAGGAGAACCATCTCAGAAGTTACTGAAAGGGTCTTGTTGCTAGGACTACCTGGCACTTTGGAAGTAAGACATACCCAAATAAGCTAGAAACAAGGAAAAGGCTGTTTTGTAGTAATTGGAACCACAATAGAGATGTAGCCAATGCCTGAGAAATTACCTCAAGAGAGGTACAAGATTTGGGACCCAGTAAAGAAAGATAATATGAGAATTTGTTCAAAAATCAGGAAAAGAATTGCTATTATAGATATATATTATACAATGTTTCCTTTTCTTCTGTGGTCTCTCTTGACTTGTCATGGTTTTTCATTTACCATTTTAAGTAAAGTAAAAGTATTGTTATTAATGTGAATTTTGCCACTTATTTTTATAGTGTGATGCTATTTTCAAATGTAAATATGATTATTTAACATGTAAATGGAATCACCAAAACACTTCATATTTTATAGCTCATAAATGCATAGTATTTTGTTATCAGGAAAGTGGAAACAGAGGATATGTTGGGACTTCTGCAAGATGGTGGCATGGTAAGATCTTGAACACACCTCCTCCCATGGAGACACCAAATCTACAACTACATATAGACCATTTATCTATGAAAAAGATCTGAAAACTAGATGAACTTCTACACAACAAAGAATAAAGAGATTACATTGGTGTGGGTGGGAGAGGAAGCAACAAGATCTCACCAAAAGCCCCACCCCTTGAGCAGCAACACACAATAGGGATAGATGTCACTAGTTGAGTGCTTCTTTTGGAGGAGTGAGGAGTTAGTGGCCCACATTAGGCACCCCAATCCTGCACTAGAGAGATTAGCCCCCAAATATCTGACTTATAAAATCAATACAGCTGTTATCCAAAGAACCCAGAGTACTGCAGGAAACTTAGATTCCCATCTTAAATGGCTCACATGAGGACTCACTTATCCCAAGATCCAGCCAAAAGAGAAAAAAGAAAAGGAGTATGAAAAACATCTAAACTATATGTGAAGGAAATTTATTTGCTAGTTTAAAAGCATCTGCTGGAGAAGCAGGGAACAGTTGAAACTCTTCCTGGGTATGGAAGCGCTGGCAGACATCAGTTTTGCACTCTTCACTTATCCTGTTAGCACAAGAGGGCAAGGTCAGATGCCACACCCTTTCACCACCTTGGTAAAACAGCCAGGAGTGAGCAATTATGCAATATCTCATTGTCTTGCAAAAGTTAGACAGCATGGGTGGTTGCTGCACTGTCTCATTTTCTGCCTAGTGCTGGTAAGTGTGAGTGGTCATGGCCATCCCAGCCTAAAACTAGCATACATGCACAAAGCACTCTTCCGCTGTATTCCTGAAGCCCAAGTGCACGTACAGTCAAGACATTTTCCCACTGCTTTTTTGAATTCCGTGAGCATGCCCTGACCCCTATACTCTCCAGGTAACTTGCTAAAGCCAGTTGGTATGTGCATCTGCACAGGGGACTTTCCTTGATTGCCTGGCTCTGGTGGCCAAGGAAGCCGGCATTCCTGGGCTCCATGGAAAGGAATTGGAAAGACAGTTCTTGGCAGGCCACAAACTCTAGGGCATTTCAGACAGTTGACTAAAACACAATCTGACTTTGAGCAGCAAAAAGAGAAAAAAAAAATTTATATGTATATATACACACACACAGATAATTTAAGAGACTTATAAGACAACATCAAGTGGAATAACATTTACACTAATGAAATTATAAGGATCCAGAAGGAGAAGAAAGGGGCAGAAAACATTTAGAAGAAATAATGGCAGAAAACTTCCCAGACCTAAAGAAGGAAACAGACATCCAGGTCCAGGAAGCCAACAGAGTTCCAAATAAGATTAACCAAAGAGATCCACACCGGGACACATTATAATTACAATGTCAAAAATTAAAGAATCTTAAAGTAAGAGAAAATCATATGTGCAAGGAAACCTCATAAGGCTATAAGCAGAGTTTTCAACAGAAACTTTTACAGGCCAGAAGGGAGTGGTGTGATATTTTCAAAGTGCCAAAAAATAAAAGTTTCCAACAATATTTTGCATGTCAAGGTTATCATTTATAATTGGAGAAGAAATAGAGTTTTTTCCAGATAAGCTAAAGTTAAACGAGTTTGTCACTACTAAACAGGCCTTACAAGAAATGTTAAAGGGGCTTACTTAAGCTGAAAAGAAACAGTTACCAATTAAATAGGAAAATAATCTTACCAGAAACGGTAAATATAATAGTAAGGGTAGTGAATTAATTATTTATAAATCTATTATTAAAGTAGGTATTAAAGGTACTATTAAGTATTAAAGACTAAAGCATCAAAATTAAAACCACAATAACTAATTAAAGGATACGTAAAATAAAAAAGATGTAAAATGTGACATCAAAAATACAAAATGCAAGTAAGGAAGTAAACATGTAGAGTTTTGAAATGTATTCAACTTTATTTTACTATCAACTTAAAATACCATTATATACATGGAATTATTTATGTGAATCTCACAGTAACCACAAGGTTACTTACTTATTTTACAGTAAATACATGAAAGAAAATGAGGAAGAAATCTAAATATAACACTAACAAAAGTCATCAAGCCACAAGGGAAGATAGAGAGGAACTACAAAAATGGCCATAAAACATTGAACAAAATGGTAATAAATACATATGTATCAATGATTACTGTAGGTGTAAATGGATTAAATTCTTCAATGAAAAGACAGAGAATGGCTGAATAAACACACACACACACACACACACACACACACACACAGATCTACATACTGCCTACAAGAGATTTACATAGACTGAAAATGAATGGATAGAAAAAAAGATTTTATACAAATGAAAATAAAATGAACCTGGAAAGACTGAAATAAAAGACAAAAATGAGCACTACATCATAATAAAGAAATGAATCTAACAAGTCAATCCACATATATGAACCCAAAATAGCAGCACCAAAATATATAAATCAAATATTAACAGAACAAAAGGGAGAAATTGACAGCAATACAATAATAGTTGGGGACTTTACATCCACTTACATCAATGGATATATCACCCAGACAGAATATCAATAAGGAAACATTGGCCCTATTACACTATATGTTAACTAAACTACAATTTATATAAAAACATGAAACATTAAAAGAAAATGTCAGAGCCTTGCTCTGTGCTGTTGTAAGAGCTGATTTTGTCCTGGACATTAACTCTGTTAAAACAAACAACATTGACCCTAAATGGCACATTAGACCAGATGACAGAACATCCATTGAAAGCAGCAGGATATTCCTCTTCTCAAGTCACATGGAACATTCTCTAGGTTAGCTTACATGTTAGGCCACAAAAAAAAATCTCAATAAATTCAAAAAGGTTGAAATCATATCAAGCATCTTTTCTGACCACAATGGTATGAAACTAGATATAAATTGCAAGAAGAAAACTGGAAATCCAAACTACAAATATGTGGAGATCAAACAACCTGTTACTACATCTACTACCACATACTACACCTACTATGTCATAAAAAAAAAAAAAAAAATGAAGGAGAAATCAAAAGATACCTAGAGACAAAGGAAACAAAAACACAACATACCAAAATCTATGAGGTAAAGCAAAAAAAAAAAAAAAAAAAAAAGTTTCTCATAAAATACCTAACTCAAGAAACAAGAGAAATCTCAAATAAACAATTTAACTTTATACCTAAAGGAATTAGAAAAAGAAGAACAAATAAAGCCCAAAATTAGAAGAGGGAAGGAAATAATAAAGATCAGAATGGAAATAAATGAAATAGAGACTGAAAAGACAACAGAAACAACAAAACTAAAATCTGGTTCTTTGAAAAGATTTTTTAAAATGACAAACCTGTAGCTACATTCACCAAGAAAAAAAGAGAGAGAGAGAGAGAGAGAGAGAGAGAGAGAGAGAAAGAGAGGGCACTCAAATAAATCAGAAATGAAAGATAAAAAGTTAGAACTGACATCTCACACACATAAAAGATTATAAGACACTAGTATAAAAATTTTATGCCAACAAAATGGACAACATAGAATAGATGAAAAGTTACAATTTTCCAACATTGTATCATGAAGAAATGGAAAATCTGAACGGACTGATGACTAGCAAGGAGATTGAATCAATAATCAAAAACCTCCAACAAACAAAAATCAAGACCAAACATTCAAAGAAGATTTAATACCTATCCTTCTCAAAATCTTCCAAAAAATTTAAGAGAAAGAAAAACCTCCAAACAGATTCTATGAGACCAGTTTTAGTCTGATACCAAAATCAGACAAGGACACCACAAAAAGAAGGTTACAGGCCAATATGCCTGGCAAACATAGATGCAAAAATTCTCAACAAAATATTAGCAAATGAAATTCAACAATACATTAAAAGGATCATACACCACAATTAAATGGGATTTATTCCAGGGATGCAAGGATGGTTAAAAATCCACAAATAAATCAACATAATACAAAATGATAAAAATCATATGATCATTTCAATACATGCAAACAAAGCATTTGACAAAATTCAACATTGATTTATGATAAAAACTCTCAACAAAGTGGGTATAGAAGGTACATACCTCAGTATAATAAAGACCATATATGACAAACTCACATCTCATAATCAACAGTGAAAACTGAAAGTTTTTCCCCTAAGATAAGGTCCAAAATAAAGGTGCCCACTTTCCCCTCTCTTATTTAAAATAGTACTGAAGTCCTAGCCACTGCAATTAGTCAAGAAAAGGAAATAAATGGCATATAAATTGGAAAGAAAGAAGTTCAACTGTCACTATTTACAGATACTGTGATACCATATATAGAAACCCCCAAAGACTCCACACAAAAAAAAAAGAAAAAAAAACAACTATTAGAAGTTGCAGAATAAAAAACTAATATAGAAAAATTTCTTGTGTTTCTATGTGCCAATAACAAACTATGAGTAATTAGAAAACAATCCCATTTACAGTAACAACAAAAAGAATAAAATACCTATGGGGCACCTGGGTGGCTCAGTTCCTTAAGTGTCCAACTCCTGATTTCAGTTCAGGTCATGATCTTACAGTCATGAGATCAAGTCCTATGTTGGACTCTGCACTGAGCATGGAGCCTGCTTAGGATTCTGTCTCTTTCTCTCTGCCTGTCTTCCTACTGTCTCTCAAAAAATTTTGATTTTAAATAATAAAATACATAGAAATACATTTAACCTAGGAGGTGAAAGTCCTGTACACTGAAAATTATAAGGCAATAACAGTAATTGAAGACATAAATAAAATAAATTTTATGCTTATAGATTGAAAAAAATAATATTATTCAAATGTCCTTAATACCAAAGCAATCTATAGATGCAATGCAATTTCTATAAAAATTCCAATGGCACTTTTTTATTTTAACAGAACTAGAAGAAATAATTCTAAAATTTTTGTGGGACCACAAAATAATGCAAATAGCCAAAACAATCTTTAGATAGAAGAGCAAAGCTGAAAGTCTCATTTTCCTGATATCAAACTACACCACAAACCTATAGTAATCAAATTAGGATAGCACTGGCACAAAAACAGACACATAGATCAATGAAACAAGACAAAGAGCCCAGAAATAAATCCATTTATGTACAGTCAATTGGTTTTTGACAAAGGAGGCAGTGATGTACAACGGGAAAAAAACAGTCTCTTTAATAAACGGTGTTGAGGAGAATGAACTACCTGCAAAAGAATGAAACTGGACCACTATCTTACACCAAGCACAAAAATTAACTCAAATGGATTAAATACTTGAATGGAACACCTGAAACCATGGAACCCCTAGAAAAAAAACATAGGCAGTAAGCTCATTGACTTGCTGATTTTTTTTCATCTGACTCCAAATGCAAGGGAAACAAAAACAAAACAAAACAAAACAAAACAAAACAAACAAAAATTGGGACTACATCAAAATAAAAACTCTGCACAGTAAAGGAAATCATCAATAAAACAAAAAGGCAACTTAATGAATGGGAGAAGGTATTTGCAAATTGTATATCCAATGAGGGTTTAATATCTGAAGCATGTAAATAACTCATTCAACTCAATAACACACAAAAAATAAAATAATCTGATTAAAAAATGGGCAGTGGATTTATTTTTCTAAAGAGGACATACATACAAGTAGCAGGTACATGATAAGATGTTCAACATGACTAATCATCAGGGAAATGTAAATCAAAACCACAATGAGATATCACCTCATACATGTCAGAATGGCTCTCTTCCAAGAGACAAGAAATAACAAGTGTTGGCAAAGATGTGGAAAAAAAGGTAAATCTCATGCATGTTGATCGGAATTTAGATTGACACTGCTACTATGGAAAATGGTATAGAGGTTTCTCAAAAAATTAAAAATAGAACCAGAATATGATCCAGCAACTCCACTACTGGGTATCTACCTGAAGAAAACAAAAACAGTAATTTGAAAGGGTATATGAGTCTTTATGTTCATTGGAGCATTACTTACAATAGCCAAGATATGGAAACAACCTAAATATCTATCAACTGATTAATGGATAGACACATACATATATACACACATACAAACATAATAGAATGTGACTTAGCCATAAAAAAAAAAGGAACTCTTCTTATTTATGACAACATGAATAGAACTTGAAAGTATTGTGCTCAGTGAAAGAAGTTATACAAAGAGAAATAATGCATAATTATACTTACACCTCTAATCTAGATACAAAACAAAACAAAACAAAAAAACAAATCAAACCGAACTCAGACTATTGGTACAAAGAACAGACTAGTGGTTGCCATAGTGGAGGAGGGTTGGGGAGCAAAATGGGTAAAGGGAATCAAGAAGTACAAACTTCTAGTTGTAAAATAAATAATTCATCAGGTTTTAGTGTATAGTATGGGAAATATAATCAATAATAGTGTGTTAACTTTGTAGGATGACAGATGGTAACTAGACTTATTGCAGTGATCATTTTGCAATGTATACAAAGGTCGAATCACTATGTCGTACACCTGAAACTAATATAATATTGTATGTCAATTATAATCCAATAAAGAAAAAAACAGTGGAAACACTGCATGAAACAAACTCAATTGTTTTTATTTTACTTCTTGACACGTGTACATTATACCAATACATATAGAGGTAGAAGGCTTTCATATATACTTATCTTGTACTTACCTTGAGAGTATTGTTGACCTTCTATCCATTTGCTGACCTCCTGTTTATTGTGAGTCCAATTCACTTTTATACTACTGGAGCATCATAGACACTATATGTGAATGGGGTGACGGGGAGTGGTGGACACACATATAGCAATTATCTCCTCTGCTTCATATGCATGTTCCATTGTTTCATCAGACTTCACTTACAAAACACAAGTTCCGGGGAAAAAATATTAGGAACTTTAAGATGACAATAGAAGAATATTAAGCAACCATGAAACACTTCTGAGCATGATCTGTGTGACCAAGCAGGTCCCACACTCATGAAGCCATCTGAATCAGGTGAGATGAAGATAAGGGAGAGTGATATACTGACTTTTTAAATTTCTGCTTTCCATTTTTTCATCAGTCTCGTCTATTGCTCAAAGATACTGGGAAGACAGTTGGTAAGGGATTTTGGGAGACAGAGTTTGCAGGTACCAGACTGTGACAAAAAAAAAAAAAAAGAATGGGAAATGCTATGGGTCACATAAAGATGGTCCTGCCACATGGACCCTGACGGATAAAGATAGAAATTTTCATTTATTTTTAACAGAGTCTAAATACTGCTAATTTCTTCATGGTAGTAATAAATTTTCTGGAATCTGTATTTTTACTATACCATAAGTATGTAGTATTTAAAGTAAACACATTTAAGTGTGGACTAACTATGCCAAAAATCATAATAAAATGTAATTTTCTATTAAAGACAATTATTTATAAAAGTCCAATAAGCTATCTCTTGAGAAATTATACTGATTCATCATATTTGGGGCATTAATAAAATATAAACTTGGACATAAAGAATTCCCAATTGATTGTAAAATATATTTTCATTTGTTTTATGCTTTTTCCTCTTATTGTTGTGTGATAATGATATACACAGGCAATGATATACACAGATGATAATTCTTAGACATTCTAGACATTCTAGACATGATAATTCTTAGACATTCTAAGAATGATAATGATATACACAGATCATTAATGACTTGGTTCTGAAATGCTGTCTTCCTTGCAAACTTTTTTTTTTTTTTACTTTGCATTATCAAAGTGAATGACATGACTATGGAGCTTAGCATGTAAGAAATTATCTGCATAATAATTATTGATATCTTATTGAATTTTTTTTCTGGTGATAGCAGACTTTGCTTTAAGGGGTAATCCACTGCAGGTTTAGAGATTTTAGAAAGCCATTATTTTATACAGGACAGTGTAAATAGTTTTGATAAAGTAATTTACCTGAGCTCAAATTCCATCTTAGCTATTTAGTGTCCTTGGACAACTTGATTACCATGTTTGAATTTAGTTTTTTTTTTTCTTTGTAAAAGAGAGATTGTAATACTTACCACATAGGACTAGTGTAAAGTAGAAATGAAATAATATTTGTATATTTCCTGGCACATCATAACTATAACTACTGTGTTGGTCAATCATGCTGTATGCCTTGTAACAAACATGCATTTTTGTTTATCCCGTTATTCCTTCAAACTCAATTCACTGAGGATCAATGAAACAGAACAGAGAGCCTATTGCTCATTGACATGTCTATATCTTTGATGCTTATTTTCAGGAAACAGAAAGGTGTTTAATGACCTTAAGTCACAAATACATCTTTAATTATGGAATTACATACTTACATTTATTTTCTAAATGTCAACTTAATTTAACAGTAAATATTCCTTTCTTCAGCCTGGAAGCCTGCACTTAGAACAGTTCCTGGTTTCCTTTCCCCCTACTTCCATAACACATAAATGTTATTTTGGACCTGATCAGTATTAAAGGAAGGAAAGGAGAGCAAAGACATTTGTACAGTTTTTACTTGAACTAGTACCTTTGTAACCTGACTTGGTGTTCTTTGGGTTCTTAGGAAGCTTCCTGTTGAAACTTCACAGCCAGAAGTTCATTACTCCAGGGTGATGCATCCCTATCCTGGGTGGTTGCTTGACTCCTCCCTCTACTTATAGGTAACCAATGGTAAATTCTAGCTGGATTTTGGACTGAAATTGCTAGACCCTTCAGGCAGCTTTCTTGAAGATCTCATGATGATATCATCTCTCATGTGAACTATGGCTCATTGTTGAAAAATACTGAGGCATTCCTAACCCAACAAACCCTGGGAGTGGGGGTAAACTTATCATATTCCTGAAGTCTCCTATCTCTACCTTTCTATTGCACCCTAGAATTTCTAGCAGAGGGTCATAATCTGTTCAAGTATTGGTGCCACAGCTTTTTTCAGTGTGAAGCAGGCACCTATTATCTGTGCATCCCAACTGCAGGATATATAATTCAATGGGCTTTAGGAACCCGCTTGAAGATCATTAATGACTAGGTTTCAAAGATGGTATCATGTGTCCTTACCCTAAAGCTGTGGTGGGTTTGAGTGAGGCAATGTGTGGATGTCTAACTATAACAGCTGCTTTCTCCAAAGAAGTCTCTTAATCAATCATCCCTTGCACTAGTCCTTCAAAACTTTTAATTCTCAGACATTAAAGAGGTAATTCAAGAATTATGAAACAAGTTCTCTTCCCATTTAATATATTGAAGGTTTTGCATATGTTGGCATTTCTGTTTTATACTCACTTAGGCATCCTGATATCTTTGTTTGTTTGTTTGTTTCTTTCTCTTTTTTTTTTTTTTTTTGGTTCTTCAGTAGAAATTTAAGCTGAAAGAACCTCTAAGGTCTTATTCATAAATAGTCAATGATATTACTTCTCCTACTATATACTAAGCAAAAATGTCTTCCTATGGCCTTAGTTCTATAATTTAGTACTTTGTTGAGGATGTAGAAAATTGAGAATAATTATGCTGTTGAATTAAAATGCTATTTTCTCATAGCATGAGGTCGTGAAATTCAGAAATAACTGAAATTTGATTTGACTCCAATATTCCTCTCTCTGGCAAGGTCACTGAAGGGAAAGTTATATGATATAGGTTTAAAAAAGAAAAAAAAACACTCACATCAGACTTTAATGTTTTGAAGGTTGTGGTCACAAATAAAGGAATAGAATTTTACTACTACAGAAACAGGAAAAACCAGCCCAACATCCAGATACAAGTTTTAGACTTTGTAATACTTGTTAAATGAATAGTCAAATTTTCTAGGACTAGTAGGACAAAAGCTAGAGGATGGGGTCATGCAATACAAAGCAAGTGATTTTTAGGAAGTTTCGTACCTGAAAAAAAAATTTGTTCAGTGAGTCTTTTAGAATACAATAAATATTATTAGCATAACTTTGTAGAGTAGAATAAAGAGATGAGGAAAAAACAAAAGAACTTTCTTTCTCTAGAGGTCAAGCAACCCCTATTTTATGTGGTAAAATATTCTCTGTAGCAATAAGAAGATCATGTGATCTGGGTGTTTTTTCCGTATCAGTGATAGTATGTTTATCAAATATATATCATTAAAGGATAAAATAAGTAAATATCAATTCTCTCCACAGTAAATGAATCATTTTCAAAGACAACAAAAAAGCCAATTAAATTAGAATTTTCTAAGAAAAATATAATGATTTGATACTTATGATTGGACTAATAGAGTATCCCATGTCTAAAAATAGTGTGTTAGTCCATTCAAGCTGCTATAACAAAATATCATAGAATGGGTGGTTTGTAAACAACAGAACTTTATTTCTCATAGTTCTTCTAGAGACTGTGGTGTCCATGATCAAGATGTTGATATATCCAGTGTCTGCTGAGGGCTCACTTCCTGATTTATAGCCAATTTTTTTTTTCTGTAATCTCACATGGCACAAGGGACTGGGGAGCTCTCTGGAGCATCTTTTATAAAGTCATTAATCCCATTCATGAGAGCTTCACCCTCATCACTTAATCACCTCCAAAATTCCCATCTCCAAATACTATCACTTTGGGGATTAAGTTTCAACATATGAATTTGCAAGGATACAAACATTCAGACTGTCACATACATACAGAGGCAATTAAATTGAAATTCAGTGTCACCTCAATGCAAATGGAAATTCTTATATGAGCTTGAAATCCCAGATTAAACAAGGGACTTACACTTACTAATGAGCAATAGAGGATTGGCCCTTTAATGGTGTGGTAACTGAAAAATAAAGCAGTATCTGTCAATCAAAGAACAAGTGAATATTAACATTCTGGTGCCCTTACTGACTAGAGTTACTTGTACTGAAAGAGGCTATCCCTCCCTCCCCTCCCCCC